>NC_051387.1:39454619-39487119 GCF_015228065.2 Penaeus monodon
GAGAATTCATCAAAAGGGGCAATACTAAATCTATGAACGATTTAATTAATATTGGAAAAATAACATGGTAATTTTCTATGCATCTTCGCTTAATGAAATAATTACATTAGTTGCTTACAGAGAATGAGGAATAGCAAGCACAATATCAGTATATACAATACTGTATATTGGATATAATTTATTTCATATTTGCCTTCACAACTGGTGAAAGACCTGTGTAACCGAGCTTTGCGTCCTCGGTTCTTGAGTTCTTATATTAACTGACTTTAACAAATGACACGTTGTGTGAAGGAAAATTATATATAATTCCTTGTATATTATATATAATTCCTTGTATATTATATATAATTCCTTGTATATTATATATAATTCCTTGTATATTATATATAATTCCTTGTATATTATATAATTCCTTGTATATTATATATAATTCCTGTATATTATATATAATTCCTTGTATATTATATATAATTCCTTGTATACTTAGCAAAGTCTCACAAATGCTATGTACGAAGCATCAGTTGATTGATTGATTATTTAAAATTATCTGCCGCATCAACAGCTAAGGTCATTAGCGGCGAATACCTTGTTAAAAAGAAATATTAAAAGTTTAAAACTTTAAAATCTATCAATAGATATCTTATAAATAACAATAAACAAATTAAAAATCAAAGCATAAATATTATACTCTAAGTGTATAAAATATTGCATAAACATTATGCATAATTAAATTTTATTAAAAATATTAGTCTCCCTAAGGAAACTAATAAGACCCTCTATGTCACAATCCTCCCCCAATACATTCTTCAGAGTATATGGGGGAGACAAGTACATACGTCTTTGGTCTGAGAATGTTGCACATCTTTCCACTACATGTGCGATTGTTAAGGGCTCTTGGCATCCCTCACAAAGTGCTGATTTTTAGCCATCATCGGCCATGAGTCAGTCTTGTGTGCCCGATTCTTAGCCTTGTTAATGCAACTTCCACTTTTCGGTTGGGATGGATGCTAGTCACCCAACTGCCAAGGTCATCTCTAATCTCTCGCAGTTTATTTCTGGAGATATGCCTCCATTGTTCCTTCCATTTATCGCGAAGACAACACCTGATGCTGGGTTCAGGTCGGTGTGTGGGAGAGGAAAACGAGACATCACAAGGCTGAGCGGCAGCTGCCTAGCCTTCTGATCAGCTCGCTCATTCCCACTGACACCAACATGCGCTGGCACCCAACACAGAGTTATCTTTTTACGTGTTGACATCAGTGCAAGCCAATCTTGAACCTCCCTCACTACTGGATGTGATGAGTTTAAGCTCTTGATTGCTTGCAAGGCACTACGAGAATCACAATATATCACAATAGAATGGTTCATAAGATCTCTAGTCATCTAACTGCTGCAAGGATGGCATGTAACTCTGCAGTGAGATCGAGGCTGCTAGAGAAAGACTGCCAGATGCAGTCTCCTTCTGCTCACTGCTGCAAAGCCCACACCATTTCAGATTTCGAACCATCTGTATATATTGCGTCACGATCCTTGGTACTTAAAAATAAGCTGAAGAAATCTCTCTCTGACTTCTGCTTCAGATCTCTCCCCTTCCCAATTCCGACCAAATCCAGCTCGACTTGATTAGTCCAAGGGGGAATTGGGGAATTCCAACAGCCAGAACCTTAGTGAGACTTAAATTAAGTTCTACAAGATTCCTCATTCTCCTACCATAGGATCGGCTATCCTCAAGGGGGTTGAAAACCAATCTGGATGTAGGAGATCCCGGAATCCTTTGTAGTCTCGTATAGTAAATCAGGTTCATGTAGTCCCAGTGTAATGAAAGAGGTGGTTCTCCACTCTCAGCATACAGGGACTCCACAGGTGAAGACCTGAAAGCCCCAGTACAGATTCTGAGAGCTTCATTATGAACCAAGTCCAACATCCGGAGAACAGTGGGAGTTGCAGATGAATAAGCTTCACATCCATAGTCAAGCTTACTACGAATAAGCGCTCGGTAAAGCCGTAGAAGCGTTGTGCGGTCTGCACCCAAATAAATTTAAAGAACCCGCAAAATACTAAGTGTTTTTGTAACCCTACTTTTAAAATGTTTGATGTGAGGCCCCCTTTTAAAGTCTTGAGTAAAAAAAATTAGACCCAATACTTAAAAGCATCATTAACCTTTTGTGTGGAAAGACCACCCCCTGAAGACCGGATGACTGATAGCTTGAATTTTTCTTGAACCTCTTATGTTTTGCCAAGGGGGAGGGACAACAATATTGAAAAGCCCTACACCTCCCCGGCCTCAGATAAGGCAGACTAACTAAAGAAAGCCCAGATCCTGTCCCACGGGTAAACAAACTGCGTGATTAAAAAAGGTTTCAGATAAAGGGAAAACTCAAAAGAGATGTGCTGACCCTGAACAAAGGTAGGACCAAAGTAAAAAAAGGTTTGCCCATTTAAGTCAGCTAAAGGACTCTCATCTGCAAGCAGATGGCAAGATGTATTAAAATTACTCAGAACTCATGGCAAACCCCAAGAATAATCAGTAATGCCTTTCCCTCTACACCCAACTTTAAAATAAGACTGAATTTGAGATGGACCAACAAAGCAGTAAGGCACATTTTAAAACTAAAGCACAGTTTGGGGGGAAAGCCTGGAAACTGGCTCCCGGGAAACCGAAAAAAACACCCCCCACATAGTCCCTTCTATGAAAAGGCTGGCGAGAAGGAGTTTTTCCCCTGATATGTTTTTTTTCATCAACCCCTATAATGCATTTCCCCTGAAAAAAAACACTACAGTTTAGGAAATATGTTAAAAATTCTATGTACAATTAAAAAAAGGAAATACGTAAAATAAAATAATGGTATTTTACGGAAAATATAGTAAAACAAAAGCAGTAATATCATTCCCTTCGTCTCACATCCCAAAGAAAGTAAACGACGTAATCATTTTTTCATTAACTTTTCTATAGCGGGCACCTATCATCCCAAAATGGGAAAAAAAGGAAAAGAACAAGCTTTCAATTCTATCAACTTTTTTTATTGCAACTCGTTGTCACGCTGAATCAGCCCTTTGAAATGATTGGAGAAAGTACTCTTTGACACTTATGCATTATGGGGGTTCTATATAGCCCATATCAATTTCTTTTCGATGTTTTATAAAAACCAAAAAGGAAATGTAATGCATCCCTTAAAACGACACGGGATTTTTTGGTTTTAGTCATGAAATGATATGTAGGGTTTTAAGATCAGTCTATGTATTCTTTTATTTATATGAAAATAATTCAAAAACCCAAAATTGTGTTTTATGGAAAACACAATTCACTTAATGATTTTTTTTCTCATTTAAACACGGAAAAATACACAAAATACAGTGAGATACTCTAAAAAAATAACATCTTGATTTAAAATTTCTATAGTCTGTAAAAGTCATTCACTTACAGTGTAAAAATGTGGATAGGGAAATGAATATTAATGAATCTAAATAATACTCGCCGTCTATGAAATTTAGGTAAGAGTAAGGAATAAAAATCTTTATTAACGAAAATAAGTGCATGGGATGAACCAAAAAGGGTGTTTATCTTATTCGCTCTTTTACAATTATAAAAAATTCGATAAAAAATTTGAGGGACTGGGCTCGAGTGCACGCAGTAAAAAACAGGACAAACCAAAATTCTTTGCCTTCTGTTCAAGATGCATCCTTACCACAATGAAGTGCTTACCCTTTTTATAGTTGCATTCATTGCGGGCTACTGCAAAAACCAAGTCTTACGGGCAAGAGGTTCCTACAAAAGGTGTAGCATTAAATTTTGGGGTCACGATTCGCCCTCCCGAATTCCGGGGGTTCAACTCCAAGTGTTTTCCATTCCTGGGGCCCATCCCTAGTTGCCCCCAGGAGTTTTCAGTTTTCATCCCCGCCCTTGTATACCGAAAAATATTGTACATAGATTTTAAGGAAAAAAAATACACACAATCATGTTCTTTAATAAAAATAAAACACGTCAAAATATTGTCAAAATAGTTTGGACCACGATTACCCTTTTTTGTTTTTCCCCTATTCTGTTAGTGTGAAATTATTTTAATATACCATACATACATACTTTCTACTTTATTATATTTTTACAAATTAAATATCGGAAGCCCGGAATTATGCCACTCTAATTCAAATATTTCAGAAAAAATAAGGACATTGAGATACTGGTATTTTATATTGTTAATAAAACTCATGAGAAATATTAACTTTTGAATTAATTTTTCTTTTTACATAAATTGTTGGAATTTTCTCAAAAAGCTCATTAGGTTTAGGAGATTATGCAACTTTTTTTTACTTGATTAAAAAAACCTGAAAGGAACGTAATGCCGAACCTTGAAAATAACCAATCCTTAATTCAAAAAAATATAAAAAGGATTCACGGGAAATCAAATAAAATTTTCCCAGATGACAAAAGATTTTAAATGCGACATCGCAAGAAATAGTTTTTATCAAAAAGTATATGTTAAGGATTTTGATGTTTTTTATTTTTTATGAAGTTAATAAAATTTTTTTAAATGAAAAAGGAAAAACCCAAAAGTAAAGCACAGTGAATTTTCTAAAATTTTGTCACTGTTTCTTTCGAAGGCGACTCACTCCTGGTCACGGGTTTTAAAAGTAATATCTCACTTTTGTAAATTTTGGTGCACACGAGAATTCATTCATTCTGAGATTTATTTGGAAATGGCTCAAATCTTATTATCTGATACGTATTTCGGTAAGGGGAAAGATGTTATAATCAATGTTATTATGTAGTTAAGAATAAACTGTACATTTTATTCGTCCCTTCATTGGGCTAGCTGGATTAAAGAACTAGCAATTGGAAAGAAAATTTTAAATAATGTAAAAAAACCCATGTTTTCAATTTTCACTCCACCCAATCCATCCACGAGGGGCCAAATTTGTTTCTTGACCTTTAAAATTTGCTTTCAGACCAATTGGATTTTTTATTTTTGAGCTCCTCAGAAATATTTTGTACTTTGATTTAAAGATGTTAATGTAGTTTTACTATAAAAACGTTTATTTCTTTCGAAATTTGTATTTTTTTATACTTAAAAAAAGGGAAAATGAATTGGTGAGAATGCTACTTAAAAAGGGTGTGGGAAGCATGGGGGATTTGCCCGGGAAAGGAAAAAGCTCCCGGGGCCCAAGTTTGGGTAAAATTTGGACCAAAAAATTGTATGCCAGAGTCAACCAAGTCGACATTGTTTGTCGGGGTAGACGGAGTAAACCCATGAGCAAGGACCCCGGGCCCCGCAGCGGCTATTATTTTGTATATATAAAAGCAATTATTTTTTTTGATATTATATTATTTTATGTTATTTTTTCTTTGTATATTTTTGTATTTTTATATACATTTTGTATATATACATTTAAAAACAAACCAGAAGAGGAAAAACAAAATTATAATTCGAGTTCAAGCTTTATTTGCGATATTGTGACGGGTTTTGTATATGTAGAGTAAAAATTAATTGTTGTATTTTTTATTCCTTTAAAATCCCCGACAAAATTTTTTGGATATGCAGGCCCGGGAAATGGAACCCCGAAGAACTCCTGTGCAACGTAGGGATGGGCACAGGAATGGAAGACCTTGGGTTGAACGCCCGGGAATTCTCGGTAGGGCGAAATCATGACCCCAAAATTCAATGCTCCTCTTGTAGGAACATCTTGCCTTAAGACATTGGTTTTGGGAGTTGTAACTGCAATGGCAATTTCCCGAAGGATAAAGCACTTCATTGTCGTAATATCTTGTTTGAATAGGGTTTTATAATATAAAAAGTGATGTGTGTACCGGGGTCCCCGTTTTCAATTGCTAGTCATGTGAAGGGAGAGGATAAATAGTACAAGTTTATTTCAAAATACATAATTCACGATTAAAGTTAATAACTTTATAAACAATGAGGAGTCACATTTGAATGAAACAATGACAAATTATTTTCTCACTGTAGCTTATTTTATTTTCTTTAATCACTTCAATATTATTTATTAACTGAATAAAAAACTAAAAAAAAGTGATAAATTTATTTGCAGCGTTTTTGTAGTCTTGGATTTTCCGATATAAACTGAGAAAAGCTTTTTTAAAAAATTTTTTACTTTAGTAGCTTTTACAAAACTTCTCGGGATGTTGTTATTAATAGAATTTTTAAAACATCCGACTCGCGCTGTTTATATTACGAATTTCGTAAACAGTTGGTAAGGGTTTTTATAGCAAAATCTGGGAAATGATGTTAGTGTTTTTAAATTAATGCTTTTAAAAGCAATTTAATCTAAACTTCTCACTTTAACAATCATGTTAAATTTTGGAATTTCCCTTATACCAAAAATTTATGTGTTATCAGTATGCACTCCAAAAATGGCCACGAGGGGGTAAATTTGCTTGAAAATTTGCTTTTCAGAACAATTAGATATTTTTATTTTTTTAACTCAGAAAAATTTTGACTTTGATTTAAAAAGTTAAGTGGTTACAATAAAAACTGTTTATTTCTTCGAAAATTTTTTTTTTATACTTTACAAAGGAAAATATTTGGTGAGAAATGCTCTTAAAAAGGGTGTAAGAAGCAGGGGATTATGCCGGATGGAAAAAGTCCGGCCAAGTTGGGGAAATTCGGACGAAAATTTATCCAGAGTCTAAACCCAAAATCTGACATTTTTTACCCCGGGGGGGACTGGGGTACAAAAGATGAGCAAGACAACTCCCGGGCAGCAGGGCTAACTTCGGACCGGAGCAACCAGATTGGTCCAAGTTTGTTTCTGCAGTTGGACCGTACAGGATATAAATTATATATATATTATAATATATATATATAATAATATGCATATTAGTATATAAAATATTTTATTTTAAAGTACACACACAAACAATAATTTTTATATATATATATTTTAAAATAATTTAAATTATATATAAAACATATTTATATATATAAATTTAACATATATGATAATGTTTTACATCACAATTTCAGTATGATTATGCTTCATACACACATAATGTATATATATCTATAACTATATTTTAACACACGCGACATATTTATAATCTTAATATCTATATATACATAACATTATTGTGTTACGTATTATATATTATTAAATACATGATGTTTGGGATACACACACACACACACTAATAATATTTTTTATTATTATATATTATATATAAAATGTATGATATATAATTTTTATAAAAGATGTATATAATATTTATTAAAAAATATTATTATTAAATATATTGGGTATAATAAAATAACACATATACGTTGCATATATTTTATATATATATATATATATATAATTTATATATTCCCATTATATATAATTTATATATGTATATAATATAAATATTTAGGTTTTAACTTTTTATAGTATATTTTTCTATGTAATTTAGTATTTTTATTACATATATGTATAATCATTTAAAAACAAACCAGAAAGAAAAAAAACCCAAATTCATAAATTTGAGTTCAAAGCTTTTCTGACGATATTGTTTGGTATTGCTATATGTAAGTAACATACAAGTTGTATTTTTGTCCTTTTCCCCGTACAATTTTTTCGGATATGCAAGGCCAGGAATGGGAACCCCGAAAAAATCGTCGCAAGTAGGGGTGGGGACGGGAAAGGAAGCACTTTGGGGTTGAACGCCGGAAATTTTCGGTAGGGCGAAATGGACAAAATTTAATGCTACATCTTGTAGGAACCCCTTGCCCGTAAGACGTTGGGTTTTCATTGTAACTGCAATGATGCAAATTTCCAGAAAGGGTAAAGCACTTCATTGTCGATATCTTGTTTGATAAGTTGTATAATATAATATTGTGATTGTATCGGGCTCCCCGTCTTCAATTGCTAGTAGTTTTTTTATTCCAGATATGTCAGTGAAGGGGCGAGGTAAAAAATTACAAAATCGTTGATTAATTATTAATAGAATTTGAAGACATCTGACCACCGGTTTTTTAATTAGGAAACGTAAACAGTATGGTAAGGTTTTTTATATAGCTATCTGGAGAAAAGAAAGATTAGGTGTAAATTAAAAAGGCTTTTAACAGCAATTAGTTTACAATTTTCTATTTATACAAACATGTATATTTAGGAAATTTTTCCTGTTACCCAAATTTATGTGTTCGTTATGCACTCCAAGATGGCCCCGTGGGTAAAAATTTTCTTGAAAATTTTTCTTAAGAAAATTTGGAATTTTATTTTTTTGATCCTCGAAATTTTTTACTTTGATTTTTAAAAATTTTTAAAGTAGTTTTACAAAAAACTTGATTTCTCGAAATTGTTTTTTTTTAACTTTATAAAGGAATAATTGTTTGGGGAAATGCTACTTAAAAGATGTAGGGAAACAGGTGGATTTGCGGGTGGAAAAGCTCCCGGGCCAATGTTGGGTAAAGTTTGGACGAAAAAATTTTATGCCAAAAACTAACCAGAGCTGAATTTTGCCGGGAGGGACTGGAGTACAAACCAGAGCAAGACGACCCGGGCCAGCAGAGGCTAAATTTGGCGGAGCAACAGAGTTGGCCGGTTGTTTTTGCGTTGGACCTGTACAGATTTGGAGTTTCCGAAGTTGGGGCCCAAAAAAAGTCCAAGGGTGTTTGGGGCTGGGTATTTTACATATAATATATATTTATATGAATATATATATTAATATATGGGTAATAATAATCACACAATATATAATATATATATATATATAATATATATATAAAATTATAAGTATATATATTAAGCATATTTAGTGTATAAATATATTTATATATAGTACACCAAAACAAAAAATATATATAGTAGAATAATAAAACTATAATATATTAAAAAATATACATTATGATCTTGATACATACACATATACATTATGATATATGCATAATCCCAATACATATTATATATATTTTATATATAAATTATATAATATATATACACACGCGCACAATGTATATATATCATAAATACTATTATACATATACATATTTTGATCGTAGTATATATATAACTGTAGTTTTTTAAAACACACCACACCACACCACACACACACACATCACATTATAATATATAATATATATTATATATATATACAATATAAATATTATATAATATATCATTTTTTTAAAAATATATATTTTATATAAAATATATATTTTATTTATATAAATGTATGTATATATTATTTATATAAAGTATGTTATATTTTTTTATAAATGTTTTATTATATATTTTTATATATGTGTTATATTTTAAATCACACATATAGTGTCTATACATATATATTCTATAACAAAATTTATATATATGTATATATATTAATTTTTATATATGTATAATTAGAATATTTAGTTTTACTTATTTTTATGTATATTTAATTTTTATATGTATATTTAGTTTTTTATATCATATATGTATATATCTTTAAATACAAACCAAAGAGGAAAAAACAAATTCATAAATTCGAGTTTAAACTTTTTTTGACGAATTGTTACGGGGATGTATATGTAGATAACATTCATAGTGTTATTTTTTTTTCCTTAAAATCACTACAATATTTTTCGGATATGCAAGGCCAGGAAGGGGGAAACCCCAAAAACTCCCGTCGCAAGGGGATGGGCACAGGAAGGAAAAATTGGAGTTGAAAGCCTGGGAAATTTTCGGGAGGACGAAACGTGACCAAATTCAATGCTACACCTTTTAGGAAACCATCTTGCCTTTGACGTTTTGGGTTTTGCAGTTGTAACGCAATGACTGCAATTTCCCGAAGGGTAAAGCACTTCATTTTCGTAGTTCTTGTTGATAGAGGTTGTATAATATAAAGATTGTAGTGTTTAATCGGTCCAGTCTCTAATTGCTAGTCGTTTTTTTAAATTTCCAATATTCATGTGAAGGGACGAGGATAAATATGTACAAGTTTTTTCTCAACTCATAATTACATTGATTTTAAAATTAAATTTTTTAATACAAAGATGAGTCACTTTTAATGAAACAATGCCCCAAAAAAAACAATCTCCTGTGCTTTATTTGATTTTCTTAAACGCTTCAAAAATTTTTATAAAACTGAATTAAAAATAAAAAAAGTGATCAAATTTTCATTTGCAGTCTTCTGTATCTGGATTCTAGATAAGAACTGAGAGAAAGCATTTTTTTTTTTTATTTACTCGTAGTAGCTATTACAATACTCGGGGATGTAATTATTAATAGAATTTGAAGACATCCGACCCCCGCTGTTTCATATTAGCGAATTACGTAAACACGTAGGGGAAGATTTTATTGCCAAAAGGGGGGAATGAATGATTAGGTGTAATTAAAAAAGGACTTTAACAGCAATTAGTCTTACAAAGTTCATTTATACAATCATGATATTTAGGTAATTCTTCTGTATACCAAATTATGTTTATCAGTTATGCACTCCAACTAGGCCCCCAGGGGCTAAATTTTCTTGAAAAATTGCTACAGAAAATTGGATTTTTTTTTTAGCTCCTCAGAAATTTTTTACTTGATTTAAAGATGTAATGTAGTGTTACAATAAAAAACCGGGGTCAGCCAAGTTGGGCGAGTTTTTTTGGAGTTGGACATGTACGGATTGGAGTTTTCCGGGGCTGGCCCAAAAAGGCCCGAGTGGTAGGTGGCTGGGTATTTTTTGCATATATTATATAATATATATATATATATTTTTTTATATAATAATATAATATATATATATATATTAATATTATATAAATATATAATGTATGTTATGACAAAATAGTATAGATATGCACATTAAAATATGCATATTATAGATATAGAATATATTATATATAGCACACACTCAACAAGCAAATACATACATACATATATATATATATATATAATTTAATTATATTAAAAATATTATTTTTATTAGTAAAAAATATAAACATAAAAATATATAACATGTATGATATATGTATACATACACACATACTATTAATGTGCAAACATACACACATAAATGTATGATATAGCATACATACCACTCATGTATATTATCTATAAACTATTTTATATACCGTGCAATATATATATATTAAAATATATAATATATATATATATAAAAATTTTATCATATCATAAAAAGTGGTATTCGTTTTATATAAATTGTTTTTTGGATATATACAATAATATAAATGTATATATATATATTTTTTTTATATATTGGTAATATATGTAAATAACATCCCGTGTGCAATATATAATATATTAAAATAATATATTATAATATATAATTAAATTTTTTACTAAGTATTTTTATATATTTTTAAAGCTTTTATGTTTTTATATTTGTATGCATTTATATGTATATTTTTATATTTATGATTTTTATGTATATTTATATATATTAAAATTTTATTTTTATGATATATAAAATGTATATTTATGATATATTTAAAAAGTAAATTATATATATTTAAAATTTATTTTATATTATATATGTGCAATTTCTAGACTATATGTATGCTCAATTTTTAAATTGTATTGTGATATTTTTATGCTTATGTAAGTTAGTAATGCATATAGTAATTTTACATATGGGATATAAAAGTATTTTTATTTTATTTGTACTTTTTATATTTATTTATATTCATATTAATTTTTGTATTTTTTTAAAATATGTAGTCATATAAATACAAATAAAGAGGAAAAAAAATTCATAATTTGAGTTTAAAGCTTTTTTCTATATATTGTTTTACGGTTTATGCTATATGAGCAACATTACAGTTGATCTTTTGTTTCCCTTAAAATTTCCCCGTACAATATTTTTAGGATATGCAAGGGCAGGAAATGGAACCCTGAAGAAAACCCCGTGCAAAGTAGGATGGGCCCGGAATGGGAAGACACTTGAGTTGAAAAAGCCGGAATTCTCGGAGGGCGAAATCATGACCCAAAAATTTAAAGCTACACTCTTGTACAAAATCTTGGCGTAAAAGGGTTTGGGTGGCAGTTTAACTGCAATGACTGCAAATTTCCAGGGGGATAGACACCATTGTGTAATATTTTTTTGACTAGAGGTTGTATAACATAAAGTATTGTGATGTTGCATCGGGGCCCCCGTTTTCAATTTCAGTCGTTCTTATATTCCCGATATGTAAGTGAAGGACGAGGATAAATATGTACAAGTTTATTCTATCTACATAATTTCATTTAAAATAGACATCTTTCCTTAGCGAAATACGTATACAATTATGGGAAGATTTTATGACATTTTTCCCAAATAAAATTAAAAAAAACTGAAAGAAATTTTTTTCTCGGGTATACAAACTTACACATGTGAGTTTTAAAGCTTTTATAATACAATGAGTGGTCATGGTGAATGAAGCAATGACATTATATATCTCACTTAGTTTACTTATTTTTCCTATTCACTCTAATATAATTTTTATTAAATGAAAGAAAAAAAAAACTGCTGACCAAATGTAAAATTTTAGTCGTTCTTGGCTCCCGATATAGAAAAGAGGAATGCATATATATAATTTATTTTTTTACTGTAGTAAAAAATACGATACTCCTCGGGGATGTAGAGTTTTTTAAAAGAAATTTTGAAAACTCCGACTCATCGCGTTATAAAACGAATTTCGTAAAATACGGGAAGATTTGATTAGGAAAATCTGGAAAAAGAATATTTGATAAACACGATATGTGAAAAGGGACTTATATACAGGAGGGGGGCAGTTTTTGGGAAACCGTGACAAATTATTAAAAGCTCATTTTAGCTTTTCTTTATTTTCTTTTAACACTTTTAAAATTATTATATAACTGAATAAAAAAAAATGGATCAAATCTCATTTCACGTTCGTAGTCTTAAAAAACTCCGATATAGAGCTAAGAGAATGCATTTTTTTCTTTATTCCTCGTAACCCAATACAAAACTTCTCGAGTAGTAAAGTTAATAAATAGAATTTTGAAGACATCTGACTCATGCTGTTTCTTAGCGGGTTACGTAAACGCGTATGGTAAGATTTGAATAGCAAAAATTTGGAAATAATGAGTAATCACTCTTCATAGCACGGAAAAATGACATATATAGTAACCAAGATCGAGATTTTGAAAAAAAATTTTTCCTATTTTAAAAGTATTTTTATATTTAAAGGCAATTTTTATTTTTTTTTCCTCCTCTTAAAACAATTAATGTAATTAATTCATTAAACGAAACGGTAGAAAATGCTGTCAATACCCTATTTAATTTTCTTTCTATAATCACAGTTAAAACTTTTTGATATATGATTAAATGTATAAAGTTTTTTTTTTCTTTTTTTCATTCTTAGTGGAATTCTGCCAACCGGGTTTTAGAAAAGGCCGGGGTAGGTCACATTAAAAATGACTTTTCCAAAATGTTGCAATGGGATATTTATATTAAAGGGTGCCAAAAAGTATTGTTTTAATATAAAAATAAAACATTATGCATATATGTTAATATAATTTAATTTATAAAAATTTAATGTATAATAATTTAATGTTTTATAATTTAAATTTTTTATAAATTTAAAGTATATATAAATTTAATTTTATAATTGAAAGTATGTATAATTGAATGTTTTGTATAATTGTGTATATATAATTACATTTTGTATTATCCCTTTTAAAAAATATACAAATATGATAAAATTTGTGCACATTTTCCTATAAAATCTGCCCGAAGAATGAAATTTATTTGGTACACAAAATTACACATGTGGTTTAAAGACTTTTATAATGAGTGAGTGAGTCCATGTGAATGAAACAATGACTTATTATCCACTGTCGTTTTACTTATTTTCCTATTACTCAATAAATTATGTTAACCGAATAAAAAATAAAAACTGCTGACCAAATATGTAATTTGTAGTCGTTCTTGGACTCTCCGATATACAAATGAGAGAATGCATATATATTTTTTTTTAAACTCGTAGTAACCATATACAATACTCCTCGGGTATAAAGAGTTATCAAATAGAACTGTGAAGACATCCTGACTCATCGCTGTTTATAACAGCGAATACGTAAAGTATGGTTAAGATTTGATTTAGTAAAATCTGGAAAACTGAATGAT
Source organism: Penaeus monodon (assembly GCF_015228065.2). Classification (NCBI taxonomy): domain Eukaryota; kingdom Metazoa; phylum Arthropoda; class Malacostraca; order Decapoda; family Penaeidae; genus Penaeus; species Penaeus monodon. The sequence continues at coordinate 39,468,661 of NC_051387.1, forward strand.
TAGTGAGTAACTACTCTTCATACGCATATGTGAATAAAGGACTTATCATACAGTGAGGGAGTCACGTTTGAGTGAAACCGTGACAAATTATATAATGTCTCACTGTAGCTTTACTTGTTTTTCTTTAATCACTTCAATATTATCATATTAACTGAATAAAAAAACAAAAAAAACTGCTGTCAATATCTCATTTGCAGTCGTTCTGTAGTCTTGGACTCTCCGAATAGAGCTGAGAGAATGCGTTTTTTTTTTTTTATTAACTCATAAAAACCATATAAATACTTCTCGGTTATGTAAAGTTTTTTAAGTAGAATTGTGAAGACATCATGACTCATAGCTGTTTCATATTAGTATTACGTACGGATTTCGTAAACGCCATGGTAAGATTTGATATAGCAAAATCTAGAGAAACTGAATGATTATTGTAATACTCTTCATATACACGTGAATAAATGACATCATATAGTAACCAAGAGCGAGATATGAAATAAATTATATCCTATCAAACAGTATTGTTATATTGATAAGGCAATTTTTTTTTTTTTCCCTCATTCTCTGTAATACAATTAATGTTTTAAATTTCATTAAACGAAGACGGTTTAAATTGCTGATCAATACCATATTGAATTTGCTTTCTATAATCAATTTAAAGCTTTTGATATATGATTAAATGTTTTAAAAGTATTTTTTTTCTTTTTATTCATTCTTAGAAATCATATACAATATTCGCGTAAAACAGGAAGGGGAAATTTCCCTTTACTCAAACGCTGTTATAGAAAAGGCGTATAGGAATCACATTAAAAATGATCTTACTCAAAATGTTGACCATGAGATATCTATATTAATGATGTATATATATAAATAAATAAAACATTGCAAATGCATATATATATATATAATTAAATGTATATATAATTCAATGTATAAAATAATTCAAAGTATATATAATTAAAAGTTATATAATTCATTGTTGAATAATTAAAATGTAGTATAATTGCATGTTATATATAATTACATAATGTATGTATATGCTTTAATATATAATTACACTTATCATACCGAACCCAAAGTGTGAGGAGATATAAAAATTTTAAAATTCATGTTCACTTTTGCATAAAAATAAAAATAAATAGCAAATTTGACTTGTTATTATAACACCTGCCCCCTTCCTCTTTCCTCTCCAAACGATGAAAATAGAAAAAAAACGCTAAGGGTGTCGCCCCTACTATTAATCTACCATTCTTTCACTTTCACACTTACCTTCCCACTCCCCGCCTTTATTCACTTTTTTCCCTTTTGTTGTTTCCTTGTTACTAATAGAACAGGAAAAAACTAAAGATAATTCGATTTCAACGCTTTACTTTGACAATGTTGTGACGGTGTTTAAGCTGTATGTTGAGTAACATTACATTGCGTGTATTTTTGTTCCTTAATACCCATGTACAATATTTTTCGGATAAGCAAGGGCAGGAAGGTGAACCTTGAAGAACTCCTGGCGCACGTAGGGTTGGCACAGGAATGGAAGACACTTGGAGTTGAACGCCTGGAATTCTCGGTAGGACGAAATCGTGACCAAATTCAATGCTACACTCTTGTAGAACCATCTTGCCTGTAAGAAGTTGGTTGTGCAGTTGTAACTGCAATGACTGCAACTGCCAGGAGGATGATGCATTCATTGTGGTTAAATGATATCCTGCTTGACTAGAGGTCGTATAATATAAGGTATTGCTGGTATCGACTCTGTGTGCACCGGGTTCCCAGTCTCTCAATTGCTAGTCGTTTGATTAGACTGTTTGATTGTAGATCATATCTAATTTAATATATATATGTCATATTTAAAATTTGGCTTTTGGAATATATATATATATATTTTTTAAAAGCCATTAGTATCTACATTCCATTATTTTGCGGATATATAAAACACGGAGTGAATCTGAAGACATGGAAAAATTTATCACCACGTATTAAAATTGTTTTATTACATAATGTAATTTACTAAGAATAAGACATCACATTTATACACAAGGTCTTTTATTAAGAATAGCATTATCCTTATTTCTGCAATAGGAAGGGAAAAAGAGAAAGATCCTAGACCATGATTTTATCTTGGTCAAAATTCGCTTAAAACTGAAGCTTCCGATAAAGGCTCTGCATCTCTAATTAGACCCAAAATCTTGATCAGACAACGCCGACAGCAGCATCTTTTCAATTTTTAAACCCGGATTTTGACCAATACGTTTCGTTCATAAATTGAAATTTCCCTTTTACTTATTAATTAAGAAAAGTCCTAACACCATGTTGTAAGTTGGGTGTTCATCCTTTCGGGTATCATAATAATCGAGGTAAATTTCCGGGAAAACCAAATTCTATGGGAAATATGAAACGAATTTAAATAAAATTTGGAAAGCAAAAGGTAATTTTCTATGCATCTTGTTAAAAAATAATTCATTAGTTTTCATTACAGAGAATGGGATAGCAAAGCTAAATGTCAGTTAACAAACTGTTTAAATTTGGGTATAATTTTTTTTCATATTTGGCCCTTCATAACTGGGGAAAATGTGTAAGTACGTCAGGAGGGGAAGACATGCGTAAAAGGGTCTGAACCCAGCTTTTGGGGCCTCGGGTTTTTGAGTTCTTATATTAAAATGCTTTTTCAAATGACACGTGTGTGAAGGAAAAATTATATAAATTTTTTGTATACTTACAAAGTTCAAGATGCTAGTCCGAAGATCAGTTAAATCCTTTGGTGTGGCCCCCCCAATGGAAGCCGCCTTGCCCCGGTGGGGGGGCTTTAGGTCCCAAAGATCTGGTGAGCCGGACCCGAGGGTACCCATACTGGAGGGGCACCCGGAGGAAGAGACAAAATGGCTTCTGGGCACCAAAGGTATTTTGAGGGGAGGGTACCCACCCCTGGTTTTATTCCATCTTGGACCAGGGAGAACTCTCCCACGTGTGTTTGCCGGGTGGCATCCCTATTACCGGGGGGCAGGAGTCCCGGAGGTTGAGCGATGCTGCAGTGCGCCCTGCAGCTAGCAACACACCCTTTGGTCCTTTTTTTGGTTAGACGGGCGGCTTTATAAGGCCCGGTCAAGTAAATGGGCTGGTAAAAATAGGGCTGGGGTCAAGGGGTATATTTAGTCGGTAGCGCTAGGTCCCGGACTGCCATCGTACTGTAATAGTGGCTGGGGTTATTTCCTCTTACCCTGGGCTTTTGGGAGTTTTTGACCCCCAAACTATAGCTTCCCTCGTTGGCCCAGGGTGGGGGGGGGGGGTGAAAATGAAAAATTTCCAAGTATGGACTACAAATTTACAAAGATCTGTCTCTCCTGCGACCTACGCAACCCCCGACCTTCCCTCTGGAACATCACGTTTTGCATTTTGGAAACCTTTCAGTTCCAAAGGCAAGAATGGGAATCGTAAGGGTTTCCCCGGGCCCCCAAACCAGGTAAAAAAGGGGAAAAAAGCCCTCCTCAATCCACTAAGGAAATCTTACCTGGTAAATATGAAAACATTTCATAAAGAAAGTACCTATAGTGAAGACATTGAAGGGTGTATCAACATGGATTTGATTTTTTCAAAGTACACGAAAAATTTTTTGAAGTATGTCAAGGATCCCGCCCCCCACAGCAGATGGTAGCCTAATAGGGGTTTCGTCACCAGACGGAGGACCGTCTGCGTGCGATATCGACTTTCCCGGGGGAAAGTTTCATTTTCTCCCCCAAAAAAACCCCAAATCATGAAAGGGGAATTGTTTTTCCCGAGACCGATAGGTTTTCGGGGGAGAACTGTTAGAGGAACTAGAGAATTTTAAGTAGTGCAGTAAAACTTTTTAAAAAGAAGTGAGGGGTTTGGAACAGTCTACACCAGTTCCCTTTCTAACTTTTAAACTTGGTCTTCCAAAATTTTTAAGTGGCATGGTACCACCTAAAGGTAAACCCATATGTACCCAACCCTATGGGGTGTTTCCCCTGCCGGTTTGGGCATGGAGCCAACTCTTGCCTTTTTTAAGGAAAAGGGACAAGCAAGAATAGGGTTTTAAAGTGGGGTACGACGGTCACAAGGAGATGAAATGTCAGGCCAAATACTTTCCCACTGAAAAGAAGCTCATGAGCTTCTTCAAAGATTGAAAAGGTAAAAATTTGAAAAAGAAGTTTTGATAATAAGGAGAAAGGAGAAATTTTAGTTTTCCAAAGGGGCAGAGCGAGTCCCCGGTGCTTTTTGAAACAGCCGGGTAAACCCCTTTGCTTGGGTTCTGGCCCATCCCCCTTCCCCCCAACCCTTGCTTCCAAATGCTTCTTACCCCACACACTCTGCCACTTTTTTAAACCTCGTCCCAATTGCTAAAACTGCCTCTGGTGAATTCCCCCCAAACGGAGTAGGAGGAGGGGTCTATTGAAGAGACCCTCCCCCCAAAGAAGGTCTTTGACCATCGGTGAGGCCCCAGAGGCCTCAATGGGACACCCCCCAGTGCCACCATATCCACAGGGGCCCTGCTGTAGGAGAATGCCCTAAAACCCAAAGGCTCGGGTTTTCCCTTTGCCCAGGCAAAGGAAATCCTGAGCTGTTCAAAAGACTCTTTCAAGGTGGGTCTTTGGAGCCGTCAGGAAGGGCCCCCAGGGGTCTCAACAGTGAACTCCGCTCCCACCAACCCACAGGGCTCTGCGGCTGGGCAAATGCCCCGAAGAAAAGGGTCGGGTCCGTTCTTTGTCCCAAAAAAACCCTGAGCCTGTAAAAAGGAACCTGGGGAAACTGTTCCACGGGTAAACAACCCCTCAAAAACTCTCCCAAGACCTGGGAAAAGGGGCAGCCAAGGGGTAGGGCAACCTTTCCACAGGGGCTGCCCCAAAAACCTTTGAAAAAAAAAAGTTAAATAGAAAAGGATACCCTAATCCAATGGAAAAATTCAGGGAATTCATGCAAAATGGGGAAGAAGGGAACACTGATAGCTCTGTAACCCAGTTTTGTATGCCTACAAGAGATATGACCAGGGAAAAACATCCTTTTCCCGAGGGATTCCAAATTTAAGCCCCTTATGGGATTTTGACATGGACCCATGGAGGAGTAGCAGTAATGGGACGCAAAATATTCCTTCCCGGCCATCCACCTCAGCAACACTGCAGGGAAGGCTGTGAGAATAGGTGACACGACCTTTCACTGTTGCATCTACTACCTTCCTCCCCATAATCTCAACTAAATGTTTGGAAATTACTTGGGCGTTTCCACATCCTTTTATCTTGGGAGATTTTAATGGTCGGGATCACCTTGGGGAGACAGTTTGGCAACCCCCGAGGGAAAGGGCCCCGGGTCCTTGCTCCTAAAAAGGGGAAAGCAGTTTTTTTTAAAAAGTGACACTCCCACACATTTCCCAAAATTAAAAGGGACATTTCCAATATAGACCCTTTATTGTCTCACCTGATTCACGATGAATTTTACTTGGCAGGGTTTTGGAAGAACATGGGAACGACCATTTTTCCCAAAACTTTTGGAGAGGGGAATGGTATTTTCCCGCCAAGATGAGAGAGGCGACTTGAACATGCGGACTGGAATCTTTTTAATCAACTGCAATTGCATGGATCTTTTAAGATTTCCCAGTGGTTCAAGATGTGTTTAATCACCACACACAATTCACCTTTCAGCAGAAGCATCCTTCCCAAAAATAGGGGCATTACCGTCGACCTCCCGTACCATGGTGGGCTGAGATGCCCAACAACTGTCAGAGCAAAAAAAGCTGCATTTAAAGGCATTGAAAAGAGCCCCCCGTGATGTAACCTTTATCCTTACAAAAGACCCGGGCCAAGGGCCGGCGAGTGCTAAAGGAGGCCGACGGAGTCATGGAACATATGTCTCCTTGATTAAATTGGGGCCCCTTAGCTGGGTATGGGACAAGGTGCGTAAGATCGCTGGAAAAAGGCACCACTTTACCCCCTGCTTTGAAGATTTTATGGGAAATCAAACACAGAAAAAAAGATGTTTTAATGACAGCTAAATCCAGCAGAGATTCTTGAGCATCTTACACGCCGATTCTCCACTTTCGGGCTGAACAGGAAAAAACACCCAGGTCGTTCTTTAGTAGGACGCAGCAGAACTTCCATACAACTTGCCTTTTTTAGCGGGGATGGACTCTGCTTTGCAGCTCTGCCGTAAGTGCCCAAGGAAGTGATGAATTCCATACAAATGAATCTACTTTCCAGAGAGACCCAAAGTTCCCTTTTGACCTATTAATAGGATTATAGGGAGGACAGGCCATCACAGGAAAGAAAGTCTATATTCCCAAAAATTTCCTGTCCCTAAAAAAACATCATGGCGAGGAAAAAATGCTTTCCACACCAGGAAATTAAACGGGAACCCAAAATTTCCCTCCACCAGCGGGCATTTTTCTTGAAGCTATAAAAAAAGGTCCTTGTGACAGGAGTAGATGGAAAGGGAAAAACGTTCCCCTTAATTGGGTTTGGAAGGGGTCCCACGGGGATGCCTTAAGGAGGGTTGATGCTATAAATCCTTGAAGGCCAAGTGCAGTCTCTTTAATTTAAAAAGGGATGTTTTACATTTGAACCCCGGGGGGAATGAAGTTTAAAATTTGGGCAAGGGGAAACATCCCCCTTAAATAAATCCTTGTAATGGAAATTTAATTGGGTTAAATTTCCCAAGAAGACCAGTGGGGGGTTTCCCACAAAGAGGAAGTTCCTCTTCCCTCTATAGAAGAAACTGCAATTTTTTCGGGGTAAGTATTTGGGGTTTTAACTTTGACTCAAGGCTTACAGGTGTCAAACAACGGGTAAAAAGTGAAGGTAAAAAGCACTATATGGGGGTTCAATTTAACAAATTTTATCATTTGCAGAGGAAACCCTTCCCCTCTTTGGCAAAACCCACTTGAAATTTGCCAGAGGTGAAGCTTTCATTTTGAACTCGCACGGGGTTCCTCCATGTTGAAGTAAGGTACAAAGATTTAGATTTTGCGGTTTTTCAACCCCTTTGGGGTGGAGAACCACCCTTCTCCCACCGGGCTACTGAACCTGGTTAATAACGAACTCAAAATTCCAGGATTTAACTCCAAATTTGGTTTCAAACTTTTGGGCCCCTAATGGAAAGCCGCTTGCCGCGGTGGGGGGCTTGAGGTCCCAATGATCGGGTTTGAGCCGGACCAGAGGGCTACCCAAACTGGAGGGGTCACCAGTGAGGGAGGAGACAAAACGGCACCCCAGTGCACCAAGGCCTATGAGGGGGGGTGCCCCACCCCTGGTTCATTCCATCTTGGACCAGGGAGACTCCCCCACGTGTGTTTGCCGTGCGTGGCACCCCGTATTACCAGGAGACAGGAGTCCTGGAGGTTGAGCGATGCTGCACGCTGCGCCCTGCAGCTAGCAACACACCTCTTTGGTCCTTTATTTCTGGTTAGACGGGCGGCTTGATCAAGGCCCGGTCAAGTCTCGGCTGGTCAATATGGCTGGGTCAAGCAGGTACTATTTAGGTCGGTAGCGCATGGTCCCGCGACTGCATCAGTACTGTAATAGTGGCTGCGTATATTTCCTCATTACCCTGTGGCTTTTGGGGAGTTTTGAGCCCCAACTATAGCTTCCTCGTTGGACTCCATGGTGGGGGGGGGGGTGAGAAATGAAAAATTCCAATTTGTATGAGTCTCAAATTTACAAAGATCTAGCTCTCTCCCTGACGACCTCGCAATCCCCCGACCATTCCCTCTGGAACTTTCACGTTTGTCCTTTGAACCTTTCCAGCTTCCAAGGGCGGGAATGGGAATGTAATGGTTCCCGGGTCCCAAACCAGGTAAGAGGGAAGTCCTCCTCTTTCCACTAAGGGAAATCTTCCTGGTAAATTGAAAACATTTCAATAGAAAGGAAACCTAGTAGTAAGACATTAAAGGGTGTATCAATCTGGATTTTGGGTATTTCGAAGTACATCGAAAAATGTTGAAGTATGTCAACGTGATCCTCGCATCACCCCACAGCGAGATGGTAGCCTTAGTTGAGGTTTCGTCACCAGACGAGAGTGCCCGGTCTGCGTGCGATATGCGACATTCCTGGGGCTAAAGTTTCATGTTCTCCTCACAAAACCCTCAATCGTGTAAGGAATTGTCTTTTCCCGAGACCTGATGGGGTTTCTGAGGAGAACTGTTAGAGGAACTAGAGAATTTTAATGTAGTGGCAGTAAAGGTTTTAAGGGAAAGTTGCGGTTTTGGGAAACAGTCTACACCAGCTCTCCTTCTAACTTTTAATACTTTGGCCCTTTCCCAGAATCAGTTAAGTTGGCATGGTCCACCTCAGGTAAAGCCTATGTCCCCCTATGCGGTGCTTCCACTGCCAGGGTTTGGGCATGGAGCCACTCTTCCCGTTTTAAGGAAAATGGACAACCAAGAATATGTGTGGGTGTGGTACGACGGGTCATCAAGGAGATGACAACTGTCCAGGCCCAAATATGCTGTTCCCACTGCAAAGAAGCTCATAAAAGCTTCTTCAAAGCAGTGTAAGGGTACAAATTTGAGGAAGGAAGTATTGATAAAAAGGAGAAAGGGAGAAAGTTAGTTTCCGAGGCAAAGCGACGTGCCCGTGTGCTGTTTGCACACCCGGTAAATCCTTTGCTTCGGTTCTGGCCATCCTCCTTCCCCCAAAACCTTGCCTTCCAATGCTTCTTACACCACACACTCTGCCACTTTTTAAAACCTCAGTCCCCAATTCTAAAAACTGCCTCTGGTGAATTCCACCAGAAAGGAGTAGGATTTGAGGGTCTATTGAAGAGACTCCCCCTCCCAAAGAAAAGGTCTTTGGAGCCATCAGGTGAGGTCCAGGGGCCTCAATGGGGGACAGCCCCAGCTGCCCATATCCACAGGGGCCTCTGCTGCTAGGCAGAATGCCCCTAAACCCAAAAAGGCTCGGGTTTGTCCTTTGCCCAGGCAAAGGAATCCTGAGTCTGTTCAAAAGACTCATTTCAAGGTGGGGTCTTTGGAGCCGTCAGGAAGGCCCCAGGGGTCTCAACAGTGACAGCTCCAGCTGCCACCACATCCACAGGGGCCTCTGCTGCTAGGCAGAATGCCCTGAAGCAAAGCCCAGGTCCGTTCTTTGCCCGGGCCCAAAAAAATCCTGAGCCTGTCAAAAGGAAGCCTGTGGAAAAACTAGTTCCCAGGGAAACAACCCTCAAAAGACTCTCCCAAGACCCAGGAAAGGGACAGCCTAAAGGTGTAGGGCAAACCTTGACCACAGGTGCTGCCAAACACCTTATGAAAAATAGTTAAAGAACTGGATACCCTAATCCAATGGAACTGTCAGGAATTCCTGTAAAATGGGAAGAACTGCAACATCTCATAGCTTCATGTAACCCAGTTTGTGTATGCCTACAAGAGATTATGACCAGGGAAAATCATCCGATTTCCCTGAGAGGATTCCAAATTCAAGCCCATTATGGATTTTTGGGACAATGGACCTCATGGAGGAGTAGCAGTAATGGTACTTTCAAGATATTCCCTTCCAGGCCATCCACCTGCAGACAACACTGCAGGTGAAGGCTGTGAGAATAGGCTTGACACGACCTTACACTGTTGCATCTATCTACCTTCCTCCACATAATCTCAACATAAATGATTTGGAAGATCTACTTGGGCAGTTGCCACATCTTTTTCTACTCTTGGGAGATTTCAATGGTCGGCATCACCTCTGGGGAGACATTTGTGCAACCCTCGAGGAAGGGCCTTGGAGTCCTTGCTCCTAAGAGTAGATGCAGTTTTTTTGAACAGTGACACTCCCACACATTTCAAATTCAAAACTGGGACATTCTCCAATATAGACCTGCAATTGTCTCACCTGATTCACAGATGATTTCACTTGGCAGGTTATGGAAGACTTACATGGAAGCGACCATTTTCCCAAAACTTTTGGAGGAGGTGAATGGTATTCCAGCCAATGGAGTGCAGAGATGGCGACTTGAACATGCGGACTGGAATCTTTTTAGATCAACTGCAGTATTGCATGGATCTGTGAATGATTTCCAGTGTGTTCAAGATGCAGTTTAAACACTTCACATCACGAATTCACCTTGCAGCAGAAGCATCCCTTCCCAAAAGTAGCGGGGATTACCGTCGACCTCCGGTACCATGGTGTCGATGAATGCCAACAAGCTTCAGAGCAAGAAAAGCTGCATTAAGGCAGTTGAAACGACGCCCCAGTGATGTAACTTTGATCCATTACAAAAAGACCCGAGCCAAGGCCAGGCGAGTGCTAAGGAGGCCAGACGGACGTCATGGAGACGTATGTCTCCCTTTATTTAAATCTGGGACCCCTTAGCATGGGTATGGGACAAGGTGCGTAAGATCGCCTGGAAAGAGCACATCACTGTCACCACCTGCTTTGGGAAAATTGATGGCCCTAATCATCACAGATAAAAAAGATGTTGCTAATGAGCTAGCTAAATCCAAAGGCAGAGATCTCCCCTTTGGGGCATCTTAACTGCCCGATTCTCCACTCTTCGGGCTGAACAGGAACAACACCCAGTGTCGTTCTTCAGTAGGACTGCAGCAGAAATTCCATACAACTTGCCATTTTTGAGCAAGGAGATGGACTCTGCTGTGCAGCTCTGCCGTAAGACTGCCCCAGGAAGTGACGATATTCCCTACCAAATGATATCTCACTTACCAGAGAGATCCCAAAAGTTCTTGTTGGACCTATTCAATAGGATATATAGGGAGGGTACAGTGCCATCCACATGGAAAAGAGTCATAATCATTCCTGTCCCTAAACCTGGCAAGGGTGCTTCCACACCAGGAAATACAGACCAATTTCCCCTCACCAGCTGCATCTGCAAGCTGATGGAGAAAATGGTAAACTTCAGGTTGACATGGATGCTAGAAAAGGAAAACGTGCTGACTCCATATCAATATGGGTTTAGAAGATTGGGGATCGACCACAGATGCACTTGTAAGGATGGAAACTGCTATACAGAATTCCCCTTTGCACAGCGACGTCAAAATGATAGCAGTCTTCTTTGACCTTGAAAAGGCTTATGATACTATTGGAAGCATGGCATACTCAAAAAGTTGTATGACATTGGCTTAAGAGGAGCATTACCTACCTTCATACAAAAACTTCCTTGCTAACAGGAAATTTAGAGTTCGGGTGGAAACAGTTTCTCTAACTGGAAGATCAGCTGGAAGGGGTCCCACAAGGAGTGTCTTAAGTGTGACCCTGTTTGCCAAATTTCTATAAATGGGCATTGTAAAGGGTGTTCCAAGTTCTGTATCATGTAATCTGTATGTGGATGACTTTACACTGTACTGCTCGGGAGGAAGCTTACAGGATGTGCAAGGACACATGCAGGCTGCAATAAATCAGGTTGTACAGTGGGCAACATATCATGGGTTCAAATTTTCCCCAAGCAAGACCATGGCTATACATTTCCACAAACGAGGGGAAAAATTCCATCCTTCCCTCTATTTAGCAGCAAACCCACTGCAGTTTGTCCAAAAGGTGAAGTACTTGGGTCTAATTTTTGACTCGAGGGTTACATGGGTGCCTACATCAAACCCGTTGAAAGTAAAGGCTACAAAAGCACTTAGTATTTTGCGGGTTCTTTCACATCTATCTTGGGGTGCAGACCGCACAACGCTTCTACGGGTTTACCGAGCGCTTATTCGTAGTAAGCTTGATTATGGATGTGAAGCTTATTCATCTGCAACTCCCACTGTTCTACGGATGTTAGACTCGGTTCATAATGAAGCTCTCAGAATCTGTACTGGGGCTTTCAGGTCTTCACCTGTGGAGTCCCTGTATGCTGAGAGTGGAGAAAAACCCCCTCTTTCATTTCACCGAGAATACATGAACCTGATTTACTACACGAGACTACAAAGGATTCCAGGATCTCCTACATCCAGATTTGGTTTTCAACCCCCCTTGAAGATAGGCCGATCCTATGGTAGGAGAATGAGGGAAACTTGTGGAAGATCTTAATTTTAGTCTCACTAAGGTTTTGGCTGTTGGAATTCCCCAATTTCCCCTTGGACTAATCAAGTTGAGCTGGATTTTGTCGGAATTGGGAAAGGGGAGAGACCGAAGCAGAATCCGAGAGAAAAATCTTCAGCACATTTCTAAATACCGGGGATCAGATGCAATTTATACAGATGGTTCGAAATCTGAAAAAGGCGTGGGTTTTGCAGCAGTGAGCAGAAGGAAGATTGCATCTGGCAGTCTTTCTCTAGCAGCCTCGATCTTCACTGCAGAGTTACATGCCATCCTTACAGCAGTTAAGATGACTAAGAGATCTTACGAACCCTTCTGTTTTGATATATTGGACTCTCGTAGTGCCTTACAAGCAATCAAGGCTTAAAATCATCACATCCATTAGTGAGGGAGGTTCAAGATTGGCTTGCACTGATGTCAACACCCTAAAAAAATAACTCTATGTTGGGTGCCAGCGCATGTTGGTATCAGTGGGAATGAGCGAGCTGATCAGAAGGCAAAGGCAGCTGCCGCTCAGCCTTGTGATGCTCGTTTTCCTCTCCCACACACCGACCTGAAACCCAGCATCAGAAGTTGTCTTCGTGATAAATGGAGGGAACAATGGAGCATACCTCCAGAAACAAAAATGCGAGACATTAGAGATGACCTTGGCAGTTGGGCGACTAGCATCCATCCCAACCGAAAAGTGGAAGTTGTATTAACAAGAATAAGAATCGGGGACACAAGACTGACTCATGGGCCAATGATGGCTAAAAATGAAGCACTTTGTGAAGGATGCAGAGCCATTAACGAAACGCACATGTAGTGGAAAGATGTGCACATTCTCAGACCAAAGACGTATGTACTTGTCTCCCCATTACACTGAAAAAAAACGTATTGGGGGAAGATTGTGGGCATAGAGGGTTTATTATTTCCTTAGGGAGACTAATATTTTTAATAAAATTAATTATGCATAATGTTTATGCAATAATTTATGCACTTAGAGCATAAAATTTTGCTTTGATTTTAATCTATTTATTATTTTTTGTAAGATATTTTGATAGATTTTAAAATTTTAAACATTTTAAAATTTCTAGTTAACAAGGTATTTGCCCCTAATGACCTTAGTTGACGCGGCAGATAATTTTAAATAATCAATCAATCTACTCTAGGTTTTTTGGGCCCGTTGGAATCCCCCCTTCCCCGGACTAATAAGATCGAGCTAAAAGGGTTTCGGAATTAAAGAGGAACCCCGAGAAGCCGAAGGGAGAGAAGAGGGTCTTAAGCAATTTTTAGTACCAAGGCTCGTTTAATTATATTGACAATGTTCTAAGTCTGAAATGGGGGGGAGAAGCAGAAACAGAAGTGAGAGAACTTGCACTTTCTTCTCAGAGCCTTTTGATTCTTGAAACTTTTCAGAGTTACAAAAAGCCATCCTTGCCAGCAGATTAAGATGATTAAGAGACTAGATACGAACCATTCTTTGTGATATATTGCCTTGTAGGCCTTCAAGCAATCAAAGCTTAAATCTCAATCCCTTTGTGAGGGAGGTTCAAGATTGGCTTGCACTGATGTCAACACGTAAAAGATAACTCTTGTTGGGTGCCAGCGCATGTTGGTATCAGTGGGAATGAGCGAGCTGATCAGAAGGCAAAGGCATGCCTCAGCCTTGTGATGCTCGTTTTCCTTCCCACACGACCTGAAACCCAGCATCAGAAGTTGTCTTCGTGATAATGGAAAGGAACAATGGAGGCATACCTCCAGAAACAAACTGCGAGAATTAGAGATGACCTTGGCAGTTGGGGACTAGCATCCATCCAACCGAAAAGGAAGTTTTTAAAGATAAGAATCGGCACACAAACTGACTCATGGGCCATGATGGCTAAAATGAGCACTTTGTGAGGGGTGCCAAGAGCCAGAACAATCACACAGTAGTTGAAGATGTGCAACATTCTCAGGACAAAGACATATGTACATTGTCTCTTCCATATACACTGAAAGATGTATTGAGGGAGGGATTGTGACATAGAGTGGCTTATTAGTGTCGTAGGAAGACTAATATTTCAATAAAAAATTTTATATGCATAATGTTATGCATTAATCTTTACATTAGAGCATGATATTTATGCTTTGATTTTAATCTATTATTGTATGTAAGATATTTATTGATAGATTTTAAAGTTTTAATACTTTAATATTTGTATTTAGCAAGGTATTCGCCGCCAATGACCTTAGCTGTTGATGCGGCAGATAATTTTAAATAATCAATTAATCAATCTCATCGCCCTGAAAACTATCAGAAAACACTATGACCGGTTTATGCAAGATTCATTCTTCTATGGTTCATATAAAAGAAGAACAAGACAGTGTGATATTGGGACCACAAGAATCAGGCTTGGATATAGATTGTATTGGCAGGTCAGTACAGTTTGTAATGTCGAAGAAAATAAGTGTAAACTGTGTAATGAAGAATATAAAGGAACGCTTGTATATTATATCTCATATGGCCACGTTTTATAGCTTTTCAGACTACCTAACATGACGTACAGAGAACTTCGTAACTATTTCATATCATCTGATGTTTTAGAAGATAATCTTGTGATATATCCTAAATTTTGAGTGTAGTATCATATGACCGCATATCAAATGTAACAATGCCTTTCCACGCCCAAGCTGTACGCTGGCATGACAGATGGTTAAACTAAAGGACTGTGTAATTGTTCCTTTTCTTAACTCGATGTAATTAGTCATAAGATGGTTATAGCTGAAATCAAATAAACCATTATGATAATGTTTGACATGCATCAAATGTATTACAGCTTGCCCATGCCTGCGCAGAGAGCCTGGGTAGTAAATATAGGACTAAACTAATCTACGGGATTTCACATTATCCAGATTCCTCGTGGTAATCGTACAATGCGTCCTAAATAATAAACAAACCTAACCTTAACTCTGTGGGATTTATACACTACAATCTATTTGTTCCCTAGCCAGGGGGTTCTGCCCCCTTGAACCCCATGGTATCATATGGAGCCCTGTGGCTGTAATAAACTATGATCTATATATTCCCTAACCAGGTGGCTCTGCCCCCTGTGCCCCCAGGGTACAACTACATACCTTTATATAGCAAAACCGAACTTTTCTTCACTTCCGTCTATGGTCAGAATTGCCTGGTTTCTAATCACCTTTTTTTCTGCATTTTGGGCACTTGATAGGCTGTGATATATATATATATATATATATATATATATATATATATATATATATATATATATACATTCATTTCTATTTGTACTGTATATCCACTATATGACTTTAAAAATGACCGAGAATCGACGCTGCACTTAATAAAAGTATAAATAATTACTAAAATGTAAAGAAGTATAATAAAACCAAAAGAATGTATTAAATACATGAAGTTACAAAAATAGATACTGGTAATTGCAATATAATCGTTTTCAGAAGTACGTAGTAATACATGAATTATTTGACAGATCACAGTAATGAGTTCTGTTTTGGTCGTCGCAAAGTAAACACGATGTGACCTAGAAAATGCTGGGTCGACATTCTCTCTTCACTGTCTTGTATATCCTTTTTGTTTGCTGCTTCTTGGTTCATTCGTCCTTGCACCTTGTTTTACTAGTAAACAGATGTGTGCACCTCTTTTACTTGTAAACATATGCATTCCCCTGTTTTACTTATTTATTTGCACCCTTTACTTGTTTGGTCGTTTATTTGTATGTTGCTTGGTTACACGTTGATTTGTTGATTTTTTATTAGACTTTACTTCGATTCACAAGTTCGTTTTAGTTTGTATTCTCATAGCTGCCGCTGGGCTTATTACTTAATACGCCTCACTATGTAATGGAGTACTCTTCAGCAAATTGTCGTTTTCCTGCGGATTTTCACCTTCAACAGATGGCGCTACTGTCGAATCCACATACTTTTCAAGTGGGCAGTGTTTTTGTTCAGCACCACCACTCCCGTTGGTGCTGTAGCTGGAGCAGGTCGCGGGTCAGCCGATGTTTTTTTGTTTTTTTTTATTCTGGTCGCGATTTACCCACATAATCTCTGAGATACAGGTTAAGTATTAGAGCATTACTGATATTTATTGAAGCAAGCTCCCTAACTGGCACTATGCCTAACAACGTTACGGGTATCTGTAGCTGAGGTTTTATGTTCTTTCCGGCTTTCTCAGTTTTGTGTTCATTTTTAGAATAGTTAAAATTTTGTGGTCTGTCCTGTGGCATGTTCAATTTGAACTGTTATTTATGTGTATTTAGCAGCACGACCCCGCAGCCTGAAGTTCAGCATAGTTTCCCAGGTTGGGTCACATCAGGTCCATAGCCATGTCTGCGATCATTGAACATAGGGCTCCCCTCATACCTTGCGCGCTTACAGAGCGTGAATGTACTTAAGCCAACAGTAGCAGCAACACAAGGACTGCCCAATCCTTAGCCACCCACTTCATCTTCTGCACCCAGCCATCCATCTACTACACTGGTGACCCCCAGAGTGACACGTCATGGTATTTCGCTCACTTGCTTTGCTCATTCTCAGGAGGGGGAGTACCTGTAGCAGCACGACCCCGCAACCTGTTCAGTATAGTTTCCCAGGATGGGTCACATCAGGTCCACAGCCATGTCCGCACTAATTGGACATCGGGCTCCCCTCGTTCCCTGCGCGCTTACACATCACCTGTGTACTTTAGCCACAGAATACGAACCAAGAGCAGCATTCCCCAATCCTCCAGCAGAACAAGACAACAGCAGCAGCAACACAAGGACTGCCTAGTCCTTAGCCGACTGGGGAGCCTGCCGGCTCCCCCGTTGATCTCCGACTTCACCTTCAGCACACAGCATACCTGTGGGCACTCACACCCACAACAATCACTCCCCAAAGAGATAAGACACCAGTAGCCCAAATAATAGATGCCCAACCAATCATCTACTATAATATGTTTTATTAATGAACCAAATACATGTATGCATTAAGTAAATGTTTTAGTTACCCAGCACGGTGAAACCTCTATATTTTAACTAAAAGAGAAATAATTCTTGTATTAATTAATCAGTGGCTACAGTAATATCAACAAAAACTGAAATAACTGAGAAGGAATTTGTATGAAATTTTAAATCAAAGGAAATTACCAGACGTTATTAACAGTACCAAAGGGAATTCGATCTGATAAATATTACTGGCCACTTTATATATAAATTCAAATGTGTGTGTGTGTGTTGTGTGTGTGTGTGTGTGTGTGTGTGTGTGTGTGTGTGTGTGTGTGTGTGTGTGTGTGTGTGTGTGTGTGTGTGTGTGAGGAGAGAGAGAGAGAGACTACAATTATATACTATTTATGTGCACACACACGTGCATATATACATATATGTAAGTATACATACATATGTATATATATATATATATATATATATATATATATATATATATATATATAAAATATAAAAATATATATATATAGACACACACAAACACAATAGGGGTGTATATATGTATATATAATACATATAAAATATATATATATTATATATATATATAATATTTTATATATATTACATATATATATTATATATATTTTATATATATATGTATATATATATATATATATATACATATAAAATATATATAAAATATATTAATATATATATATATATAAGTATAATATATATTATATATAAATATATAAATATATATATATTTTATACATAGGTGTGTGTGTGTATATGTATATATATGTGTGTGTGTATATGTATATATATTAATATTATATATATAGTATATATATATATTATATTATATATATATATAAAAAATATTTTATATATGTATATATATTTTATATATAATATATAATAATATTTTTAATATATATATATATTATATGTGTGTGTGTTTTGTGTGTATATATATATTATATAATATAATTATATATATAATATATAATATATATATATTATACAAAATTATACACGAAAGGTGATTTTTAAAGACTTATCCTGACCCACTTCCACTGAAATTTCACAAGAGTAATGATACTCATCCCTATAGACCATGTTTTCTGTTACAACAGGACTTGTAGAAGTCCGCAGGTAGTGTTTGAAGCCACAAATTAACTTCATAAATCAGTGTCTCATCATCTTGGAAATGTTTGCCCTTGGTGAAAGTCAAATGATGCAAAGTCAGAAGAATAAGGAGGTTGAGGGAGAATGTAGCCACTGGACCGCACTTCCATCTGGGCAATGTAAGGGGTGTGACTGGACGTTGTCTTGTAGGAGGCGGACTCGTTTGGTCACTACTTTGCTTGGTTTTGATAGCCTCTTGTAATTTCAGTAGCAGTGATGTGTAGTTCGCTCCTGTAATATTTGCAAGGAAATCCATCATCCCTATTGTATGCTGGTCTCAAAAGACTGTGAGCATGACTTATCTGCCAAGGGAGTGACACATGCTTTTATGAGTGTGGTGAGTCAACGTTCTTCCATTGACTGGGCCTTAGTTTCTAGATCATCGT
>NC_051387.1:39492119-39499619 GCF_015228065.2 Penaeus monodon
AGGAGATAAGCACTGGACAGATTAAGGAGCAAGAGGACGATCGGGAAGTGTGTCATCTGCGAGGGAAGATATGTCAGCATCACTGGGGTTTTGTCTATGGAACTCGTCTTCATAAAGTTTATAAGCTTAAGTGTGTCAGTGTGATACCAGGACTGAGAGGATGTACTTAGACATTTGCAGAAAGCCTAATTGATTCTTATACTCATAACCCTCAACTGTAGGTGATAGCTTATGTATGGGAGCTATCCTGCCATTAACTCGGTGAAAAACAAGCATGCCTACTCAATATTCTGGCTTTAGCCAGCTTGTGTTGCTGTGAGATTATCTTGTCCCTTTCTACTTGTAGGTGACTACGTGCAACTTTCCAGATTCCTCCTGATAGTTGATCTGACATAGCTGTTCGGCTGTTGCTCTAGTAATTCGTATAAACTATGAAGTGAGGAATATCACCCAGGTACTGTGGTAGGTGTTATTAATCGCCATCTCGACTGTAGACACCTAAATGTCTCAGTCTGTGTCACCTAAGGGTCAAAATGTATGCGGCATGTTAAGTATTTTCATATTTCCTGGGACCTGTAAGGTAACAGAAAACCCTGAAAGGACATCGACACTGACATGCTGGAACTGTCTTTTAGGTATGTTGTAAGTGAGAGCAGGGGCTGGCGGAACATTTGTAGAGCAGGCATAGCTGACATTTTCTTACATGATCTGTTACTCTAGCAGCCAAACAGGAAAGAAATGCTGTGATTTAGTAGTCTTGATTTAGTCCTGTCTAAACCTGAATTGGAGGCTGTCAGGACCTCATGGATCAGCTGCAATACTGTCGGGACGAGTATTTCAGGGACAACCAACTGATATGGATGCCTTTGACGTGTGCCTTGCTTTTTACTATGGGCTGACTGGCGGAATAAGGGACCATTTACCAAGAAGAGTTCCCTGGCTGGTATTTACGGTCGGCTGTGCAGGGATACCGAAGGATTTCCTCTAGCAATTTTATTAAGTAAAAATACAGTACAAATGAAGAATGGGTATACAGGACAATGAGTCGGCTACTTTGTTAGTTGCACCTGGGGTGTAACAGAATGTAGGATTAAACTCTAAATGTGTATCAGTCCACCTTTCTTGGTGGCCACTGGGGGACTTTATTGCCGTGAGAAGGTAGCATAGAAGTCAGTGATCTGTTAGGACTTCTATGTTTTAGCCAAGGATTATTTCCCTGAAATGCCTTAATGACCATACTACAGCCTGTGCCTCCAGGTCATTTATGCTCTAACGGGTCTCTGCTGCATTCAGTATCCTGCTGGCATAAGTGACAGGTGCAGAAGGCCATTTGTCTTTTGCAGCAGGGCAGCATCTATCCCAGTGCAAGAGGCGTCTTGCTGAAATCTGGGAAAACAAGGACTCAGTAAAGGCCTTCTTCAATATACTAAAAGCTAGCTGTTTACTCGACCACACAAAGTGCGCATCCTTAGACAGGAGTTTTGAAAATGGATGTGCAATCTTGTCGAACCCCCGATGAATGATCTGTAAAATCTTACTTACTGTGGGAAATTCCAATATGTCCTTTACCTTACCTGAGTTGGGTGAAATACCATTAGAGTTAACAGTGTGACCCAAATACTCAATCTCCCGAATGAAAAACTTTCATTTCTTTGGATTGATGGTCAAATTGGCATCAGACCTTTTTAAAAAAATCTAAGCTCTGATTCGTGTTTTACGATGTCTGTGGGGACGACTAGCAAATCGTGGAGTGGAAAATGCAGTGAATGCTTTAGATTGTGGGTCCATTTCAACCTGGAAGAATCCTGATTGCAAATCTAAGGTGGAGAACACAGCATGTCCTTTCCCAATATCTTGAAGTAACGAACGTAATGAGGGGATGGGGAAACAGTTGGGAATAGTCAGCACATTCAGTTTATGGTAGTCTAATTGGTACTGTAGAGGACTGTCGGGTTGTAATGAAAGTTTTAAACACAAATTTATGGATTTCTCCTTTGGCAGCCCGACCTCATATGTAAGACGAAATGTGTCCCTTCAGAGAAAAACTCTACAGTGCCTCACTCCAGATTTAGTTATAGATGTGCTAACTCTCCAGCCCTTAATACAAGCTGAATGGATGGACGGAGCTAGTTGGAAAATGACTGTCGAGGAGGCGAAGACACCATCCCCTCTTACGGAAAAAGGAGCCGCACGGATGTCCTATGAGTGGGGATTTTGTTTACATTTATATGTATATATTTTTTCTCGTGTTATTTTATCTTTTCATGTTATTTTAT
The DNA here is from genome assembly GCF_015228065.2 of Penaeus monodon. NCBI lineage: Eukaryota > Metazoa > Arthropoda > Malacostraca > Decapoda > Penaeidae > Penaeus > Penaeus monodon. The sequence continues at coordinate 39,494,396 of NC_051387.1, forward strand.
CAGATTATGGAAGAATATTAAAATTAATTATGGGAGCACCTCTCGATGTAATGCCACGTTTATCACCAAGTGGGAGCGCCATCATTAAAGGCTGTAGGCTTGAGGAAAACAAAACGAAAAACTAATTTAGTTATAGCTCCAAGTTTTCTTTTAATTACTATTTTACATTTTTAAAGTCATTAGCATATTTTATTAGTCACTTCTTTTTTTAAAACAAACTTATCTTTTAAAGTGATATTTTCCCACCTAATCATTAAGGTTTGCCTGGCCAAAGAGAAAAAAATAAGATTCTAGCACACAAAGATTCGCACCTTGCTACATGTGCTCAGGAGCACAGGTAGCAAGCTAAACATTTTCTTTAGAGGTCTGAAAGAGTCTGGTCTGTACCATGAAATTATGAATTAATAACATGTCACCAGGGATGGCAAGGTCATTTACTACAACAAAGGGGTGATTGTAAGTAACATCAGAGAGAAAAACTTTTAGAGTTAATTCACCCACTACATTTAAATTAGTATGAGTCAGCATGATGTTGATTAGATTAGTCAGAATGATGTTGATTGCACTACCAGAATCAAGGAAGAAAAAAACGTCATTATCTACAATCCAGATGGTTATGAGGGGTGCCCCATAAGAAGAAATGTTACCGAGAGTACATAATACTATTACACAAAATCCTGGCCCAAGGGATCCGTCGGACGATTCGGCCTTGCGTCTAAAAATTGGGAATCTGCTGACTGTTGCCTACTGTACATGTGAGTCAATGCGAATCTCGATTGGTGGACCTGGTCAGGGAAATTATGGCAGTCTTCCCACCTGTGCCCCTCTAGTCTGTGAAATGGGCAATATGGGTGGCTACGGCAGTCACGAGCACTATGACCGATCCGAAGGCAGTGGTAACAAATGTCTGGTTGTGGTATCCAAACTATTGCAGAGCCGCGGTGTGTGTAAAAATCCCGTGGATGGTGGGGTGGGGTGCGTGCAGGTGAGCTCGTGGTGCAGGGGAGTTGTGATGGTCAATGATCAGCTGAGTGGGCAGGGGGTTTGGCGTGCTCATGTTGGATGGGCTCTCCCGGAAATGATACTCCTCACGTGTATCACAACAGCACCTACTGAGACGAATACCTGAAGGATTCTCTTGCAAGTATGGGCAAAATTGGTGGGTATTAAATGCTTGTGGAGGGGGGGCGTTATTGTGGCTAATGCTTTCCACCAGGTTTCTACAGAGTGTTGAGTAAAGGACAGACTCTGTGGTATGAGCTGTAAATAGAATATGGGCATCCGAACGGGGTAGAGTCTGGGTGTGTTGTTTAGGGCTGTTAAGTAGTCTTTGACAGCTATCTTAACTTTTGAACAAAAGCTAGCCAGATCACTTGTAGATAATGAGTTGGGTCTGAGCTTAAAATGTCACGAAGCTGAAGGCCGATGTGGTCGGAGGGTCTGGAAAATTTTAGGTCGAAGTCTGATTTAAGTCACTAATACTCTCTTTCTACTTTTGTCAACCCACTTCAGTAGTTCCCTGATTGCAGCGATGCTAAGGTCAAGTCGTTGAGTTACATGTCGGATACGCATCATAGAAAAGTCAGATGAAGTGCATGAAGTGTCGGATCTTGGGAACTCAAAATTTTCGGGTTACGAGAAAAGTTGGGGGGGGGGTAATTCACTACAATAATTTAGCAATTGTTTCACTGGGTTAACAAAGGACGACATGTTGGAGAGGTCAGTTTGTATCTGGATGGCAAGGGAAGATTCAGGGCGGTGTGGAAAAAGGATGTCCGAGGTGGAAAGGAGTGTGCAGGTGAGGGTGAGGGTGGTGCGTGTCAGCTGTGAGTTAGTACTGCGTGTCGAGGGTGTAGCCCCCCTAACAGAAGCTGCCTTGGGCTGAGGACCCAGTGATCTGGCCTCTTGGTGCACCAAGGTCTATGAGAGGGGATGATGCACCCACCCCAGGTTCATTCCATCTTGGACCAGGGAGAGCTCTCCACGTGTGTTTGCCGTACGTGGCGTCCTATATTACCAGAAGACAGGATCCTGGAGGTTGAGCAATGCTGCTCGCTGTGCCTTGCAGCTAGCAACTCTATTTGGTTAGACGGGTGGCTTGATAAAGGGCTCGGTCAAGTCAGTCAGCTGGTCAAATATTGTTAGGGTCAAGCAGGCACTGTTCAGTCAGTAGTGCATAGGCCCCGCGAGTGCCATTAGTACTGCAAAGTGGCTGCATATATTTCCTCATTACCCCTGTGGCTGTTGGGGATTTGAGCCCCAACTATAGCTTCCCCTTGTTGGAATCCATGGTGGGTGGGTGGGTGAGGAAATGAAGATTCTAATTTGTATGATTACTATAAATTTAAAAAGATCTAGCTCTCTCCCAGACGAACTATGAAATTTCCCCTGCCCATTCCCTCTGGAACATCACGTTGTCTCTCGGGAAAACCTTTCCAGCTTCCAAAGGGCAAGAATGGGAATCCCCAATGGTTCCCGTGATCCCAAACCATGTAAGGAGAAAAGTCCTCCTCAATCAATTAAGGAAATCTTACCTGGTAAATATGAGAGTATTTCATATAGTGAGTACCTAGTTGTGAAGACCATTAATGGTGTATCAATCATGGATCTTGATAGTTTCGAAGTACATCGAAAATAGTATGTTAACATGATCCTCGCATCACCCCACAGCGAGATAGTAGCTTGATAGTTGAGGTTTCGTCACCAGATGAGAGTGACCATCTGCGTGCTATATGCGACATTCCTGGGGCTCAAGTTTCATGTTCTCACAAAACCCTCAATCAGTGTAAGGGAATTGTCTTTTCCCAAGACCTGATGAGATATTCTGAGGAGAAATTGTTAGAGGAACTAGAGAATTTTAATGTAGTGGCAGTAAAACGTTTTAAGAAGTTGATGGTTTGGAACAGTCGACACCAGCTCCTTCCAGAATCAGTTAAGTTGGCATGGTACCACCTCAAGGTAAAGCCATATGTGCCCAACCCTATGTGGTGCTTCCACTGCCAGGATTAGGGGCATGGAGCCAACTCTTGCTTTTTTAAAAGAAATGGACATCCAAGAGTAGTGTAAAGTGTGGTACAAACACGTCATCAAGGAGATGACAACTGTCCATATGCTGCTACCACTGCAAAGAAGCTCATGAATCTTCATCAAAGCAAGTAAAAGATACAAATTTGTAAAAAGAGTATTGGTAACAAGGAGCAAGGAGAAAGTTAGTTTTCCAGAGGCAAAGCGACATTCCCATGTGCTGTTTGCACAGCCAGGTAGGTCCTTTGCTTCTGTTCTAGCCCATCCTCTTTCCCACCAACCCTTGCCCTCCAGTGGTTCTTACACCACACACTCTGCTACTTCCTTTAAACCTCAGTCCCAATTCATGACGCTGCCTCTGGTGAGTTGCTCCACCAGAGACGGAGTAGGAGTGAGGGGTATATTTAGGAGACTCCTCCCAAAGTAAGGTCTTTGGAGCCATCAGTTATGGCTCCAGAGGCCTCAATAGTGACAGATCCAGCTGCCACCACATCCACAGGGGCCTCCTATGCTAGGAAGAATGCCCTTGAAGCTAAAGGCTCAGGTACACCCTTTGCCCAGGCAAAGGAATCCTGAGCCTGTTCAAAAGACTCTGCTGAGAGTGGGGTCTTTGGAGGCCGTCAGGAAGGGCTCAGGGGCAGCTCCAGCTGCACATCCACAGGGCCTCCGTTGCTAGACAGAATGCCCCAGAAACAAAGGCTCAGGTCCGTTCTTTGCCCGGGCAAAGAAATCCTGAGCTTGTACAAAGGAAGCATGTGGAAACTAGTTCCACAGGTAAACAACCCCTAAAAAGGTACTCCCAGGATCCTGGAAAGGGACAGCCTAAAGGTGTGGGGCAAACCCTGACCACAGGTGCTGCTAAACACCTTATGAAGAAGTAATCTGAAGAACTAGATCCCTAATCCAATGGAACGGTCAGGGAATTCATGCAAAATGGGAAGAACTGCAACATCTGATGGCCTCATGTACCCAGTTGTGTATGTCTACAAGAGATTATGACCAGGGAAAATCGTCCCATTTTCCTGAGAGGATTCCAAGTTCAAGCCCATTATGTGACCTTTGACAATGGACCTTATGGAGGAGCTGCAGTAATGGTACGTCAGGATATTCCCTTCCAGGCCATCCACCTGCAGACAACACTGCAGGTGAAGGCTGTGAGAATAAGCTTGACACGACCTTACACTGTTGCATCCATCTACCTTCACATAATCTCAATATAAATGATTTGGAAAATCTACTTGAGCAGTTGCCACATCCATTTCTACTCTTGGGAGATTTCAATGGCCGGCATCACCTCTGGGGAAACACTTTGTGCAACCCTCGAGGAAGGGCCTTGGAGTCCTTATTCTTAAGAGTAGATGCAGTTTTACTGAACAGTGACACTCCCACACATTTCCAAATTCAAACTGGGACATTCTCCAATATAGACCTATCAATAGGCTCACTTGATTCACAGTAGATGGAAGTGACCACTTTCCAATACTTTTTGAGGAGGTGAATGGTATTCCAGTCAATGGAATACCATACCACATCAAACAGTTAAAAGTGAAGGCTACAAAAGCACTTAGTATTTTGTGGGCTCTTTCACATCTATCTTGGGGTGCAGACTGCACAATGCTTCTGCGGCTTTACCAAGCGCTTATTCATAGTAAGCTTGATTATGGATGTGAGGCTTATTCATCTGCAACTCTCACTGTTCTCCAGATGTTGGACTCAGTTCATAATGAAGCTCTCAGAATCTGTACTAGGGCTTTCAGGTCTTTGCCTGGGGAATCCCTGTATTCTGAGAGTGGAGAACCACCTCTTTCATTACACCGGGACTACATGAACTTGATTTGCTACACGAGACTACAAAGGATTCCGGGATCTCCTACTCTCAGATTGGTTTTCAACTCCCTTGAGGATAGCCGATCTTATGGTAGGAGAATGAGGAATCTTGTGGAAGAGCTTAATTTAAGTCTCACTAAGGTTCTGGCTGTTGGAATTCCCCAATTCCCCCCTTGGACTAATCAAGTCGATCTGGATTTTGTTGGAATTGGGAAAGGGGAGAGATCTGTAGCAGAAGTGAGAGAGAGATTTCTTCAGCACATTTCTAAGTACCAAGGATCAGATGCAATATATACAGATGGTTCGAAATCCGAAAATGGTGTGGGCTTTGCAGCAGTGAGCAGAAGAAAGACTGCATCTGGCAGTGTTTCTC
>NC_051387.1:39507119-39517119 GCF_015228065.2 Penaeus monodon
ACATATAAACAGACACACACACACACACACACACACACACACACACACATATATATACATATATATACACATATAGGCCGCGGTGGCCGAGTGGTTAGAGCATCGGACTCAAGACTGGCACGACGGCAATCTGAGTTCGAGGGTTCGAGTCACCGGCCGGCGCGGTTGTTCCCTTGGGCAAGGAACTTCACCTTGATTGCCTACCTAGCCACTGGGTGGCCAAGCCAGCCAAGTCAGTGCTGGTCCCAAGCCCGGATAAATAGAGAGAATGATTACCTAAAAAGGTAACACCGGCACTCTCCGTGGAAAGGAACTGGGGACCCTACCACGTACTCACTCCAAGAGCATCACACCATGGAAACTACAATTAAGTATCATGCTGTGACCACGGCGGCTCAAACATGAGCCTACCGTTAAAGAAAAATTATATGCACATAGTAAAAATTTGAACACTGTGTATATACTAAAGATACAGATTATAAAATTGATATTACATTAATGGTTATGAAATTCACTGATGATTATAATGTCAGTGATGATAAATGATGAAGATGATGAATGATGGTGATGGTGACGATGGTGATATTAATGATAACAATCATAATAAAGGCAAGGATGACGATGAAAATATGTATACTTGGTTTCATAGATCACACTTGCACAAGGGATAATATTATGCCATGATTTTAGGCGTTGGTATTCGCCACCGTTATATTGCTTGGCTCCAAAATTTACTGTTGTGCGTCACTGGTAGAACAGTCTAGCACCTAGACATTTTAGATCGCGGCTTAACGTCTTACTCAGGATAAGCATTAGTATATATGTGTAATTATTACATTTCAATATTGTATATTCTGCCTCCTTCCTTCTCAGCAAGAACTCACACATTCACATTCACACACACACACACACACACACACACACACACACACACACACACACACACACACACACACACACACACACACACACACACACACACACACACACACACACACAAGCCCTCGCAAGGTGCAAGAACTTGAGATCCCTGTCTGAGGTGAGCCAGCCTTTGGGTGTCTGGCTCACCGAAGAGGGATGACCAAATAGTTCTTGTTGATGGAATGGCATTCCCTTTTGGTCTCTCCCCAATGGTTTCACCTACTCACATGTTTGCCGTGCGTGACTCCCTTGTGCGCTGTGGAGACGAGTCATGAAGGTTGAGCGATGCTGTGCATGAGTATGCCCTGCGGCTAGCAACAAGACTTTTTGATCCCTGACCCTGGCCCTGTCAGATCAACCGACTGGTCAAGGAGGCTAGGGTCAAGCAGACCTGAATTCTTCGACAATACCTACCAATTGGTGAGACAATCCGGATGGCCAGAGACCAGGGCATGACCATTATCCCTAAAGATCAAGCTCCCCTTAATTTCTTGCAGAAAACAAAGGAGCTTAAAGGTGAGAGGAGACTGTGTCTAACCTCTGAATCCCGAAGATAGGAGTTAAGATAGTGCTTATTGGCCTCTCAGTTTCTTATGATGTGAATCTAATCACATACACCCATAGGTCCTGGGGCTTCCCGAATGTCGAAAGGGAAGACCCCAACCAGGAAAGTCCCGGTGACCCTGAAAGGAGCCCTATTCACACCCTTGATTTGGGTAACTGGAGCTCCTACCTCAGAAACTATGTGCCTGAGCCACTTCGGTTAGCTGCGAGCTAGTCAAATGTGGTGTGTGTAGCAAGGCACACAAGGAAGGCCAAAGGGACACAACAGCCAAATGTCCCAACTGTGCTAAGAGGCATCATGCCTGGATCCTGGCTTGCTCTATCAGTGAGGCGGCCCTCGAGCGACAAAAGGTTGCTAAAAAACGACCAGACTTTGTTCCTGCTCCTACAGACACCCACGTCTGGGGAGAGAACAAAAGGAAAAAGGCTCCTCTCCTCCTCTTTAATGAGAAAGATATAACTCCTGTTGACTGTTGTAGTCACTGCAGTAGCAACAATTTTGGGGAAGTCGAGTGATGAGGCGGAGAAAGCTGTGATGGTCGTCATGACGACAATGCCAAACCAGTCCCTATCCCACCTCAGGACAAGACCCCCTCCCTACTCCAACCCTGGCCAGGCCCTCACAAGCAGAGACAAACGAGGCTGAATCTGTGCGTCAGCCAAAACGGGTGACCTTACCCGGTAAAGTCGGCAAAAAAAAAAAAAAAAAAAACACAGACAAAGTCTGAAAGAGAAATCCCAGTCAAAATAGCCAGAGCTATTAAAGGCCCTCCTCCTCCCAGTGAACCTATTGACAAACAGCCGTAAAATAACTGAAGATCCCTCAATCAGCGTGGATTTCACAGTGGAGTTGTCAAACTCCAACATGTCAGATACAACAATTGATGGCGAAGCTGACTCTGAATCTAAACACGTCTCAGATGTAACTAACACCAAGTAACATCATGAACCCTCAGGCTGTACAATGTGTATGCAAGCCAGGCTGTAGGAGCTTAGACATCTGCAAGGTCTGTGCTACCGCAGTACATAAGTGATCATAGGGAGGGGGGGCTTGGATGCTTGAATGCATACCACTCCATCCTGGCTCCCTGTATGGACCAGATGTGGCAGGATATCACATATACAGTGTGCTTCTAAATACCCATGAGCCAACGCATGTCTAGGGAGGGTCTTATACCTCACCTTGGCCACTGCAGCTCTGGTGGAGAAAATCAGATGATGTGCCAATGAGACTGTTACAAGTAACCACTATGGCACTATTACCACCCTCTTGGATGCTGGCACATCCCCAGTGCCACAGCACAATCCTAGATGGAAAATAGACAAGGCCAACTGGCAAACTCTTCAGAATGTCAAGGTCCATTGTCTCTGATGCAGTGAGCGCCCACAGAGTGAAAATGTGGATATACATGAAGCCAGACTTATCAAACTTATAAATCAAGCAGCCTCACAGACCATACCTAAATCTTGGCTTTGGTCCAGGAGTTATAGAGGTACCTGGTACTTTAAAGATGAGATAAAGGAGGTCAACTACAGATAACTACTAATAACAATAATAGTAATAGTGGAAGTAGTAGTAGTAGTAGTAGTAATATGATAACAGCAATAATGATACTACTACTAAAAATAATAACAATAATGATAACAATAATAATGACCATAATAATTATAATAATAATAATGATGATAAGGATAATTATAATGACAATAATGATAATTGTAGCAGTAGTAACACTAATGATAGTATAATAATAATAATTTAGTTAATTATATTTGTTACAATGGTTATTCTTATGTTTAGTTTGACAAGGCTGTCTGTTGATGATGATGATGATGAGGGCTATAATAATAATAATAATAATAATAATAATAATAATAATAATAATAATAATAATAATAATAATAATAATGATAATGATAATAGTAACAATAATAATAATAATTTGTGGGACCCTGGAAATTCTATGGGTCCTTTTACCTTTCGAATTCACTCTCCCTCATCCATTCTCTCTCCTTTGTAGATGGGTGGCATCTACAGACTTGAACTGGTCATTGTCTCTTTAGAGAGTGTATGATTGGGTGTGAGTTCCCACTGTTATGGTTGGATACTGTAGGTGGAGTGGAGAATCAGCGATCTCGGTTTCGGATCCTGAAGCTTAAGTATATGGGGGCTTTATGAGGGAACAGGAAATGAGTGGTCCAATCAGAGAGCCATGAAGTGTCTGTGTCGTCGAGTCAGGAGTCAGCGGTGAGTCGCCTACTTGTGAGAGAGCGAGGGCGAGGCTGTGGACGTAGTGTGACTCAACCTAGGAAGCATATGGAGCTGAGTTGCGGTCTTGGTTGCTACAGGTACTAACCCTCCAGTGAGTGAGCTAAGCGAGTTAGGCGAGCGAGTGAAATTCCGTACGTGGCACTCTAGAATCACCAGTGTGGTAGATGGGTGGCATCTACCACTTGTCTAATCTATGATTATCTCTTTATGGAGTTATTGTGTGGGTGCCCACTCTTATGGTGATGTGGTGTTTTAAAGGGGAACCTCTCGGTGAAGGACTGGGCAGTCCTGTGTTGTTGCTGCTTGCTGAGGTGCGGTTGGAGGATCGTAGGTAAATGATCTTGGTTCAGTTCAGTAAGATTTGTGAAGGCTAGTTTCGCCCAGGCCTTACATATATGTGGCTTGGCCTGTGTCAGTTATTTATAGCTATCTCAAGGGATTCATCATCACTGAATGCTTACCGTGGTGACTGGATTGCCAACAGATGCTCCAGCCACCATGATGCAAGCAAGTGGCATAATTGTATCACATCCAGGATGTAAAGTCTACTTCCCAGAGGAGTGATGGCTCCAATGACCCTCTCATCTATCGCCTTCAGTCTAGGCAATGGGTACTTATTCCTTCTGCTTGACAAGTTCATGTCAGAAACCTCGATCCAGATCAGTGCCCACGGTATTGGTTCAATATAGCCAGTCCATGCCATGGCTGTATGTGGCAGGCAGGAGTTGTTTACAAAGAGCTCATGAACTATATGGGGATACAAACATTTCGGAAAACAAGCCCACCCATATGGGTGTACTCGTGAAATTTCTGTAACTTAGAATCTATCACCACACCGAAATTTTGTGGTGCCACATTTGGTAGCCCTGTTGCAGTCATCCACTGGCATACGTAGGGGTTGGTAGTAGTGCAGCCAGTTTTGCTTACATTTTCCAGGTGCCATTTTTAACATGATAGCAAGTCCAAGATCTGCAATTATTATAGAGAGTGAGAGGATTCTTCTCTTAGATCTGATATACGATTAGGAAGAGACTATTAGTAACAAGAAAACCAATTTCTCCACCTTGGAAATGAAAAACAGAGCATAACAACTTACTGTCGCCTGCAACTGAGTAGTACCATCAAATTATTGAAAAGGATTTGGGAATATAATAGTGCTTGTTAGTATTCTGTACTATTTTAATGTTCAACTTTGATGGTAGGATCATGATTATGCCATACCAATATTCAGAATTTCCTTTATATTGGGAGATCATCCTTTAAACCTGAAATTCAAATGATAGGACACACTTTAGGTGCAATAGTTTTTGGAAGTACTTCTTTTTTTATCTGCTGATATGCTTATATCTTCATTTTGGTATGACCAGGCAAACATCATGTTATAATTATTAGGAAATAGAAGTATGCAAACAATTCAATTTTTGGAAAATATACACAAATATATATATATATATATATATATATATATATATATATACATATATATATATATATATATTATATAATATATATATATATATATATATATGATATATATATATGTATTAATTGACTTTTTAATATACCAAATTACTGACATTTTACATAACCTTAATTCAAAGCTCGATTTTATAGTATGATAAACTTTTGCTAGATCTGTTTGGTGAATATAAATGATGTCCTTTGCCATTCTCAAAGATTTTTTTTTTTTTTCTGTATTGTGCTACATATTCTACAAGTATTGTACAGCACCTTGCAATCAAGAACAAAGCAAGTTGACATGGCCATCACCAACAATATGAGACCAGTGAACTCGTGTAAGTCATGTCCCATCAAAACCTACATCACTGGTTCTTCCATTGTTTTTTCTTTCATACACTTTTTCAATGCAGTTTGGCATGGCACCGTTGGTCTTTAAAAAAGAATCTAGCTGTTTGTACAGATAACTGGCATGTCTCATAAATATTTGCATGGTCATTTCACATGTTCCAAGAGCTGCCAAGAAGTGTGACAAGCCTGCCTTCCCGTACACTTCCCTGAACGAGTGATATGCAGGTACAATATTTCCTTCTGTAAAATCACTCTCTTTGCACTTTCATGTTTCTCACAAGTACTCACAAGTATCACATTGTAAGTTCACAGAACGGTGAAAGTAATGTGATATGACTGTTGATACATCATGGTCTTTAGTGCACTTCAATTGACTATAATGCTTTCAATCTGGCCAGTGAAATTAATACTATACCACTGACATTATCCTCTGGACGACACTCTCTAAACTTCTTGGGCAATAAGCTGTGTCTAAACTGAGCAGCACTTACCTTGTCACTCATAGTAGTCTCATGAGTGAGTGGTGAGGAGTCGTGTGGCGGTCACGAAGACGGCCCAGCAACAGGTCCACCCGTTTCTTTCTGCTTTTTACCACTTTTCCTAACTGACTCTTTGCATTTCCTTTGGCATCCCTGATAACCTCCCACAGGAGGGCTAGATTATCAAGGATTCTCTGCCTTCTGTAATGTTTCCTACACATGTTAACAATGTGGTTAACCTTCTTTATCTCGTTATTATAATACCAGTTTATGTAACTCTTTTACAAAGGATGTCAGGGTATTATGATTGGTGGCATTTGACATGTCAGAGTCTGACAGCTCCATGTTGAAGCCTTTACTGTTTGAGGGATCTTTATCTTTTATTTGTGTAAGGCTAGCTAGGGTTTAATGGGAATGGATTTTTCAATTTTCAGACTTTGCCTGTGTGATCTAGGCATCTGACATGCTTGTCTGACAACTCCATGTTGAAACCTTTGCTGATTGCGGGATCTTCATCTGGTTCAGAGTTTCTTGTCAGGCAAGCTTGCATCTAATGGGAGTTGGATTTTCAATTTTCAGACTTTGCCTGTGTGGACTCTTCCTCTACTGGCTTTGCCTGGGTAGGCTCAGCCAGTTTTGGCTCTGACAGCATGAGTTCAGCCTGCTTTGGCTCTGCCTGTAAGGATGTCCAAGGTAAGGAGTCCCACTGAAGTGGAGTAGGGGCCGGTTTGTATGTGGCTAGTTTTCTTCCTTCAGGGCTGCGACAGTTTGGGTCAATGCCGTCATGGTAAACCTGACTGTCGTCACCTTATTCGCAATCCGGATTGATGACCGGATTTGCCTCTGCATATCCAATGCTTGACCAACTGATAGGCATTGCCGAAGCCTTCAGGACTGTAGAAAACTTTAAACTATGGGAAACACCTAAGGGGTCCAGACTCTCCCTTGGAATCTGTGTCCGGCCTAGGTCGTTTAGGCAATATGTTAGGCAATATGGTGGACAAACATGTTTGTTTTGGGGTGGTTTCTTGCCATGTCTATTTCAGCAGCAGGTCTGAGAGAGTTAGTTTGTGATCTATTCATCCCATTAGAAGCCTTAAAAGTCTTTAAAGTGACTGCCATGTTCGATTCCTGGCCCACCTTTTGTCAACTCATGTGGTTGTTCTTGAGTTCTAATTGCCATATGCTAAACGCTTCCTTCACCCCCTCACACCCCACCCACCACGAAATCCAACAAAGGGAAGCTAGATATTAGAGTTTACTGTTTAACAGTTACAGGGGTGATGAGACGGTACATGCAGCCACTGTCTCGTATTATCGGCAACGAAGCAGTTACTGCTCGACCTTAGCCTCCTAAATGAGACTGGTCGATTGACCTGACTGGGTCAGGATCAGGCCAGTTGACTTGCTGCATTAATGACCCAAATCGTCGTGTTGCTTGCACGGTATCGCTCAACCTCCAAGACGTCTGTCTCCACAGCGCACAAGGTTGCCACGTACGCAAGTATGCGAAGCTATAGGTTGCTTTTCTCGCTTTGCCACCCTCTTCACTCCCAAATCTTACTGCTCTCCCATTTTAAAACGTACATATGCCCCCTTCCACTTCCTTCCTCTTTCTTTATAATTAAACTCTCCCGCCTCCTTCGCTCCCTCTCCATCCCCCTTTTCCCTTACCCTCTTTCTTCTCCTCATTCCTTTCCTTTCCCGTCTTACTTTCCTTCTACCCCCCCCCTCCAAGATGATATTCTAACTACTTCAGTACAGTGTTCTTGCCTTGAAGAATAGTAACAATAATAATAATAACAAGAACAACAATCATCATAATAATTATCATCTCATTTTACGGCCATCACTTGGAAAATTATTTCAGGCATAAGATGCCCACCTTATATCAAAATAAAGAGACTTTAAATCCGCATGGAGTATGAAACGTATGGTTAATGTGCGAATGCGCAAGCGGGTGGACGAAATGCAAATTAAATTACATGATATTTATAATAACATTGATCATAGTAATAACAGTAGTGGTAATAAAAGTAATATTATTAATGATATTTCTATTATTATTATTATCATCTTTGACCATAATATTAATATTAATTCTATTAATAATAGAGTAGAGATTATGATAATAATAATGAAAATAATATTAGTAAGACTCATTACTATTTTTATATTAACAAGAACAAAAATTGTGATAATAATAATAATAATAATAATAATAATAATAATAATAATAATAATAATAATAATAATAATAATAATAATAATAATAATAACAATAATGATATCGATAGAAATAAAAATAATGATAATGATAATTACAGTAATAATAATATTTCTGAGACTGTTAATGGTGATTATGATAATGAGAGTAATAATAATAATATTGATAATAATGATAGGAGTGATGTTGATGATAGTGGTTCTCATAATTATTATTATTGTACATTGTTTTGTTATTGACGATGATAATGATGTTTCTGCTCTATATAATCACACACACACACACACACACACAAACACACACACACAAACACACACACCACACACACACACACACACACACACACACACACACACACACACACACACACACACACACACACACACACACACACACACACACAGCCGAAGAATTAACCTTGGCTACGGAGTCCACTGAAATTAGATCTCTCACCTAAATTGGATCCTCGATCACTGACCGATGAATCCCATAAAATTTATAATTGAATATCGATGACCTTTAATTATCTTTTCATCATGCTCAATTCGCAGAGATTCATTAGCTACCAAAATTCCGTCACTTTCTATCTTGAATGTCAAGTAATATTGTGTAGTATCAATAAAGTATACTGATTGCCTTTCTCCCATGATGCAGCTTCACGTGAGGACTGAGTCTGCATGGTACTAAGGAAGTATGCCTTAATACATAGCATATATTTAAACACTGATAAGAATGAGTGTGAATATTAAACATCAGAAACTATGAAAACTGTAATGACAACAAATTGCAATTAACTCGTTTGATTAAATAATCCGATGAGCCCTTTTTAACGGGTAATATTTTTCTAATAAGTGGAAGGCCGTGGAAAAGGCGGATATGGGCATCGGTTTTAAATCAATGAATCAAATCTCAGGCAGTCTCTTCTGTTTGATAATTGTATCTTACATTCTCTAGAAATAAAATTATAATTTTTAATGAAAAATGGTTGTGAAAAAGATTGTATATAAGAAAAAGAATATCTGAAAATATTACCTGGGTGGATATGATTATTTAGACTTCTTAATACCTTAACTACTGCATTTTTCATTTTTTTGTTCGAAAATTTGTTGCAAATTGCACCAGTAATTAGTCCTCCTCAAATGTAGAATTAAGGAAAACCTTGAACTCTTGAGGAATATGCTTCGCAGCATTAGACAAGATTTTTATAAATGCCTTCAGTATGGCAAAAAAAAAAAAAATTGTCAGTTTTGAGATATATGCATATTTTTGTCTTTAAGCATGGGCATTTTACTCCGCGTCCAAAAGGATCCTCTTACACTAATAAATTTATAGTGTGTGTGTGTGTGTGTGTGTGTGTGTGTGTGTGTGTGTGTGTGTGTGTGTGTGTGTGTGTGTGTGTGTGTGTGTGGGTGTGTGTGTGTGTGTGTGTGTGTGTCTGTGTGCCTAAACACAATTGCGTTTACACGAGGATAAGAAGGAAAACAGCCACAATAAGAAATTAAATCAATTTCATTCATATACATTTTCATCGTGAGCATAATCTTCATTATTATTATGATTACTATCATTGTTATTGATATTATCATTATTATTATTATTATTATTATTATTATTATTATTATTATTATTATTACAACTGTTATTATCATAATTATTACTATCATTGTTATTGATATTCGTGGAAAGGAACTGGGGACCCTACCACGTACTCACTCCAAGAGCATCACA
>NC_051387.1:39529619-39539619 GCF_015228065.2 Penaeus monodon
ATTAATGTAGTAAATCATTTTAGCAAACAGGGTACTGTTTTATCATTTCCACCGAGATTTTCCATTATCCCTCATCATTAAAAATAATAATAAATAAATAGTGTGCTCTTTAACCGTACCTTGGTGAGTGTGCCGTATCCTTACTTCAAGAATCAAAGAACTTTCACACTAATGTTTCAAAAACTTTGAATTATATAGATAATGGGAAATAACATCGATTTAATATATCCATTCTTTTATGAGAAGGTGCATACATAAATTAGAATCATTTCGACTGTTGCTCTACATTCAGAAGAAAACACAAGTCATGCAATTTTTTTCGGAAATATATCCTATACATCTCGTCGGAGTCATAAAAAAATCCTGCTTGTATAGTAAAACTCGTAAATGCTGTAATCAACTGTTCTGGCATTTCACTGCCTCTGGTATTTGTTTAAAGCAAGAAACGAGGTTATTATCTCTCTTGCATCACCCTCACTAAAGGCCGCGGTGGCCGAATGGTTAGAGCGTCGAACTCAACACTGTCACGACGGCAATCTGAGTTCGAGGGTTCGAGTCACCGGCCGGCGCGTTGTTCCCTTGGGCAAGGAACTTCACCTCGATTGCCTACCTAGCCACTGGGTGGCCAAGCCAGCCCAAGTCAGTGCTGGTCCCAAACCCGGATAAAATAGAGAGAATGATTACCTAAAAAGGTAACACCGGCACTCTCCGTGGAAAGGAACTGGGGACCCTACCAGGTACTCACTCCAAGAGCATCACAACATGAAAACTACAATTAAGTATCATGCTGTGACCACGGCGGCTCAGACATGAACCTACCGTTAAAAGAAGATCACCCTCACTACTGTAATAGTTATGGACGTAATACCATAAAACGGGTATTGATATCTGGACGCCTTTTGCATCTTCACATTGCTTGATTATCCGAAAATGTCATTTAACAATTCTTCGGTATTTGTTTGTTTTTCTCCCTTGTCTTGTATTTAACTATTAGATTTGATTAGATTACATTTGTTTGTTTTATCAGTATTGATATTTAACCCATCATGTTGCAAGCAGAGTCAGCTGCTCGAGGGAAAAATTAAAAGCAGAAATATAAAATTAATTCAGCATTTCAAAATTTATCAGCACACAATTTCACCAGAGAAAATGAAGTAAAAATACCAACATTAATAATAATAATGATAATTTTAACATTCATCATTTCAATGAATATCTGATTATTATGATAATTTAAACAATAATTATGATAATCTTAACAATATTTATGGCAATTCTAACGATAATTATTATCATTTTAATAATATTTTTGATAATAACAACAATTATTATGACCTTTTCAACAGTAATTATCATAAGTGTAAAAATAATTATAGTGATAATAATCATGATTATAATTAATTATGATTATAACTATAATCATAATTGTAATTATAATTATAATTACAATTATGATTATGATCATGATTATAATAATGATACTGGTAATGATAAGAATAATAAAGATAACAATGGTGATAAGGACAGTGATGATAATGATGGCAAATATGATAATGATAACAACAATAATTATTATTATAGCAACACCAACAAAACAATAATGATAATGATAATAATAGTAATAATAATAATAATAATAATAACAATCATAATAATAGTAATAACGATAAAACGAAATGTATTATAAAAAAGAAATAATAAAAACAGTAAATGTAACAATAATCATAATCTGGGTTTTAAAAATATGATGGAAATGAGAGAATGATAGTAATAATGATAATAATGATGAGGATGATAGAAATAATGATAATGACGAGCGATGATAATGATGATAGATAAATTTTTAAAAAAAATTTTTTTTTTTGGCTAAAAATTTTGAAATTTCCAAATTCCCTGATGAAAGCACTAATTTTTAATATATTTTGGATTAGGAAAAATTTTTGGGGATTGAAATTTATCTCAGCATTCCCCTCATGCAGTCAGTTTTCTTTAAAATACCCTAATTGAGAGGAAAAAAAAATTTTTAAAAAATTAAAATGTCAAAATTCACATTTAGTGATGGATATAATACATATATATATTATATATTATATATATAATATATATAATATATATAATAATAATAATACATTTTTTTTTTTTTTTCTTCTTTTTTTTTTTTTTTTTTTTTTTTTTTTTTTTTTTTTTTTTTTTAGACAAGAGAAGAATGAAAAGAAAAAAAACCCTTTTCTTGATTTCATCAATTTTATGCTCATTTTTTCACATCCTTTTCCAAAACATCGGGGAAATTAAAAAAACACTAGGGTTGACTGAACAATTTTGTCGTATATTAGTAAACGAGTTTTTTGAAGAACTTTGAAGAAGGAAATTTATTACAAGTAAGATAGATCAACATTTATTTTTTCCCCTTTCCCCCCAACACACACGCAAAAGCATGCCCCAAAACACACACACCACCACACACACCCCACCACACAACACACACCACACGAACACACACAACCCCACACAACACGAAACACACACCCCACACACACACCAACAAAACACCCCACACCACACACAAAAACATACACACACACACCCCCAAACACACAAACATACACACACACAAAAACACACCCCCAAAAAACACACGCACGCACCGCGTCCCAACATACACCACACATACCACACCCACAGATAAAAATAAATACACATAATGGTTTAAGGTTTATATATACAAATAATATACACATATTTTTTTATTTTTTTTAATAATTTAATATTATATATATATATAATATTTTAAAAATATCTAATGTTTTAATATCTCTTCTTTAAAAGGGTATTTTTCATTTGAGCCGCCGGGCACAGCATGAAAATTATTGTAGTTTTCATGTTGTGTGCTTTTGGGTGAGTAGTTAGGGTCCCCAGTTCCTTTTCCACGGAGGGGCCCGGTGTTACCTTTTTAGGAAACATTCCTCTTTTTCCCCGGGTTTGGCCACCCAGGGGCTGGTAGGTTTCGAGGTAAGTTCCTTCCCCAAGGGAACAAGCGGGGGGGGGAACAAATCCCCGAACTCAATTGCCGTCGCGACAGCGACGCTCAACCATTGGCCACCGGGCCCTTGACGTTTGGGGCTCCATGATTTTTCTTGGAAATTTTAGAGCGGGGGTTTTGCCATTGCCTTCCCCCCGGTTTTTTTTTTTTTTTTTTTATCGAGTACCATCTCTTTTTCCCCGGCCTGACTTGGGGCTGGCTTGGCCCCCCCAGTGGTGGGGTAAGCAATCGAGGGAATTTCCCTTTGCTAAGGGGAACAACGCGCCGGCCGGGGGACTCAACCCCTCGAATAGTTGGTTTCGTACAGTTGGGTCCGCCTAAAAACTTCGGCCACCGGGCCCATATGTTGTTATATATTTATATATTATATATATATATAATATATAATAACAATATAATTTCATCATAAATAAGGTATCTCATGTTTGAGCAGCCGGGACCTCTCCACCATCCTTTCCCCATAAACCGATTTTGCGCTTTTCTTTCCATTTGACCACGCACCCAAAAATTCTTGATTTTGTCGCTCGTTTGTTTCGGTTTGCCTTCCCTTGTTTCCTATCACCATCCCTGTCACATTTTTTCTCAAACTTTTATTTCTCATCACATGACCAATAAACTCGTTTCCTTTTTTTTAAAGGTGCCCCAACCCCGTCTTTACAATTTTTTTTTCCAGCACCATCATTTGTTTTTTTTTCTGTCCAGTTAAACTAGTACTCATCGTAAACCATATTTCAAAACTATTACCTTTTTTTTTGTCTATTTCCCCAGAACCCAAACTCAAACCATAGAGGGAAAATTGCGAAACAAATGGAATAACCTCAGCTTTTCCGTAAGTAATGCTTCGGTTTTCCCCAGATGTTTTTGAGAGCAACTGGCGTTTTTGGCAATGGAAATTCTTTTTTTTATCCCGGAAAATTATATGATTAGAAAAAAACGCCCAAGAAAAATGAACTCTTCACATTTCCACAACCACCCTTTGACTAAACATTTTCTCGTTCTTTGCGGTTATTTTCGAATTCATGGTCTTAGTTTTTTGGCTTTAAGAAATAAAAAACCTTTTCGTTGCTTCTCCAACTTTTTAGTAGTTGTGTAGTTCAAGATACTGCTGGCCCAAATTAAAAATATATCATTGGGACTTAATTTGAATTTTGTATCCCCCTCCTAATTCCTTCAAAATTCTCTAGAACACCCTCATAATTGCTTCAGAAAATATTTAAAAAGGTGTGGAGAAGAATGACCTTTTCGTATCCTTGGTTTTACTTTGAACCATTCGTTAAACCCCTAAGTGGGTTTTTGCGTTTTCTTGCTGTTGGTCAATAGCTTTTTTTAGTTGGATGATGTGTTTTGGAAAATTTTATATCGTTCATGTATTTTCCGAGGAATCGCGATCAAAAAGATCTAAAAACCCCCCGAGAACGATGAAACACAGGTAAGGGGTTTCTAGTTTTCTATTTTCTCTATAACAATTTTAGATTTAGAATTGGTTTCTGGGACCTTTCCAGGGGGAAAACCCCCTGTCGTCTGCAATTTTTTCTTAACTTTAACTTTATTCTTTAGCAAAAAATTTTTAACAAAAATTTTGTGCTCTACTTTTTTAAGCAATTGCTTGTATTGTTGCATTGGGGCGTACCTTTTTTTGGTATGGGGGTAAAGACTGATTTTTCCCAGTCTTTGGCCATTTTTTTCATTCCAAATTTTTGCACAAAATTTGTAGAAGAAGTATTTAACACTTTCGCCCGCATTTTGAGTATCTGCTTTTTTTTCATCTATTTCCGGGCCCTTTTTTTCTTTAATTTTTTACGCTTTATAACTTTGTCTAGCAGTGGGGGGTCATCTTTGCGTCATTGAGTTAATTAATGTTGCTGTTAGATCTTTTTTTTTTGTATAAGTGGAAAAATATTTATTTCCCTCTATCTTTTACTTTTTTTCCATCACATAAAACTAGTTATTCAGTTTTTATGTGCCATTGTAGGTTAAATTTTGTGTAAGTTGTACTCTTTTGGGAAAGTTCTTTTGTTTTTCTTTTTGGTAGAACAGTTTCAGTTCTCTGGTATTATTCATTTAACTATTTTTCCTTATCTCGTCGCAATAATCTTTGGGTTTTGTAAATTACTTCATCAACTGGATTATTGATACCCTTTGATTTTAGGCATCTTCGTGTTTCAATTCCACTTAGTGTTTCTTCAGATATCCGGGGGAATTTTTTTTTCTTTTGGGGGAAGTTTTAACAGCGCCAGCAGGATTCTTTTCATTCTTCCCACGATCATTTTGGTTTTTTATCTTTCACATGATGAGCAATTTAAATTTGTTTGACATGAATTTTGAATTTTTGTCAAGAGTTTTTTAGTCGAGCTTTTGAGGTGGGTTAGACGCACTTTTTTGAGTCTTATTTTTAAAGTCGATAGTTAGTAGTTTTGGGGGTCACTGGCAGCGGCCCAGGTTTTTTTTGGGATTTTTTATACAACTTTTTCCCTTCGGTCAACACAAGTGCAGTTGGGGTTGTTGGTTTTTTGTCTGGTGAAAACCCGTGTACAAATGCTTGGGTGGTTTTGGAACAAGTGTTTGGGTATAATAGATTATTTGTACACAGGGGAAACAATAAAACTTCACCTCTTTCAAAATCTCAAGGCCGAATTTTTCCCCAAAATGTCTTTTTTAGATCATTTTGCCTACTTTGGATTAGGCTCCCCAAATTACTTTTAACTTGTAGGGATTGTGTTTAAAGTTTCTTGGGAAAATTTTAAAAAAAATTTCCCTTTCTTCATCACTTGCAATGTTGGTTTGGGCGTAGCATTGTAAAAAATGTTATGAGGGTTTTTTTTGATTTTGATTTTTTTTAACGATACTATTGGCTGTTCCAATAGTATTTCATTTTTTTTTGAGAATCTTTGCAACTCTGTGACTATAATTCTTTTTTTTTCCAAAAAAAAACTGTTTGTTCCTTTAGTTTTTTTAAACTTCCATTTTCTTTTTTCCAATTGGGCTCACTGTTCCCCATATTTGAATTTGATCTGTCCATTTTTTACAGAAGTTGCAATAAACCATCCTTTTTTTCCTTACGTTCCACGTTTTATTTTTTTGTGTTCTTAAAAGGACAGTTTTCTAGTCTTTTTCTTCCCGAGCATGTTTAACATTTTCAGCCTGGTTGCCCAATGAACACGCGCCCCCGAAAACCCCCGGGGAGGGCGTGTGCAGAAAAATCATTTTGTATTTTAAATGGGTAGAGGTTTGTCAGGAGAAAATAAAAAATTTTGGAATCCCCCCCGCTCCTCTCAATCGCATCTCCAACTAACTAGGAGAACTTAACTCTGAAGTTTGAAACAGTTTAAAAGCAATACGCCAGACATATTTTTTGGTGAAACCATGTCAGTAAACCAAGGTGTTTTTCCCCGAATCCCCTGCCCTGCGCCCCAGCTTTTACCGCAACCCCGCATAGAGAGCTAATAGGTGCTACTTTTTCAGGGAAAACCCCCCGGGGGCAGTTTATTTTTTACCCCGGACATTTAAATTTTAAAATAATATATATAATATATATAATATATTATATATTATAATTATATATGATGTAGTATGTTTTTGGGCTGGTTGGTGTACCCAGTGTATATTATATATTATATATTATATATATATATATATAATATATATATGTATGTATAATTTTATCATACAACATAAAAACATGCTACACACACACACCAAACAACACCACAAACACACACACACCAACACACACACACACACCCCCACCACACACACACACAAACACCCAAAACCCCAGGGAGGGAAAAGAGGGAAAGGGGGGGGGAGAGAGAAGAGGGGGGGAAAGTGAGAGAGAGAGAGAGAGAGAGAGAGAGAGTGAAACTCTCAAGTGATTAATTGGTTCTATGATACTAACTTCCATCCCGAACTAATGAAAAGATTTTGAATATCAAAGAGTAAGTTGCATAACTCGTAATGCGTATTTACATATTTCTTTATGACGATGGAAGTTTCTCCTGCCCCTTTCGCCTCTTTCGTTACGGAATGGATTGGAAAAAGGGTCGTTTTTCCTTATTTTTTCAACTATAATTTCTCTCTAATGATCCATTAAAAACGAAGCTACAATTAGTGGCGCCTAAGTACATTTGCATTATTCTAATTGGAGGTCAACGGTGAAGCCTTTGTTTTACTAAACATGTAATTCTTTATTTATTTTTGTCTCCTGTCAAAAAGGAAATTAATCATTAAAACTGATCCGTTCCATTCGTGAGAAAGAAGGCTCTTTTTTTTTTTTTTTTTCATACTACTGGACATTTGGTTTTAGCTTTAGCAATATATATATATTTTTTAACGTAGTATAATTAAAAATGGACATCAATGTGACTATCTGATTAAATAAAAGCATACCTCTAGTATGACCAAGATAAAATTAAAATGGTTGGCAATGTCCGCATGTATGTGTGTGGGGAAGGAACGCGTGCGTATTTGTTCGTGTGCGAAATCATGTAAATCAATCTTAGAAGACTCTTGGCAACAAAAATATCCAGCCGATTAGACACAAACATTCAGGGTTTGATATTACTAGAGCACAATAGTCATTTTAGTTTAAAAGCTTTTCGCCAAAATGAATATCTTGGGCGACACCGGAGAAGCTTGTTTGTGAGGCCGCCGAGTGTGATCTTCCGCTGCATTTCCAAGATTGACGGCACAGTTTACAGCAATAATGGCGGGGGAGGAACAACATTAGCGTGGCGTTCCCGAGGTGTTGCCAGACAGGAGAAGGGTAATGGAAACGGCGAGACACGAAAACACTTTGAAAGGAAGACGAGATAAGAAATTAAGGCTCATGGATTTTGTGTTTAGATTTTGGAAATTGCGGCAATGGATAAAAGCTTACTAAGTCCTGTACGGTGTAGAGACACGTACACACATATACATAAGTACATACATACATATTAATAATATATTATATAATAATATATATATATATAATATATAATATAATATATATATATATACTTTATATATATATAGATATATATATATATATATATATATAAAATATAATTATATATATATATAATATATAAAATAACTATAAAAGATAGTATGTGTGTTTTGTGTGTGTGTGTGTTGTGTGTGTGTGTGTATAAATATATAAAGATAGAGAGAGAGAGAGCATATATATATTCATCTATTTATATATATACATATATATAAATATATATTGATGACATTATATATTTATATATATATATATATATATATATATATATATACACACATATGTGTGTGTGTGTGTATGTGTGTGTATGTGTGGGGTTGTGTGTGTGGTGTGTGTGTGTGTGTGTGTGTGTGTGTGTGTGTGTGTGTGTGTGTGTGTGTGTGTGTATGTGTGTTGTAGTAGATTCATCTACAACCTGAACTGGACTGTATCTCTTTGGGAAGTGATTATAGTGAATTCCCACTGTATAGTTGCGTGCTGTAGATGGAGTGAAGTTCAATGGGGGAGCCAGAGAGATTTCCACTCAGCGAAGGACTGGGTAGTCCTTGTGTTGCTACTACTTGCTGAAGTGCGACTGGAGGAGCAGGGATTGCTGATCTCGGTTCCAGATTCTGCAGCTTAAGTACACGAGGGCTGTGTAAGCGAGCAGGAAACGAGGAGAGCCTATGGTCCAGTGAGTGAGCCTGCAGTGCTGAGCGGCAGATGTCTTGACCTTCCAATCACCTCACTTATTCCCACTGATACCAAAATGCGCTGGCACCCAAAATAGAGCTATCTTTTTACATGCTGACAGCAGTGCAAGCCAATCTTGAACCTCCCTCACTACTGGATGTGATGAACTTGATTGATTGCAAAGCACTACGAGAGTCGCAATATATTACAATAGAATGGTTCGAAAGCCAGGTTAGTACCATCCTCTAAACTGTCTTGCCCAGACATCTGAGGAGAAAGATGGGGCACTATCTCCCTGGCTTGTTAATGAGTTGCAGGAATGCAAGCTTACCTCCCAGTCCTAAGTGGGAAATGAGGGGGTTGGAGTGATTGTTTGGCTTTTCGCTCGCTTGCTTAGTTTACTCTCTGGAGGAGGAGTAGCACCAACCTGAAGCTCTGCATACTTCCCAGCTCGAGTTGCATTAGGTCCACAGCAGGCTCTTCTCTCTCTCTCTCTCTCTCTCTCTCTCTCTCTCTCTCTCTCTCTCTCTCTCTCTCTCTCTCTCTCTCTCTCTGTATAATAATGTGGTGTGTGTGTGTGTGGGTGGTTGTATGTGTGTGTGTGTTGTGTGTGTGTGTGGTGTGTGTGTGTGTTGGTGTGGGTGGTGTGGGGTTGTGTGTGTGGGGGTGTGGTGTGTGGTGTATTTTTGGGCTTCCCCAAGATTAGAAATTAAGTTAAGTGAACAAAGAGATTAAAAAGATTTGCGTGTTAAATATTGAAAAATTTATGGAGTTATTATAGAATAATGTATTTTCAAATATTTTTTTACGTGGTTTTGTTGTAAGTTAAATGATTTTCAATAAGCAATTTAGACAGTAAAAAACGAAAACCAAAAATTTTATCCAACTTTTCATTTTCCCGAAAAACATAGGGAGAATAAAAACAGCATTCGTTGGGAATTTTTTATATGTTCAAATGTAACTTAGATTTCCGGAATAGACGAAAGACTTGTCAAGAAATTGGCTACTTTAACTATAACTTTACAGTTGCTTAAAAGTACAATAGCCCTTTTAGGAGAAGCAGCAGGAAAGGCAAGAGAATCGTTGTTTTTTACTAAGAAACAAAACACACACAGATACACGCACACACACACACACAACAAACCACACACACACAACACAAAAAAACAAATTTATGTCGCGGTGAGCCTTCCCCAAATTTCCGTCTTCATTTCATTATTTTTTTTCATTTTTGGTAGTACTGCGGGCGACTTCGGTCAAAGGGGGAATTGCCGAAAAGGGACTTTTAAAAACTGAGGGAAACA
>NC_051387.1:39552119-39553348 GCF_015228065.2 Penaeus monodon
GCCTTCAGCCAGACTCTCCACTTTGGAGGTCATCTCCTTTAGTTTTTCGTATACGGCAGTTTTTAGCTATTTCACGTGCCTTCAGCATGCTCTTTTACTCTTTTTTTTTTGTTCATTTGTCAATTTTAGTATTTTTTTTTCTGTTTAGACTGAACATCAGAAAGAGATTGTCACGCTGGAACAAACCCATATAAATGATTTGATCCCCCCCCCCCCCATGCTACCACATCAGGGAATTCAAACTGACAGGGGTTTGGTTAACCAGGTCCTTTGCGCCTGTATCCCTCGCCAGCATCAAGGGAGGGCGAGAGTTCTGTAAACTTGATGAGCTGGGTCGGGACTCCTGGGTTAACGGAGATCACAATACATTATCATAATTGTTGTCGTTATTTTCACTGTTATCTATATGAACATCAATATTAACGTTTTATTGTTATTATAATAATTACCATTATTATCATTATCGTCAAAATTATTATTAGCGTCATCATTCTTTACAATAGTATTATTATAACTATTATCATCACCACATCATTATATCATTATTATCCTTATGTTGTAGTATCAATTCGATCATTATTGTTTTGATATATATATATATAATATATATAATATATAATATATATATATCTATATATATAGCATATACATATTATATATATATATATATACTATATTATATATATATATAATATACATATATATATACATATAGATATCTGTGACACATATAGTACACACAACCCACACACACACACATACATATATTAATTATTATATATATATATATATATATATATTAATATATATATATATATATTATATATATATATATGTGTGTGTGTGTGTGTGTGTGTGTGTGAGTGTGTATCCATACCTTTGTATGGAAACTAGAATAAGGTGAGTGTCAAATAGGTAAGGCATGTAAAGTGGACAGGTAAGTAATTAGATACTGTGAGTGCTAGAATAGTGATTGAGAGCCAACTGAATACAAGGTAAGGGGAGTGTCAGATAAGTGAATTCAGTTAGCATAAATTTAGTAAACATAAGCAATTATAATAATTATAGTTATGATTAAAATTATAACTGTATATAACACAATAATGATAATAATTGATAATGTAATACTTTATTACTTCATAAGCATTAGTATAATTATATTGCCTTTATTATCTGCAATAATGCAGTAGTTTCAGATAATCACCTCTGGGTTCACCTCTGCACTTATA
>NC_051387.1:39555948-39563338 GCF_015228065.2 Penaeus monodon
TTCATTAATGCAGCAAGTCAACTGGCCTGATCCTGACCCAGTCAGGTCAATCGACCAATCTCATTTAGGAGGCTAAGGTCGAGCAGTAACTGCTTCGTTGCCGATAATACGAGACAGTGGCTGCGTGTACCGTCTCATCACCCCTGTAACTGTTAAACAGTAAACTCTAATATCTAGCTTCCCTTTGTTGGATTTCGTGGTGGGTGGGGTGTGAGGGGGTGAAGGAAGCGTTTAGCATATGGCAATTAGAACTCAAGAACAACCACATGAGTTGACAAAAGGTGGGCCAGGAATCGAACATGGCAGTCACTTTAAAGACTTTTAAGGCTTCTAATGGGATGAATAGATCACAAACTAACTCACTCAGACCTGCTGCTGAAATAGACATGGCAAAGAAACCACCACAAAAACAAAACATGTTTGTCCACCATGTTGCCTAACATATTGCCTAAACGACCTAGGCCGGACACAGATTCCAAGGGAGAGTCTGGACCCCTTAGGTGTTTCCCATAGTTTAAAGTTTTCTACAGTCCTGAAGGCTTCGGCAATGCCTATCAGTTGGTCAAGCATTGGATATGCAGAGGCAAATCCGGTCATCAATCCGGATTGCGAATAAGGTGACGACAGTCAGGTTTACCATGACGGCATTGACCCAAACTGTCGCAGCCCTGAAGGGAAGAAAACTAGCCACATACAAACCGGCCCCTACTCCACTTCAGTGGGACTCCTTTGCTCCAACCTTGGACACATCCTTACAGGCAGAGCCAAAGCAGGCTGAACTCATGCTGTCAAAGCCAAAACTGGCTGAGCCTACCCAGGCAAAGCCAGTAGAGGACGAGACCACACAGGCAAAGTCTGAAAATTGAAAATCCAACTCCCAGTAGATGCAAGCTTGCCTGACAAGAAACTCTGAACCAGATGAAGATCCCGCAATCAGCAAAGGTTTCAACATGGAGTTGTCAGACAAGCATGTCAGATGCCTAGATCACACAGGCAAAGTCTGAAAATTGAAAAATCCATTCCCATTAAACCCTAGCTAGCCTTACACGAAGCTCACAAACAGATAAAGATCCCTCAAACAGTAAAGGCTTCAACATGGAGCTGTCAGACTCTGACATGTCAAATGCCACCAATCATAATACCCTGACATCCTTTGTAAAAGAGTTACATAAACTGGTATTATAATAACGAGATAAAGAAGGTTAACCACATTGTTAACATGTGTAGGAAACATTACAGAAGGCAGAGAATCCTTGATAATCTAGCCCTCCTGTGGGAGGTTATCAGGGATGTCAAAGGAAATGCAAAGAGAGTCAGTTAGGAAAAGTGGTAAAAAGCAGAAAGAAACGGGTGGACCTGTTGCTGGGCCGTCTTCGTGACCGCCACACGACTCCTCACCACTCACTCATGAGACTACTATGAGTGACAAGGTAAGTGCTGCTCAGTTTAGACACAGCTTATTGCCCAAGAGGTTTAGAGAGTGTCGTCCAGAGGATAATGTCAGTGGTATAGTATTCATTTCACTGGCCAGATTGAAAGCATTATAGTCAATTGAAGTGCACTAAAGACCATGATGTATCAACAGTCATATCACATTACTTTCACTGTTCTGTGAACTTACAATGTGATACTTGTGAGTACTTGTGAGAAACATGAAAGTGCAAAGAGAGTGATTTTACAGAAGGAAATATTGTACCTGCATATCACTCGTTCAGGGAAGTGTACGGGAAGGCAGGCTTGTCACACTTCTTGGCAGCTCTTGGAACATGTGAAATGACCATGCAAATATTTATGAGACATGCCAGTTATCTGTACAAACAGCTAGATTCTTTTTTAAAGACCAACGGTGCCATGCCAAACTGCATTGAAAAAGTGTATGAAAGAAAAAACAATGGAAGAACCAGTGATGTAGGTTTTGATGGGACATGACTTACACGAGTTCACTGGTCTCATATTGTTGGTGATGGCCATGTCAACTTGCTTTGTTCTTGATTGCAAGGTGCTGTACAATACTTGTAGAATATGTAGCACAATACAGAAAAAAAAAAAAAATCTTTGAGAATGGCAAAGGACATCATTTATATTCACCAAACAGATCTAGCAAAAGTTTATCATACTATAAAATCGAGCTTGAATTAGGTATCTAAATGTAGTAATTGGTATTTTAAAAGTCAATTAATACATATCTATAACTATAATATAAATATATTATTATATATATAGTATATATATAATAATATTTATAATATAATATATATATATATATATATATTTGTAATTATATATATATTTGTTTTTTTCCAAAAATTGAATTGTTTGCATACTTCTATTTCCTAATAATTATAACATGATGTTTGCCTGGTCATACCAAAATGAAGATATAAGCATATCAGCAGATAAAAAAAGAAGTACTTCCAAAAACTATTGCACCTAAAGTGTGTCCTATCATTTGAATTTCAGGTTTAAAGGATGATATCCCAATATAAAGGAAATTCTGAATATTGGTATGGCATAATCATGATCCTACCATCAAAGTTGAACATTAAAATAGTACAGAATACTAACAAGCACTATTATATTCCCAAATCCTTTTCAATAATTTGATGGTACTACTGAGTTGCAGGCGACAGTAAGTTGTTATGCTCTGTTTTTCATTTCCAAGGTGGAGAAATTGGTTTTCTTGTTACTAATAGTCTCTTCCTAATCGTATATCAGATCTAAGAGAAGAATCCTCTCACTCTCTATAATAATTGCAGATCTTGGACTTGCTATCATGTTAAAAATGGCACCTGGAAAATGTAAGCAAAACTGGCTGCACTACTACCAACCCCTACGTATGCCAGTGGATGAATGCAACAGGGCTACCAAATGTGGCACCACAAAATTTCGGTGTGGTGATAGATTCTAAGTTACAGAAATTTCACGAGTACACCCATATGGGTGGGCTTGTTTTCCGAAATGTTTGTATCCCCATATAGTTCATGAGCTCTTTGTAAACAACTCCTGCCTGCCACATACAGCCATGGCATGGACTGGCTATATTGAACCAATACCGTGGGCACAGATCTGGATCGAGTTTTCTGACATGAACTTGTCAAGCAGAAGGAATCAGTACCCATTGCCTAGACTGAAGGCGATAGATGAGAGGGTCATTGGAGCCATCACTCCTCTGGGAAGTAGACTTTACATCCTGGATGTGATACAATTATGCCTCTTGCTTGCATCATGGTGGCATGGAGCATCTGTTGGCAATCCAGTCCGGTAAGCATTCAGTGATGATGAATCCCTTGAGATAGCTATAAATAACTGACACAGGCCAAGCCACATATATGTAAGGCCTGGGCGAAACTAGCCTTCACAAATCTTACTGAACTGAACCAAGATCATTTACCTACGATCCTCCAACCGCACCTCAGCAAGCAGCAACAACACAGGACTGCCCAGTCCTTCACCGAGAGGTTCCCCTTTAAAACACCACATCACCATAAGAGTGGGCACCCACACAATAACTCCATAAAGAGATAATCATAGATTAGACAAGTGGTAGATGCCACCCATCTACCACACTGGTGATTCTAGAGTGCCACGTACGGAATTTCACTCGCTCGCCTAACTCGCTTAGCTCACTCACTGGAGGGTTAGTACCTGTAGCAACCAAGACCGCAACTCAGCTCCATATGCTTCCTAGGTTGAGTCACACTACGTCCACAGCCTCGCCCTCGCTCTCTCACAAGTAGGCGACTCACCGCTGACTCCTGACTCGACGACACAGACACTTCATGGCTCTCTGATTGGACCACTCATTTCCTGTTCCCTCATAAAGCCCCCATATACTTAAGCTTCAGGATCCGAAACCGAGATCGCTGATTCTCCACTCCACCTACAGTATCCAACCATAAAAGTGGGAACTCACACCCAATCATACACTCTCTAAAGAGACAATGACCAGTTCAAGTCTGTAGATGCCACCCATCTACAAAGGAGAGAGAATGGATGAGGGAGAGTGAATTCGAAAGGTAAAAGGACCCATAGAATTTCCAGGGTCCCACAAATTATTATTATTATTGTTACTATTATCATTATCATTATTATTATTATTATTATTATTATTATTATTATTATTATTATTATTATTATTATTATTATTATTATAGCCCTCATCATCATCAGCAGCAGCAGACAGCCTTGTCAAACTAAACATAAGAATAACCATTGTAACAAATATAATTAACTAAATTATTATTATTATACTATCATTAGTGTTACTACTGCTACAATTATCATTATTGTCATTATAATTATCCTTATCATCATTATTATTATTATAATTATTATGGTCATTATTATTGTTATCATTATTGTTATCATTTTTAGTAGTAGTATCATTATTGCTGTTATCATATTACTACTACTACTACTACTACTTCCACTATTACTATTATTGTTATTAGTAGTTATCTGTAGTTGACCTCCTTTATCTTATCTTTAAAGTACCAGGTACCTCTATAACTCCTGGACCAAAGCCAAGATTTAGGTATGGTCTGTGAGGCTGCTTGATTTATAAGTTTGATAAGTCTGGCTTCATGTATATCCACATTTTCACTCTGTGAGCGCTCACTGCATCAGAGACAATGGACCTAGACATTCTGAAGAGTTTGCCAGTTGGCCTTGTCTATTTTCCATCTAGGATTGTGCTGTGGCACTGGGGATGTGCCAGCATCCAAGAGGGTGGTAATAGTGCCATAGTGGTTACTTGTAACAGTCTCATTGGCACATCATCTGATTTTCTCCACCAGAGCTGCAGTGGCCAAGGTGAGGTATAAGACCCCTCCCTAGACATGCGTTGGCTCATGGGTATTTAGAAGCACACTGTATATGTGATATCCTGCCACATCTGGTCCCCTACAGGGAGCCAGGATGGAGTGGTATGCATTCAAGCATCCAAGCCCCCCCTCCCTATGATCACTTATGTACTGCGGTAGCACAGACCTTGCAGATGTCTAAGCTTCTACAGCCTGGCTTGCATACACGTTGTACAGCCTGAGGGTTCATGATGTTACTTGGTGTTAGTTACATCTGAGACGTGTTTAGATTCAGAGTCAGCTTCGCCATCAATTGTTGTATCTGACATGTTGGAGTTTGACAACTCCACTGTGAAATCCACGCTGATTGAGGGATCTTCAGTTATTTTACGGCTGTTTGTCAATAGGTTCACTGGGAGGAGGAGGGCCTTTAATAGCTCTGGCTATTTTGACTGGGATTTCTCTTTCAGACTTTGTCTGTGTTTTTTTTTTTGTTTTTTTTTGCCGACTTTACCTGGGTAAGGTCACCCTGTTTTGGCTCTGACTGCACAGATTCAGCCTCGTTTGTCTCTGCTTGTGAGGGCCTGGCCAGGGTTGGAGTAGGGAGGGGGTCTTGTCCTGAGGTGGGATAGGGACTAGTTTGGCTCTGTCCAGCTTCCTCCCCCTCCCTCCTAGGGTCATTGTTGTCATGGCGACCATCACAGTTTTCTCCGCCTCATCACTCGACTTCCCCAAAATTGTTGCTACTGCAGTGACTACAACAGTCAACAGGCGTTATATCTTCCTCATTAAAGAGGAGGAGAGGAGCCTTTTTCCTTTTGTTCTCTCCCCAGACGTGGGTGTCTGTAGGAGCAGGAACAAAGTCTGGTCGTTTTTTAGCAACCTTTTGTCGCTCGAGGGCCGCCTCACTGATAGAGCAAGCCAGGATCCAGGCATGATGCCTCTTAGCACAGTTGGGACATTTGGCTGTTGTGTCCCTTTGGCCTTCCTTGTGTGCCTTGCTACACACACCACATTTGACTAGCTCGCAGCTAACCGAAGTGGCTCAGGCACATATTTTCTGAGGTAGGATCTCCAGTTACCCAAATCAAGGGTGGTGAATAGGGCTCCTTTCAGGGTCACCGGGACTTTCCTGGTTGGGGTCTTCCCTTTCGACATTCGGGAAGCCCCAGGACCTATGGGTGTATGTGATTAGATTCACATCATAAGAAACTGAGAGGCCAATAAGCACTATCTTAACTCCTATCTTCGGGATTCAGAGGTTAGACACAGTCTCCTCTCACCTTTAAGCTCCTTTGTTTTCTGCAAGAAATTCAGGGGAGCTTGATCTTTAGGGATAATGGTCATGCCCTGGTCTCTGGCCATCCGGATTGTCTCACCAATTGGTAGGTATTGTCGAAGAATTCAGGTCTGCTTGACCCTAGCCTCCTTGACCAGTCGGTTGATCTGACAGGGCCAGGGTCAGGGACCAAAAAGTCTTGTTGCTAGCCGCAGGGCATACTCATGCACAGCATCGCTCAACCTTCATGACTCGTCTCCACAGCGCACAAGGGAGTCACGCACGGCAAACATGTGAGTAGGTGAAACCATTGGGGAGAGACCAAAAGGGAATGCCATTCCATCAACAAGAACTATTTGGTCATCCCTCTTCGGTGAGCCAGACACCCAAAGGCTGGCTCACCTCAGACAGGGATCTCAAGTTCTTGCACCTTGCGAGGGCTTGGTGTGTGTGTGTGTGTGTGTGTGTGTGTGTGTGTGTGTGTGTGTGTGTGTGTGTGTGTGTGTGTGTGTGTGTGTGTGTGTGTGTGTGTGTGTGTGAATGTGAATGTGTGAGTTCTTGCTGAGGAAGGAAGGAGGCAGAATATACAATATTGAAATGTAATAATTACACATATATACTAATGCTTATCCTGAGTAAGACGTTAAGCCGCGATCTAAAATGTCTAGGTGCTAGACTGTTCTACCAGTGACGCACAACAGTAAATTTTGGAGCCAAGCAATATAACGGTGGCGAATACCAACGCCTAAAATCATGGCATAATATTATCCCTTGTGCAAGTGTGATCTATGAAACCAAGTATACATATTTTCATCGTCATCCTTGCCTTTATTATGATTGTTATCATTAATATCACCATCGTCACCATCACCATCATTCATCATCTTCATCATTTATCATCACTGACATTATAATCATCAGTGAATTTCATAACCATTAATGTAATATCAATTTATAATCTGTATCTTTAGTATATACACAGTGTTCAAATTTTTACTATGTGTATATAATTTTTCTTTAACGGTAGGCTCATGTTTGAGCCGCCGTGGTCACAGCATGATACTTAATTGTAGTTTCCATGTTGTGATGCTCTTGGAGTGAGTACGTGGTAGGGTCCCCAGTTCCTTTCCACGGAGAGTGCCGGTGTTACCTTTTTAGGTAATCATTCTCTCTATTTATCCGGGCTTGGGACCAGCACTGACTTGGCTGCTTGGCCACCCAGTGGCTAGGTAGGCAATCAAGGTGAAGTTCCTTGCCCAAGGAACAACGCGCCGGCCGGTGACTCGAACTCGAACTCAGATTGCCGTCG
>NC_051387.1:39568438-39580938 GCF_015228065.2 Penaeus monodon
ATTATTATTATTATTATATTATTATTCCATTATAATGATATAATTAATTGATGATAATAATATGAAATAATAATATAATAATAATAATAATAATATAATAAATCATAATAATAATAATAATAATAATAATAATAATAATAATAATAATAAAATAATAATAATAATAATATCAATAACAATGATAGCCATAATAATGATGATAATTACAGTAGTATAGTATAATATAATAGATAATATAATATAAATAATAATATAATAATATAATAATAATAATATAAGATAATGATATAATGATAATAAATAACTTCTTTTTTTAACGGTAGGTTGTCTGAGCCGCCTGTCACAGCAGATACTATTTTTTTCATGTTGGATGCTCTTGAGTGAGTACTGTAGGTCCCCATTCCTTCCCAAATATCAATAACATGATAGTAATAAATTATGATAATAACAGTTGTAATAATAATAATAATAATAATAATAATAATAATAATAATAATAATAATGATAATATCAATAACAATGATAGTAATCATAATAATAATGAAGATTATGCTCACGATGAAAATGTATATGAATGAAATTGATTTAATTTCTTATTGTGGCTGTTTTCCTTCTTATCCTCGTGTAAACGCAATTGTGTTTAGGCACACACACCACACACACACACACCACACAAACACACACCCCACACCACACACACACACACACACACACACACCCACACACACACACACACACACACACCACACACACACACACACACACTATAAATTTATTAGTGTAAGAGGATCCTTTTGGACGCGGAGTAAAATGCCCATGCTTAAAGACAAAATATGCATATATCTCAAAACTGACAATTTTTTTTTTTTTTGCCATACTGAAGCATTTATAAAAATCTTGTCTAATGCTGCGAAGCATATTCCTCAAGAGTTCAAGGTTTTCCTTAATTCTACATTTGAGTAGGACTAATTACTGGTGCAATTTGCAACAAATTTTCGAACAAAAAAATGAAAAATGCAGTGTTAAGGTATTAAGAAGTCTAAATAATCATATCCACCCAGGTAATATTTTCAGATATTCTTTTTTTCTATATACAATCTTTTTCACAACCATTTTTCATTAAAAATTATAATTTTATTTCTAGAGAATGTAAGATACAATTATCAAACAGAAGAGACTGCCTGAGATTTGATTCATTGATTTAAAACCGATGCCCATATCCGCCTTTTCCACGGCCTTCCACTTATTAGAAAAATATTACCCGTTAAAAAGGGCTCATCGGATTATTTAATCAAACGAGTTAATTGCAATTTGTTGTCATTACTTTTTTCATGGGTTTCTGATGTTTAATATTCACACCATTCTTATCATGTTTAAATATATGCTATGTATTAAGGCATACTTCCTTAGTACCATGCAGACTCAGTCCTCACGTGAAGCTGCATCATGGGAAAAGGCAATCAGTATCTTTATTGATACTACACAATTTACTTGACATTCAAGATAGAAAGTGACGGAATTTGGTAGCTAATGAATCTCTTGCGAATTGAGCATGATGAAAAGATAATTAAAGGTCATCGATATTCAATTATAAATTTTATGGGATTCATCGGTCAGTGATCGAGGATCCAAATTTTAGGTGAGAGATCTAATTTCAGTGGACTCCGTGGGCCCAAAGGTTAATTCTTCGGCTGTGTGTTGGTGTGTGTGTGTGGGGGTGTGTGGTGTTGTGTGTGTGTGTGTGTGTGTGTGTGTGTGTGGGGGTGTGTTTGTGTGTGTGTTTTTGTGTGGTGTGTTTTTATATAGAGCAGAAACATCATTATCATCGTCAATAACAAAACAATGTACAAAAATAATAATTATGAGAACCACTACTCAACATCACCCCTATCATTATTATAAATTTTATTATTATTACCCCTCATTATCATAATCACCATTAACAGTCTCAAAAATATTATTTTACTGTAATTATCATTATCATTATTTTTATTTCTATCGATATAATTATTGTTTATTAATTATTATTATTTTTAAATTTATTATTATTATTATTATTATTATTATTATTATTATTATTATTATTATCATTATTACTGTTAATTATTTTTTTATTTTATTATTATATTATTATTATTTTTTTTCTTATCACAATTTTTGTTTTTGGTTAATATAAAAATAGTAATGAGTCTTACTAATATTTTTTCATTATTATTATCATAATCTCTACTCTATTATTAATAGAATTAATATTAATATTATGGTCAAAGATGATAATAATAATAATAGAAATATCATTAATAATATTACTTTTATTTCCACTACTGTTATTACTATGATCAATGTTTTTTATTTAAAAATCATGTAAAATTTTAAATTTTCATTTCGTCCACCCGCTTTGGGGCATTCGCACATTAACCATACGTTTCATACTCCATGCGGATTTAAAGTCTCTTTATTTTGATATAAGGTGGGCATCTTATGCCTGAAATAATTTTCCAAGTGATGGCCGTAAAATGAGATGATAATTATTATGAGATTGTTGTTCTTGTTATTATTATTATTGTTACTATTCTTCAAGGCAAGAACACTGTACTGAAGTAGTTAGAATATCATCTTGGAGGGGGGGGGTAGAAGGAAAGTAGACGGGGAAAGGAAAGGAATGAGGAGAAGAAGAGGGTAAGGGAAAAGGGGGATGGAGAGGGAGCGAAGGAGGCGGGAGAGTTTAATTATAAAGAAAGAGGAAGGAAGTGGAAGGGGGCATATGTACGTTTTAAAATGGAGAGCAGTAAGATTTGGGAGTGAAGCGGGTGGCAAAGCGAGAAAAGCAACACTATAGCTTCGCATTACTTGCGTACGTGGCAACCTTGTGCGCTGTGGAGACAGACGTCTTGGAGGTTGAGCGATACCGTGCAAGCAACACGACGATTTGGGTCATTAATGCAGCAAGTCAACTGGCCTGATCCTGACCCAGTCAGGTCAATCGACCATCTCATTTAGGAGGCTAAGGTCGAGCAGTAACTGCTTCGTTGCCGATAATACGAGACAGTGGCTGCGTGTACCGTCTCATCACCCCTGTAACTGTTAAACAGTAAACTCTAATATCTAGCTTCCCTTTGTTGGATTTCGTGGGTGGGGGTGTGAGGGGGTGAAGGAAGCGTTTAGCATATGGCAATTAGAACTCAAGAACAACCACATGAGTTGACAAAAGGTGGGCCAGGAATCGAACATGGCAGTCACTTTAAAGACTTTTAAGGCTTCTAATGGGATGAATAGATCACAAACTAACTCCTCAGACCTGCTGCTGAAATAGACATGGCAAAGAAACCACCCCAAAAACAAAACATGTTTGTCCACCATATTGCCTAACATATTGCCTAAACGACCTAGGCCGGACACAGATTCCAAGGGAGAGTCTGGACCCCTTAGGTGTTTCCCATAGTTTAAAGTTTTCTACAGTCCTGAAGGCTTCGGCAATGCCTATCAGTTGGTCAAGCATTGGATATGCAGAGGCAAATCCGGTCATCAATCCGGATTGCGAATAAGGTGACGACAGTCAGGTTTACCATGACGGCATTGACCCAAACTGTCGCAGCCCTGAAGGGAAGAAAACTAGCCACATACAAACCGGCCCCTACTCCACTTCAGTGGGACTCCTTTCAACCTTGGACATCCTTACAGGCAGAGCCAAAGCAGGCTGAACTCATGCTGTCAGAGCCAAAACTGGCTGAGCCTACCCAGGCAAAGCCATAGAGGAAGAGTCCACACAGGCAAAGTCTGAAAATTGAAAATCCAACTCCCATTAGATGCAAGCTTGCCTGACAAGAAACTCTGAACCAGATGAAGATCCCGCAATCAGCAAAGGTTTCAACATGGAGTTGTCAGACAAGCATGTCAGATGCCTAGATCACACAGGCAAAGTCTGAAAATTGAAAAATCCATTCCCATTAAACCCTAGCTAGCCTTACACAAAAAGATAAAGATCCCTCAAACAGTAAAGGCTTCAACATGGAGCTGTCAGACTCTGACATGTCAAATGCCACCAATCATAATACCCTGACATCCTTTGTAAAAGAGTTACATAAACTGGTATTATAATAACGAGATAAAGAAGGTTAACCACATTGTTAACATGTGTAGGAAACATTACAGAAGGCAGAGAATCCTTGATAATCTAGCCCTCCTGTGGGAGGTTATCAGGGATGCCAAAGGAAATGCAAGAGAGTCAGTTAGGAAAAGTGGTAAAAAGCAGAAAGAAACGGGTGGACCTGTTGCTGGGCCGTCTTCGTGACCGCCACACGACTCCTCACCACTCACTCATGAGACTACTATGAGTGACAAGGTAAGTGCTGCTCAGTTTAGACACAGCTTATTGCCCAAGAAGGTTTAGAGAGTGTCGTCCAGAGGATAATGTCAGTGGTATAGTATTATTTCACTGGCCAGATTGAAAGCATTATAGTCAATTGAAGTGCACTAAAGACCATGATGTATCAACAGTCATATCACATTACTTTCACCGTTCTGTGAACTTACAATGTGATACTTGTGAGTACTTGTGAGAAACATGAAAGTGCAAAGAGAGTGATTTTACAGAAGGAAATATTGTACCTGCTATCACTCGTTCAGGAAGTGTAAGGGAAGGCAGGCTTGTCACACTTCTTGGCAGCTCTTGGAACATGTGAAATGACCATGCAAATATTTATGAGACATGCCAGTTATCTGTACAAACAGCTAGATTCTTTTTTAAAGACCAACGGTGCCATGCCAAACTGCATTGAAAAAGTGTATGAAAGAAAAAACAATGGAAGAACCAGTGATGTAGGTTTTGATGGACATGACTTACACGAGTTCACTGGTCTCATATTGTTGGTGATGGCCATGTCAACTTTGCTTTGTTCTTGATTGCAAGGTGCTGTGCATACTTGTAGAACTATGTAGCACAATACAGAAAAAAAAAAAAAAAAAATCTTTGAGAATGGCAAAGGACATCATTTATATTCACCAAACAGACTAGCAAAATTATCACTAGAATCGAGTTTGAATTAAGTTATCTAAATGTCAGTAATTTGTATATTAAAAAGTCAATTATACATATCTATAATATCTAGTATATATAATATATATATATGTATATTATATATAATATATATATATATATATATATATATATAGTTATATATTATATATATATATCCATATATATATATTTGTGTATATTTTCCAAAAATTGAATTGTTTGCATACTTCTATTTCCTAATAATTATAACATGATGTTTGCCTGGCCATACCAAAATGAAGATATAAGCATATCAGCAGATAAAAAAAGAAGTACTTCCAAAAACTATTGCACCTAAAGTGTGTCTATCATTGAATTTCAGGTTTAAAGGATGATCCCCAATATAAAGGAAATTCTGAATATTGGTATGGCATAATCATGATCCTACCATCAAAGTTGAACATTAAAATAGTACAGAATACTAACAAGCACTATTATATTCCCAAATCCTTTTCAATAATTTGATGGTACTACTCAGTTGCAGGCGACAGTAAGTTGTTATGCTCTGTTTTTCATTTCCAAGGTGGAGAAATTGGTTTTCTTGTTACTAATAGTCTCTTCCTAATCGTATATCAGATCTAAGAGAAGAATCCTCTCACTCTCTATAATAATTGCAGATCTTGGACTTGCTATCATGTTAAAAATGGCACCTGGAAAATGTAACAAAACTGGCTGCACTACTACCAACCCCTACTTATGCAGTGGATGACTGCAACAGGGCTACCAAATGTGGCACCACAAAATTTCGGTGTGGTGATAGATTCTAAGTTACAGAAATTTCACGAGTACACCCATATGGTGGGCTTGTTTTCCGAAATGTTTGTATCCCCATCATAGTTCATGAGCTCTTTGTAAACAACTCCTGCCTGCCACATACAGCCATGGCATGGACTGGCTATATTGAACCAATACCGTGGGCACTGATCTGGATCGAGTTTCTGACATGAACTTGTCAAGCAGAAGGAATCAGTACCCATTGCCTAGACTGAAGGCGATAGATGAGAGGGTCATTGGAGCCATCACTCCTCTGGGAAGTAGACTTACATCCTGGATGTGATACAATTATGCCATCTTGCTTGCATCATGGTGGCTGGAGCATCTGTTGGCAATCCAGTCACCACGGTAAGCATTCAGTGATGATGAATCCCTTGAGATAGCTATAATATAACTGACACAGGCCAAGCCACATATATGTAAGGCCTGGGCGAAACTAGCCTTCACAAATCTTACTGAACTGAACCAAGATCATTTACCTACGATCCTCCAACCGCACCTCAGCAAGCAGCAACAACACAGGACTGCCCAGTCCTTCACCGAGAGGTTCCCCTTTAAAACCACACATCACCATAAGATGTGGGCACCCACACAATAACTCCATAAAGAGATAATCATAGATTAGACAAGTGGTAGATGCCACCCATCTACCACACTGGTGATTCTAGAGTGCCACGTACGGAATTTCACTCGCTCGCCTAACTCGCTTAGCTCACTCACTGGAGGGTTAGTACCTGTAGCAACCAAGACCGCAACTCAGCTCCATATGCTTCCTAGGTTGAGTCACACTACGTCCACAGCCTCGCCCTCGCTCTCTCACAAGTAGGCGACTCACCGCTGACTCCTGACTCGACGACACAGACACTTCATGGCTCTCTGATTGGACCACTCATTTCCTGTTCCCTCATAAAGCCCCCATATACTTAAGCTTCAGGATCCGAAACCGAGATCGCTGATCTCCACTCCACCTACAGTATCCAACCATAAAAGTGGGAACTCACACCCAATCATACACTCTCTAAAGAGACAATGACCAGTTCAAGTCTGTAGATGCCACCCATCTACAAAGGAGATAGAATGGATGAGGGAGAGTGAATGCGAAAGGTAAAAGGACCCATAGATTTTCAAGGTTCCCACATATTATTATTATTATTGTTACTATTATTCATTATCATTATTATTATTATTATTATTATTATTATTATTATTATATTATTATTTTATTATTATTATTATTATATTATAGCCCTCATCATCATCAGCAGCAGCAGACAGCCTTGTCAACTAAACATAAGAATAACCATTGTAACAAATATAATTAACTAAATTATTATTATTATACTATCATTAGTGTTACTACTGCTACAATATATCATTATTGTCATTATAATTATCCTTATCATCATTATTATTATTATAATTATTATGGTCATTATTATTGTTATCATTATTGTTATTTTTAGTAGTAGTATCATTATTGCTGTTATCATATTACTACTACTACTACTACTACTTCCACTATTACTATTATTGTTATTAGTAGTTATCTGTAGTTGACCTCCTTTATCTTATCTTTAAAGTACCAGGTACCTCTATAACTCCTGGACCAAAGCCAAGATTTAGGTATGGTCTGTGAGGCTGCTTGATTTATAAGTTTGATAAGTCTGGCTTCATGTATATCCACATTTTCACTCTGTGAGCGCTCACTGCATCAGAGACAATGGACCTAGACATTCTGAAGAGTTTGCCAGTTGGCCTTGTCTATTTTCCATCTAGGATTGTGCTGTGGCACTGGGGATGTGCCAGCATCCAGAGGGTGGTAATAGTGCCATAGTGGTTACTTGTAACAGTCTCATTGGCACACCATCTGATTCTCTCCACAAGAGCTGCAGTGGCCAAGGTGAGGTATAAGACCCCTCCTAGACATGCGTTGGCTCATGGGTATTTAGAAGCACACTGTATATGTGATATCCTGCCACATCTGGTCCCATACAGGGAGCCAGGATGGAGTGGTATGCATTCAAGCATCCAAGCCCCCCCTCCCTATGATCACTTATGTACTGCGGTAGCACAGACCTTGCAGATGTCTAAGCTCCTACAGCCTGGCTTGCATACACATTGTACAGCCTGAGGGTTCATGATGTTACTTGGTGTTAGTTACATCTGAGACGTGTTTAGATTCAGAGTCAGCTTCGCCATCAATTGTTGTATCTGACATGTTGGAGTTTGACAACTCCACTGTGAAATCCACGCTGATTGAGGGATCTTCAGTTATTTTACGGCTGTTTGTCAATAGGTTCACTGGGAGGAGGAGGGCCTTTAATAGCTCTGGCTATTTTGACTGGGATTTCTCTTTCAGACTTTGTCTGTGTTTTTTTTTTTTTTTTTTTTTTTTGCCGACTTTACCTGGGTAAGGTCACCCTGTTTTGGCTCTGACTGCACAGATTCAGCCTCGTTTGTCTCTGCTTGTGAGGGCCTGGCCAGGGTTGGAGTAGGGAGGGGGTCTTGTCCTGAGGTGGGATAGGGACTGGTTTGGCATTGTCGTCATGACGACCATCACAGCTTTCTCCGCCTCATCACTCGACTTCCCCAAAATTGTTGCTACTGCAGTGACTACAACAGTCAACAGGGTTTATCTTCCTCATTAAAGAGGAGGAGAGGAGCCTTTTCCTTTGTTCTCTCCCAGACGTGGGTGTCTGTAGGAGCAGGAACAAAGTCTGGTCGTTTTTTAGCAACCTTTTGTCGCTCGAGGGCCGCCTCCTCACTGATAGAGCAAGCCAGGCTCCAGGCATGATGCCTCTTAGTACAGTTGGGACATTTGGCTGTTGTGTCCCTTTTGCCTTCCTTGTGTGCCTTGCTACACACACCACATTTGACTAGCTCGCAGCTAACCGAAGTGGCTCAGGCACATATTTTCTGAGGTAGGATCTCCAGTTACCCAAATCAAGGGTGGTGAATAGGGCTCCTTTCAGGGTCACCGGGACTTTCCTGGTTGGGGTCTTCCCTTTCGACATTCGGAAGCCCCAGGACCTATGGGTGTATGTGATTAGATTCACATCATAAGAAACTGAGAGGCCAATAAGCACTATCTTAACTCTCCTATCTTCGGGATTCAGAGGTTAGACACAGTCTCCTCTCACCTTTAAGCTCCTTTGTTTTCTGCAAGAAA
Organism: Penaeus monodon; assembly: GCF_015228065.2. Lineage (NCBI taxonomy): Eukaryota > Metazoa > Arthropoda > Malacostraca > Decapoda > Penaeidae > Penaeus > Penaeus monodon. The sequence goes on from NC_051387.1 coordinate 39,577,438, forward strand.
TTCAGGGGAGCTTGATCTTTAGGGATAATGGTCATGCCCTGGTCTCTGGCCATCCGGATTGTCTCACCAATTGGTAGGTATTGTCGAAGAATTCAGGTCTGCTTGACCCTAGCCTCCTTGACCAGTCGGTTGATCTGACAGGGCCAGGGTCAGGGACCAAAAAGTCTTGTTGCTAGCCGCAGGGCATACTCATACACAGCATCGCTCAACCTTCAGGACTCGTCTCCACAGCGCACAAGGGAGTCACGCACGGCAAACATGTGAGTAGGTGAAACCATTGGGGAGAGACCAAAAGGGAATGCCATTCCATCAACAAGAACTATTTGGTCATCCCTCTTTCGTGAGCCAGACACCCAAAGGCTGGCTCACCTCAGACAGGGATCTCAAGTTCTTGCACCTTGCGAGGGCTTGGTGTGTGTGTGTGTGTGTGTTGTGTGTGTGTGTGTGTGTGTGTGTGTGTGTGTGTGTGTGTGTGTGTGTGTGTGTGTGTGTGTGTGTGTGTGTGTGAATGTGAATGTGTGAGTTCTTGCTGAGAAGGAAGGAGGCAGAATATACAATATTGAAATGTAATAATTACACATATATACTAATGCTTATCCTGAGTAAGACGTTAAGCCGCGATCTAAAATGTCTAGGTGCTAGACTGTTCTACCAGTGACGCACAACAGTAATTTTGGAGCCAAGCAATATAACGGTGGCGAATACCAACGCCTAAAATCATGGCATAATATTATCCCTTGTGCAAGTGTGATCTATGAAACCAAGTATACATATTTTCATCGTCATCCTTGCCTTTATTATGATTGTTATCATTAATATCACCATCGTCACCATCACCATCATTCATCATCTTCATCATTTATCATCACTGACATTATAATCATCAGTGAATTTCATAACCATTAATGTAATATCAATTTTATAATCTGTATCTTTAGTATATACACAGTGTTCAAATTTTTACTATGTGCATATAATTTTTCTTTAACGGTAGGCTCATGTTTGAGCCGCCGTGGTCACAGCATGATACTTAATTGTAGTTTCCATGGTTGTGATGCTCTTGGAGTGAGTACGTGTAGGGTCCCCAGTTCCTTTCCACGGAGAGTGCCGGTGTTACCTTTTTAGGTAATCATTCTCTCTATTTATCCGGGCTTGGGACCAGCACTGACTTGGCTGGCTTGGCCACCCAGTGGCTAGGTAGGCAATCAAGGTGAAGTTCCTTGCCCAAGGGAACAACCCGCCGGCCGGTGACTCGAACCTCGAAACTCAGATTGCCGTCGTGCCAGTCTTGAGTCCGATGCTCTAACCACTCGGCCACCGCGGCCTATATGTGTATATATATGTATATATATGTGTGTGTGTGTGTGTGTGTGTGTGTGTGTGTGTGTCTGTTTATATGTTATATTTTATTTAGGTGTTGTTGGGCCGCGTGTGTGTGTGTGTGTGTGGGGTGTTTTGGTTTTTCTGTTTATATGTTATGTAATATATATATATGGGTTTTATGTCGGGGCCCGCCGTGGTCACAGCATGATACTTAATTGTAGTTTTCATGTTGTGATGCTCTTGGAGTGAGTACGTGGTAGGTCCCCAGTTCCTTTCCACGGAGAGTGTTACCTTTTTTTTTAGGTAAGCAACTCTGTTTTATCCGGGCTGGGCCAGCACTGACTGGGGCTGGCTTGGCCACCCAGTGGCAGGTAGGCAATCAAGGTAAGTTCCTTGCCCAAGGGAACAACGCGGCGGTCTCGGTGACTCAACCTCGCATTCCAGATTACACGGCGGCGGGACAACCTGAGTCCGACCTTTACCATTCGCCACCGCGCCTTGACGATCTGGGCTTCCATGATTCTTTTTAGAATTTGAGTGGTGGTTTGCCATTGCCTTCCGCCCGGTGTTTTTTTCATGCTCGCCGGTGCTATCTTTTTTACCCGGCACTTGACTAGCTGGCTTTGAGCCACCCAGTGGCTAGCATGCAATCGAGTGTAAGTTTCCTTGGGCCTCAGGAAACCCGCCGGCCGGTGACTCGAACCCTCGACTCAGATGCCGTCGTGACAGTCTTGGAGTACGACGTCTCTAACATTTCGGCCATCTGGGCCCATATATATGGATATATGATATATATTGATAAGGTAGGTATATATATGTAATATCTATATATACTAATGTGCACACGACACACACACCATCATATCATTGTGTTGTAGTTTTGGGTGATGTTTACATGAAATTCCAACGGCCCATATTTTTATGTTCATATATACACAGAGCTGTTTTTTCCTGGTAATGTCGATAATAAAAATAAAATGATTTCAACTAATGGATAATGAACAATGTTTTCAAACTTTAGGCAGCTTTGCTGCGAGACGAGGATCGTTGTTTTACGTAGATGAACACATGTTTTCTTGAAAATACTCAAAGTTTTATCATAAAATTTGGCAGCGTGACGTTAATCATCGATCAATTTTTTTCTGAAAGCCTAGAGTGCGCAACACCAGAATATTTCTAAGAGAATACTTAACACTTTGTTATGAAACTAGCAGTCATGGATCATAAATTAAGCATACTTTTCAAATATTACCGTACTTTTGTTTAAACAGCATTATACAGTTCATGTACATCTTAACTCAGTAAGTGTTAAGCATATTTATGACACAGTACAAGAAGAAAGATTTTAATCTCGGAATTGCAATACATGCGAATTTAAATTATATATAAATAAAATTTGAACACTGTGCTTATTCAGTGATAAAAGTGATATTGGATCCTAATGGTTATGAAATTCACTGATGATTTAATGTCAGTGATGATAAATTATAGATGAATAATTGAAGGAGAGATGTAAGTGATGGTGACATAGTGTATGTTAATGATACATCATAATAAGGCAGTAATGATCGCGAGATGAGCAGTTAACGTCTTATCAGGATAACATTGGATATAATGTGTAATTTTACATTTCAAAATTGTATATTCTGCCTCCAAGTTCTCTTCAACTCAGCTAAGACTCACACATTCACACACTCCACAAAACACACACATCACACACAACACACACACACACACACACACACACACACACACACACACAACACACACACACACACAAACAGATATATATATATATATATATATATATATATATATATATATATATATATATATGATTGTTGTGTGTGTGTGTGTGTGTGTGTGTGTGTGTGTGTGTGTGTGTGTGTGTGTGTGTGTGTGTGTGTATGTATGTATGTGTGTATATATACACACACACAGAATTACGTATTATATTTTGAAGGCATATCAATATCAATAGAGTAGATTATGATAATTAACTATAAAAGGTTGGTTTGCATATATTATTTCACTTTTCACTGGTGGAGGAAGTCACAAGAGTGAACGGTTTAATGTTACCGCCCTTTAGACGGCTCCTGGCTCTCGTCCTACACACACAAACACACACACACACAAAACCACACACACAGACACACACACATACACCACACACACACA
>NC_051387.1:39583438-39587026 GCF_015228065.2 Penaeus monodon
GTGGCTCGTAAGCCCCTGTGATCCCTCCCCTTTGAGAAGTGTGTATGCTTCGCCTCTACTCGTCAGACATATGTCATAAGAATTCTATATTTTACTTAGTCTCATCTTAATCCTTTTCACTCAGCTGATATATATTTGGGTTTTGTGTGTGCGTGAATGGTGGAAGGAAAGAGAGGAGAGAGAGAGAGTAAGTCATAAGTGTGTGTGTCTGTTTGTGTGTATGTATGTATGTATGTTTCTTTTATTGTCTTTGTGTGGCAAATAGTAATTTTGAGAAGTGGATTGAACGGTTCCACTTTGGTTTTGGTTCATTAATCGCATTTACTAATACATGGCTTAGTCACCAAGTAATCTCACCTGTCTTACCTGTTTACCCTTTCCATTGATGATAATTACATTTGAAAAAAAAATCCGATAACTCAAGGAATGGTGAGATTACGTAGGCCTACTAACCGACCGATGGTGGATGAGCGCTTGTGGAGAAATCTACGCGTAAATACATTAAATACAGTTTACAAACCAAAACGGAGTGAACATTATTTTCCCGACAGTATGGGTTAAAAAAATAAATAACACAAATTAATTTGGGGATATAAATAGATATGACCTGTTTATGAAGCACTGATCCTTATATTTGTGCAGTATAATATATATATATATATATATATATACATATATATATATATATATATATATATATATATATGTATATACTATATATACTATATATAACTACATATATATATATATATATATATTATATATATATATATATATACTATATATACTTATATATATAATATATGATATCATATATATATACACCCACTTATTAGATAGATAGATAGATCAAGGGAGATAGCACCACGCGCGTCACGCACGCGCGCACACACCACACACACACACACACACACACACTATATATATATATATATATATATGTATATATATATATATATATATATATATATATATATACATATATATACTATATATATATATATATATATATAATATATATATATATATATATATGTATATATATATATATATATATATATATATAGGTATTGTAAGGCCTACACCACCAGGACAGGCCATACATAGAGAACTGTTACTTTATACACATATGTTATCACAGTAACAGTACTTCATACACACCAAATCCTCTAACAGACAAAATAACGGGTGCAACATCCGCAGGCCTTCCACCTTGTGACATCGCTCTGCTTACACGAACATACTCAAGCTCTTTTGCAACCCTTCGGTAATTTTCTATGTAGATCTGTATAAAAGAGGGTTGCCTGTAAACAACATGCAGACAGCCCTTAAGCTCCTAAGCAGACAGAATCTCTGTCAGTCAGTTGTACCTTTCTCTCCATAACAGACCGCTGCTATTGTTCACGGAGTCTGCTACACCTTCGCACTGCCCAAGATCTCTGCATCTCGCCAGATATATATTATCGGCCTCGTTGCAGTGGTAACAGCGACGGGATTTGTCCCACAATAAAAACTCCTGCCTGCGAAGCATGTGTTCACACCTGACACACCGCGTCGAGTTGCTAACTGTATCCAGCAGTCATCAAGTCGTAAATATTCACACGTGCCACCATTAAACAACGTTAATTAGCGCACATCGCCCTATGAGGGAATTACAGGCCCAGCCATGCACAACCGTGAGCTGAAGTCTTGGAATCCTGTGAAGTGGCACTGACGAAGGAACACCTGCCTGCCGAAGAACCACCCGATCCATAATCAGCCAACCAGCCCACCACCAGACGTACATTACAAGGTTAGCCTGAGAATTGCATATCCTTGGAATTATGACTGACTACACAGATAATGCTGAACATATACATGCACCCGATTCACATGGTGAACACGCTGCTTCAACCTTCGCTGCTACAACCTTGATTGACTAAAATTATCTGCCACATCAACAGCTAAGGTCATTAGTGGCGAACACCTTATTAGACAGAAATATTAAAATATTTAAAACTTTAAAAATCTATCAATAAATATCTTACAAATAACAATGAATATATTAAAATTCAAAGCATAAATATTATGCTCTAAATGTATAAAAATATTGCATAAATATTATGCATAATCAAGTTTTATAGAAAACATTAGCCTCCCTAAGGAAACTAATAAGACCTTCTATGTCACAATCCTCCCCCAATACATTTTTCAGCGTATATGGTCTTTGGTCTGAGAATGTTGCACATCTTTCCACTACATGTGTGACCATTAATGGCACTTGGCATCCCTCACAAACTTTTAGCCATAATAAGCCCATGAGTCAGTCTTGTGTGCCCGACTATCAATCTTGTTAATGCAACTTCCACTTTCTGTTGGGATGGATGCTGATCACCCAACTGCCAAGGTAATTTCTAATCTCTCGCAGTTTGTTTCTGGAGGTATGCCTCCATTGTTCCTTCCATTTATCATGAAGACAACTCCTGATGCTGGGTTTCAGGTCGGTGTATGGGAGAGGAAAACGAGCATCACAAGGCTGAGTGGCAGCTGCCTTGGCCTTCTGATCAGCTCGCTCATTCCCACTGATACCAACATGTGCTGGCACCCAACACAAAGTTATCTTTTTATGTGTTGACATCATTGCAAGCCAATCTTGAACCTCCCTTACTACTGGATGTGATGAGTTTAAGCTCTTGATTGCTTACAAGGCACTACGAGAGTCACAATATATCACAATAGAATGGTTTGTAAGATCTCTAGTCATCTTAACTGCTGCAAGGATGGTATGTAACTCTGCAGTGAAGATCGAGGCTGCTAGAGAAACACTGCCAGATGCAGTCTTTCTTCTGCTCACTGCTGCAAAGCCCACACCATTTTCGGATTTCGAACCATCTGTATATATTGCATCTGATCCTTGGTACTTAGAAATGTGCTGAAGAAATCTCTCTCTCACTTCTGCTTTGGATCTCTCCCCTTTCCCAATTCCAACAAAATCCAGATCGACTTGATTAGTCCAAGGGGGGAATTGGGGAATTCCAACAGCCAGAACCTTAGTGAGACTTAAATTAAGCTCTTCCACAAGATTCCTCATTCTCCTACCATAAGATCGGCTATCCTCAAGGGAGTTGAAAACCAATCTGAGAGTAGGAGATCCCGGAATCCTTTGTAGTCTCGTGTAGCAAATCAAGTTCATGTAGTCCCGGTGTAATGAAAGAGGTGGTTCTCCACTCTCAGAATACAGGGATTCCACAGGCAAAGACCTGAAAGCCCTAGTACAGATTCTGAGAGCTTCATTATGAACTGAGTCCAACATCTGGGGAACAGTGAGAGTTGCAGATGAATAGCCTCACATCCATAATCAAGCTTACTATGAATAAGCGCTTGGTAAAGCCGCAGAAGCATTGTGCAGTCTGCACCCCAAGATAGATGTGAAAGAGCCCACAAAATACTAAGTGCTTTTGTAGCCTTCACTTTTAACTGTTTGATGTGGTATGGTATTCCATTGACTGGAATACCATTTTACCTCCTCAAAAAATATTGGAAATGGTCACTTCCATGTAATCTTCCAAAGAAGTTTAATGGAATCAATGAAATTTGATGGTCTATATT
>NC_051387.1:39592126-39596153 GCF_015228065.2 Penaeus monodon
ATTAAAAATAAAAATTTTTTTTTTTTTTTTTTAAAAAAAAATTTTTAAAGTTTTTTTTAAAAAATTTATTTTTTAAAAAAAAAATAATTTTTAAAAAAAAAAAAAAATAAAAAAAAAAAAAACTAATAGAAAAAAAAAAAATAATATTAAAAAATTTTAATTAAAAAATTTTTTTTTTTTTAATTTTTTTTTATTATTTTTTATCTTTTTATATTATTTTTTTTTTTTTATTTTTTTTTTTTTTTTTATTTTAAAATTTTTAAAATTTTTTAAAAAAAAATTTTATTTTAAATAATTTTAAAAAAATTTTAAATTTTTAATCTTTTGTTGTTTATAATTTTTGGTTTTTTACATCTTTATTATCCCTATTAATAAGACTTAGTACTAAAATTAATAATAATAATGATAATAGTAATAATGATGATCTAATAATAATATAATAATCGATAATGATTAATGATAATAATAATAATAATAGTAATAAGTATAATAATAATAATAATAAAATAATAATAATAATGATAATAATAAAAATACAAGAAATAATGATATAATAATAATAGATAATATAGTAATGATAATAATAATAATAACAATAATGTTAATAATATGATAATATAATAATATAGTAATAATAATAATAATACTATTAATATATGATTAATAATAATATAATAATTATTATTATTACTATTATTATCATCATTATTTTATTATTATTATTATATTATTATTATTATTATATTAGTATTTCATTACATCATTATGATGATTATTATTATTATAAATCATCTTTATTATCCCTATATTAATAAGACTTATTACTAAAACATTACTAATTTCTGTGTTATTCTATTAGTGTTATCTTGTTATCAACAATATTTCTGTTTTTCTTGTTATTATTGTAAGGTCGTCTTGATGCTGCATCTCGTCCTCTCCGCTCTCCCGCTCTGGCTGCCCGTCTGGAGGGCTGAATCGCTGGCTGTCCCTTTTCTTTTTGGCCGATTTTCTTTTTTATTTTGTTTTTATTGTTTTAATTTAGTTTACCCCTTTTTATCTGGTTTTCTGTAATTGCTTTATTTATAATTTAATACTGAGACTTTCTTTTTTTTTATTGGCTTTTGTCCTTTTAGTATTTTAATCATTCTGTCAACTTTTAAGGTCTCGGTTTTACTTCATATTTTATTTTGAGTTTTAGGGGAAACGTTTTATACTTTTCGTTTATTCTCTCTTTTAAGCACATCGCCTTTCTTTTTCTATAATTTTCATTTTTATGTTTTTCATTTTAATTTTACCCATTTTTATTTGTATGTTTTTAGTCTATTTGTTTAAATGGAGATATTTTTAAAAATGTTTGCTTCTGACGTCACCGAGGCACTGTGAACAAGATAATTTGCGAACAATAAAGAGTTGGTCAAGACAGTCAGCGGGTGTTTATGTACGATCCCCAGTGACAAAAACCGGCGTTGTCGCCATTTTCTAACCGAACAACGGAGGCGATCACGGAAGACAATAAGTTAAGTACTGACGTACCTGACATTCTTTGCTTAGGAGCTGGACGTGATCACAAGAACATTTTTATTGAATAATTTTAACATCCTGGTTTTAATCATGAACTGGCTGGTATTCTTTCCTTTTTATTACTTGTAACTTTTACTTTTTCATAGTAGGAGGTCTGAGTGATTTTAGTTTTATTCTGTCTTAGCTTCACCAGATCTGGGTTTTAAGCTGCCGTTTTAGGTTTGGGGATTTCTTTTTTTAAGCCTTCAGCTGTGACGCCACACTTGCTGGTTCGTCTTTGTTTTAGTGGTAAGGCCTTCAGCCAGACTCTCCACTTTGGAGGTCATCTCCTTTAGTTTTTCGTATACGGCAGTTTTTAGCTATTTCACGTGCCTTCAGCATGCTCTTTTACTCTTTTTTTTTTTTGTTCATTTGTCAATTTTAGTATTTTTTTTCTGTTTAGACTGAACATCAGAAAGAGATTGTCACGCTGGAACAAACCCATATAAATGATTTGATCCCCCCCCCCCCATGCTACCACATCAGGGAATTCAAACTGACAGGGGTTTGGTTAACCAGGTCCTTTGCGCCTGTATCCCTCGCCAGCATCAAGGGAGGGCGAGAGTTCTGTAAACTTGATGAGCTGGGTCGGGACTCCTGGGTTAACGGAGATCACAATACATTATCATAATTGTTGTCGTTATTTTCACTGTTATCTATATGAACATCAATATTAACGTTTTATTGTTATTATAATAATTACCATTATTATCATTATCGTCAAAATTATTATTAGCGTCATCATTCTTTACAATAGTATTATTATAACTATTATCATCATTATCATCATTATTATCATTATTATCCTTATTGTTGTTAGTATCAATTCGATCATTATTGTTTTGATATACATATATATATATAATATATATATATATAATATATAATATATATACTAGATATATATATACATATATATATATATATATATGTATATATATATATATATACATATATATATATATATAGATATATATATATATATATATATATATATATATATATATATATATATATATATATATATATAGATATAGATATCTGTGAACACATATATGTACACACACACACACACACACACACACATACATATATATATATATATATATATATATATATATATATATATATATATATATATATATATATATATATATATATATGTGTGTGTGTGTGTGTGTGTGTGTGTGAGTGTGTATCCATACCTTTGTATGGAAACTAGAATAAGGTGAGTGTCAAATAGGTAAGGCATGTAAAGTGACAGGTAAGTAATTAGATACTGTGAGTGCTAGAATAGTAATTGAGAGCCAACTGAATACAAGGTAAGGGGAGTGTCAGATAAGTGAATTCAGTTAGCATAAATTTAGTAAACATAAGCAATTATAATAATTATAGTTATGATTAAAATTATAACTGTAATAATAACAGCAATAATGATAATAATTGATAATTGTAATACTTTTATTACTCTCAATAATGCATTAGTAATAATTATTATTGCCTTTATTATAATAATGCTATTAGATATCCCACCGACTGTCATTTCATTAATAATGATAATATGTTTGAAAACAATGATAATCTCCACCTCCTGGGGTCCCTCTGAACAAGCCTCCATGCAGCATTCTTTCCCACATCCACATCTTGGCAGATCTGGTCGACTTGCTTTAGCCAAGAGTTCCGTGGCCTTTCCCTTGGTTTTCTCCAACCTGGGTCATCCCTCTCGGAGATGACCCTATAAGTCAGATCATCCTCAGGAAAACAAGCCAAATGCTCAAAGAGCTGAAATTGGCGTTCTTGTATCAGACTGGTAATAGGTCTTGCATCAGTCTCACAGAGTATCCTCTGATTAGACACATGGTCCCTCCAGGTATAACCCATGATTCTGTGAAGACAGCTAGTACCAAAGGAGTCAAGTCGTGCCTTCAGAGCACTTTTCACTGTCCAGGTCTCACACTCATAGAGTAAGACCAGGATCACCAGCGCTCTGAAGAGCTTGATCTTCGTCCTCTTAGTCAAAACTGACAGTGCCAAATACTCTAAGATCTCAATGTTCTCACCACAGACATGCACAGACTGAACATCGACATCCAACAAGTCCCCAAATTCCTGAATCATGGTCTTGGTCCGATAGTCTCAACGGCTTCGCCTCCTCATGCAACGCCTCGAGAGCTATTTCCAGGACCTCCAATGTCTCCACTAGGGTCACTGCATCATTGGCAAAGTCAAGGTCTTTGACCTTGAAATTACCAATTAATACCCCACAGGAACTATGGTCCACAGCACGGCCAAGTATCCAGACCATACAAGTATTGAAAAGGGTTGGCTCCAGAACACATCCCTGTCTCACCCTGGCAGACAGCAGCAAAAAGGCAGAGATGCCCCTCTCCCCCCCACACACACACACTTGACAGCACTCTCGTATCTGTATACCCGGCCTAGACCAGCAACGAAAAACCATTTTTTT
>NC_051387.1:39596253-39598753 GCF_015228065.2 Penaeus monodon
GAACGAGACGACCACAATTAGGTCACCCTTGAAGCGCCCGAGGCGAGGCGGAGTAGGTGGCGGCAAATAATTGGATAATTCTATTTCTGTTACAGATTGGATATTCTTTCTATTACATGGCACGTGGCTGTTTTCCACGTGGATCCAATGTCCAAATAAGAACCACCCGCTCAGCGAGGGCGGAGGTCACATTTTATATCTGACCTCGTTTGACCGGGAGTTCGTGCTAAGCTACCACCGCACTAAGGTCAGCTCCGCCCTCTCTCCGGGCAGCTGACCGTGACCTCCGCGCGGCCCTATAACCCGTATAACTAAACATGTCGTGTTCTTATACTGCGTGGTGTCAACTCTCAGAAATAAAGAGTCAAGCCGAATACCAGTATCAATACCCCTGCAAGCCAATGTAATTGGGTTCTATACCCGTTATACACACACACACACACACATACATATATCTATATGTCGCGGTGAGCTCTTCCGCCAAATTTCGCGTCTCATTATCATTTTTTTTTTCATTTGTGGTAGTACTGCGGTTCGACTTCGGTCAAGGCAATTGGCCGAAAAGGGACTCTAATAACTGAGGGAATCATAAACAGAAAAGAACGCTGTGTGTGTGTGTGTGTGTGTGTGTGTGTGTGTGTGTACGTGTACATGTATATGAGTGTGTGTGTGTGTGTGTGTGTGTGTGTGTGTGCATGCGTGTGTGCATGTGTGTATGCATGCGTGTATGCGTGCGTGTATATGTGTGCGTATGTGTGCGTGTACTGTATGTTTAAACGAGGGTAACTAAGAACGAGGCTAACTGCTTGTTCGCGTGCGCGTGAGCGCACGTGTAAGCATACGTGTATTCATGTGGGTATTTATATAAATTACTTTGCACATTTACATAAAGACTAAATCATCAGCTGTTACTAAAAAATATATCACTTTGTTTACTATGAAAACACATGGCCATTACTGCCGAATCTTACACTCTTTGTAATTCTAGATGGTTTCCTTTCATAGCTATTCTATTTATTGAACTTAAACTAAAATAAACACAAGATAAAATTGGAAAAAAAAATAAACGAGTGAGATCTGGTGTTTTACTAGGAGAGTGATAGCGGACATATGCACGAACCAATGTATATATCAGATCACAGGTCACTGTTGCAATCCACTGTCGTAGGAAGTCCGTTTCAAAGTTCAGAAATAAATCAACACACACACAAAAGGCCACAGCGTGCCGTCATGGCGAACCCCAACCTGCCCTATCTCTGTCTTAGGTGTGTCCGTGGCGGGCTTCCCCCAGGTGCGCATCCTCACCTTCGCGGCAATTAGCTACTGCACAATGCGCTAGTTTTCCTTCTGCGCAGCTATTTGTGCTATATTTCCGAGTCTCTAAAATATTTATTCAATGCGTTTCTCTCTCAACGTGTAAGGTGGTTCCTTTGTTTATCATGTCCTGTGCAGGTGTTGTCGTCTGCACCCTGGTTCTCGCGCTTTATGTAGTGCTCTTGTTTTGTCTCGTCCTTTTTAATTACTATGTATCTGCAATTGCTCAGATTGCAAATCTGATCACGGCATATATATGTATTTGTTCAGATTGCTAATCTGATCACTGCATATTATATATATATATATATATATATGTGTGTGTGTGTGTGTGTGTGTGTGTGTGGTGTGTGTGTGTGTGTGTGTGTGTGTGTGTGTGTGTGTGTGTGTGTGTGTGTGTGTATACTTTGAGTTTGCAGGGGAAGAATATCAACAGATTAGTGGTATTCCCAAAGGTTGCCATCAGAGCGCAGCCCTGGACTGCCACATCATAGAAACGCTGGAGAGGTATCACAACAGGGATATAATCAGCAGACATTCTCCTGCCTTCCTTACATAGATGATATCCTCGCCATCGTGCTTATGCCAAACGCTGACGCAGCTTAACTCCGTCCACGAGAAAATACAGTTCACCGTGGAGGAAGAAGAGGATCAGAAACTACCATTCCTTGACACCCTGATTCGTTGGGGTGACAACGGCTTACGTTTCTCTGTGCACAGATACCCGCCTAATAAAGACAAGTATATCTACTACTACTCCACCCACAATCATAAAACAATGCTAAACCTCAGAAAGAAGGCGGAGTACATACAAGATCAGATCCTGCACCCACTTCTACATTTATCATATTGCCGCCATGTAATCTTTCCAAGGCGATCAGCAGCTACTTTGGCAGTACATTAAAAATCAGCATCACATCAGGTGGAAAGATACATGACAACACGATACAGCCGCCCACAAACAACCCTGACAACGCTGCAGCAGATGCAATAATGCATATTTCGGTGAACTGGGACGTGGTTTCAACACCAGAATCAGCGAACATCAAGTTGTCGTCGTCACCAAAGGGCTTCCAACAATATAGTAGTGCTATGGATGAAGCTGGACACCTGGACTAGTAGAAAGCAGAAATAATTCATGTCAGCATTGCATCAGGCAGTTTCAAATTATTCTAAGTCGCGTCAA
>NC_051387.1:39611253-39616383 GCF_015228065.2 Penaeus monodon
GAAAGTTCGTGACAGTATGGAGTCCGCACGCTCTAACCATTCAGCACGCGGCCCCTTATAATAATATATATATATTATATAATATATATATATATATATATATATATGCATATATATATGTATATCTACATATATATATATATATATTATATATTTAAGATATAGATAAACATTATATATATATATATATAGTATATATATAATAATATATATATATATATATATATATAATATATATATAATGTTGTGTGTGTGTGGTTTGTGTGTATGTATGTATGGATGGATGGATGTATGTATGTATGTATGTATGTATGTTTATGTTTATGTTTAGTTTATGTTTTATATATATATATATATTATATAATATATATATATATATATGTGTTGTATGTTGTATATATATACAGATATAAAAACATATTACACACACCACATCGCGCGCGCGCACGAGCACACACACACACACACACACACACAACACAAACACATACACACAAACAGACACACACACCCACAAAACTCATACACACATTAACAAGTACATGTCTGTTAGCGTGTGCGTGTGTGGTGGTGTGTGTGTGTGTGTGTGTGCTGTGTGTGTGTGCGTGTGTGTGTGTGTGGGTGTGGTGTGTGTGTGTGTGTGTGTGTACATGTGTGTCGCTATACATATATACATATACATACACAACACCACACACATATATGTATTTATATAGTAGATATATATATACGTAATTATATCTATTATATAGTATATATATATATATATATATATACATATATATATATATATAATATATATCATAATATATATATTATATATTATATATAGATAATATAGATAATATATATTGTATATAGTGGGTGTGTGTGTGTGTGTGTGTGTGTGTGTGTGTGTGTGTGGTGGTGTGTCTAGATGATACATATCTTCGTATGTATACTACTATATATATATATAATAATATAATATAGAAATATATATTATATATATAATAATTATATAATAGATATCCTATGTATGTCTATATATATATATATAATATATATATATATATATATATATAATATATATATACACTTATATATATAGTATGGCTGATTCTAGGCATATATTAAATGCACTACCTTAATTCTTTTACATGAAGGTCAAAATCCTTTATGATACTTTCATAGCTTTAGATTTGTGACTATTCTGCTAAAAGCCTTGTGCTCTCTACGGTATTTCGTTGAAATATTTCCAATGAGTAGCGTACGTAACAAATGGTCCTCTGAGGCTGCAGTTATTCATCTGTAACGAAAGCAGTTTGTATTAGAAACTATTTTATTAGAAGCATTATCTTATGAATGACTATATAATGACATCCTAGAAAGAAAAATACTTACAAAAATATATACAACACAGACCATATTTCCGAATCTTTTCCAACAGCGTTTTAAGCCTCAGTCTTTGTATCTCATTAAGTGCAGTTATATATACTACATACATGCATATATATTATATAGATATAGATATATCATATATACTATATTTACTATATATATATATTCATATCTATAAATATTTTTATTCATATATATATATATATAACTCCATATATATATATATATATATACTAATGAGTATAATATATATATATATATAATATTATATATATATATATATGATATATATAGTATGTATGTATACTATATATATATAGATAATATATATCTATCATAATTATATAATATTTATATATATATTTAAATATATATACATAGATATATATATATATATATATAATATATATAGTTATATATAGCGTGTATGGGTGTGGTGTGTGTGTGTGTGTGTGTGTGTGTGTGTGTGTGTGTGTGTGTGTGTGTGTGTGTGTGTGTGACATATATAAATAAAAATTATAATATAATACATATATATATTATATATAACACACACACAACAACACACACACACACACGCGCGCGCGCGCGCACACCACACACACACACACACAAAACACGCAAACAAACAACTAAAAAACACATATATATAGATATATATATATATATCTATATATATATATATATATATACACACACACACAAACCCACATACAAACATCCACACACACCAACACCACACACATACACACACACACACACATATATATATATATATATGTTTACAACACACGCAACACCACATACACAAACATATATGCACACACACACACACACCCCCCCCCCAAAAAAAAAAAAACCCCACACACACACAGCACACACACACACACACACACACCACACACACACACACACACACACACACACACACACACACACACACACACACACACACACACACACACACACACACACACACACACAAACACACACACACACACAAACATGTATATATGACATGAGCTGGGGAATTATCTACCACTCGTTTTCCGCATAATTGTTGACGCGACTTAGAATAATTTGAAACTGCCTGATGCAATGCTGACATGAATTATTTCTGCTTTCTACTAGTCCAGGTGTCAGCTCATCCATATGCCACTACTATATTGTTGGAAGCCCTGGTCACGCACGACAACTTGATGTTCGCTGATTCTTGGTATGAAAACCCCGTCCCAGTTCACCGAAATATGCATTTATTGCATCTGCTGCAGCGTTGTCAGGGTTGTTGTGGGCGGCTGTATCGTGTTTTCATGTATCTTTCCACATGATGTGATGCTGATTTTAATGTACTGCAAAGTAGCTGCTGGATCGCCTTGGAAAGATTACACTGGTGCCAATATGATAAATGTAGAAGTGGGTTAGGATATGATCTTGTATGGAACGCCGCCTCTTTTGAGGTTTAGCATGTTTTAGATTGTGGGTGGAGTAGTAGTGGCAGATTACTTGTCTTTATTAGGCGGGTATCGTGCACAGAGAAAACGTAAGCCGTTTGTCAACCCCAACGATCAGGTGTCAAGGAATGGTAGTTTCTGATCCGCTTTTCCTCCACGGTGAACGGTATTTTCTCGTGGACGGAGGTTAAAGCTGCGGTCAGCGTTTTGGCATAAGCACGATTGCGAGGATATCATCATGTAAGGAAGGCAGGAGAATGTCTGCTGAGTATATCCCCTGTTGTGATACCTCTCCCAGCGTTTATGATGTGGCAGTTCCAGGGCTGCGCTCTGATGGCAAAACTTTGGGAATTACCACTAATCTGTTGAATTCTTCCCCTGCAAAACTCAAAGTATTACACACACACACCACACACACCCACACACACACACACACACACACACAGACACACCACCACACACACACACACACAACCTCACACCCCAACACACACACACACATTTATATTATATATATTAGATAGATAGATTGCCGTGATACGATTTGCAATCTGAGCAATGCAGATACATAGTAAGTAAAAAGGACGAAGACAAAACAAGAGCACTACATATATAAAGCCAGAGAACCAGGGTGCAGACGACAACACCGCACAGGACATAGAAACAAAGGAACCACCTTACACGTGACGCAGAGAATACGCATTGAATAAATATTTTAGAGACTCGGAAATATAGCACAAAATTAGCTGCGCAGAAGGAAAACTGAGCGCATTGTGCAGTAGCTAATTGCCGCGAAGGTTGAGGATGCGCACTGGGGGGAAAGAAGCCCGCCACGGACAAACCTAAGACAGAGAGTTGGCAGGTGGGGTTCCGCATGACGGCACGCGGGCCGTTTGTGTGTGTGTTGATTTTATTTCTGAACTTGAGAAACGGACTTCCTACGACAGTGGATTGCAACATTGCCCTCGTGATCTATATATACAAATTGGTTTCGTGCATATTGCGCTATCACTCTCTAGTAAAACCACAGATCTCACTCGTCTATTTTTTGTCCAACTTTACCTTGTGTTTCTTTTAGTAAGTTCAATAAATAGAAGAGCTATTGAAAGGAACCAATCTAGAACTTTACAAAAGAGTATAAGAGAGGCAGTAATGGCCATGGGTTTTCATAGTAAACAAAGTGATATCTGTTTTAGTAACAGGCTGGAGATTTAGTCTTTATGTAAATGGTGCAAAGTAATTTATATAAATACCCACATGAATACACGTATGCTTACACGTGCGCTCACGCGCACGCGAACAAGCAGTTAGCCTCGTTCTTAGTTACCCTCGTTTAAACATACAGTACACGCACACATACGCACACATATACACGCACGCATACACGCATGCATACACACATGCACACACGCATGCACACACACACACACACACACACACACACACACACTCATATACATGTACACGTACACACACACACACACACACACACACACACACACACAGCGTTCTTTTCTGTTTATGATTCCCTCAGTTATTAGAGTCCCTTTTCGGCCAATTGCCTTGACCGAAGTCGAACCGCAGTACTACCACAAATGAAAAAAAAAAATGATAATGAGACGCGAAATTTGGCGGAAGAGCTCACCGCGACATATAGATATATGTATGTGTGTGTGTGTGTGTGTATAACGGGTATAGAACCCAATTACATTGGCTTGCAGGGGTATTGATACTGGTATTCGGCTTGACTCTTTATTTCTGAGAGTTGACACCACGCAGTATAAGAACACGACATGTTTAGTTATACGGTTATAGGGCCGCGCGGAGGTCACGGTCAGCTGCCCGGAGAGAGGGCGGAGCTGACCTTAGTGCGGTGGTAGCTTAGCACGAACTCCCGGTCAAACGAGGTCAGATATAAAATGTGACCTCCGCCCTCGCTGAGCGGGTGGTTCTTATTTGGGACATTTGGATCCACGTGGAAAACAGCCACGTGGTCCACTGGTAATAGAAATAGAATTATCCACATCCTGTAACAGAAATAGAATTATCCACATCTTATATTGCTCGGCCACCTACTCGCGCCTCGCCCTCGAGGCGCCTTCAAGGGTGACCTAACTTGGCTGGTCGTCTCGTTCTCGTGCGTTGTCCTGGTTCAACTTCGTGGCTGCTCGTCCATGTTGTCCTCATCCTCCAGGTCCCTGGTGTAATCTGCTCGTCCTCGATTATCCACACGTCCTCGAAAGTCTCGCACAGGTCCTCCTTGACTTCAGATTCGTCTTGACCTCCTCGTAGTCCTGGC
>NC_051387.1:39616483-39628983 GCF_015228065.2 Penaeus monodon
TGGTGGTGGTGGTGGGGGGTTGTGTTGTTGTGTGGTGTGTGTGGGGGTGTTTTGTGTGTGTTTGTGTGTGTGTGTGTTTTTTTATATTTTTATATTTTTTAAATTTTAATTATATTTATATTATATTTTTGTGTGGGGGTTGTTGTGTGTGTGTGTGTGTGTGTTTGTGGGGTTTTTGTGTGTGTGTGTGTGTGTGTGTTGGTGGTGTGTGTGATGGTGTGTTTTTTAAATTATTTAAAATATATATTATATATTATTATAATTATATATTTTAATTATAAAATAAAATTTTTTTTCTATTATATTATTTTTTTTTAAATATATTATATTATTTATATATATATATTTTATATTAATTATTTTTTAAATTTATTATAATATATATTTTTATATATTATATATATATTTATGTAAAACACAACCCAACACACACACCACACACCCCCCCACACACCCACCCACACCACCCCCCATATATATATATATTATATTATACATCTCTGACCGTCGGGTTTCTAACCACCCTAAGAACAAGCAGGCTTTCGCAGTGGTTTCCAACAAAGCCCACATCCACACCTCACCCAAAAAAGGGAAAAAATAAACGAATATAGGAAACCCCTGTGTAGGTTCATCGATTACGAAAAGGCATTTGCTCTGTAGAGACCCACATACTAGAAGTATCCGAAAACAGGGGTAGGGGAGGTATATTGTAAATCTGGAAAATTATACCAAGATGGGCAGCAACCTCGCCCCTCCGAACCGACAAAATCCAAATTAAAAAAGGTTTAGACAGGGCGATACTATCTCACCAAAACTTTTTACAGCTTTTTGGGGAAAATATTTAAAAGCAAGGGAATGGGAAAGGTATCAAAAAGGAGAAAGAAATCTAAACAATCTCAGATTTGCAGATGATATTGTTTCTTCATGAAAACTGCAAAAAAAAAACATCAACAATAAAAAATTAAATAGAGAAGTCTGAAAAAAGGACTTTGGGTGACAAAAAAAGACAAATCATGTTCAACTAGAGTTTTAGTTCGAACAGATACAGTCAAAGGGGAAATGCTAGAGGATGGACAGTATAAACCCAGGGCCAAAAATCGTAAGACAAACACACTAGCGAAGAGGAAAAAAAGCGACGCTCAGTCTAGGCTGGGCGCCTTGGCAAAAACCCGTTGCTACTGGTTCTTTTTCCTTATGTTTTAAAAAAAAAAATCTTTTAAACCTATGTCCTACCATTTTTGACCTTGGGTCAGAAACATGGACTACAACCCAAATTTCTGGAAGGGAACAATAAATGCCCCAAAAGGGATGGAAAAACTGATGCGGGAATTGCCCAAAGATGGATGAGGGCGATTGGATCAGGGAAAGCAAAAATAAAAAATATATTTGCAGCATCAAAAAAAGAAAAAAATGGCAATGGCAGGTCATATACACGGGGCAGGAAAACAGATGGCAAAAAATGAAACAGACGGGGTTTAATAATATAAAAGCCCAAAGGGGCCGCCCAATGAAAAATGGCGCACGAAAAACGAAATTTTTGGGGCCCGAGATGGAAAAAAAAAACAAGCGCCCCAAAGTGGAAAAGATTGGGAAGGCCTACGTCCTGCAGTGGCTACCCAGGGTGAGAGATGATATATATAAATTATATTATAATATATAAAAATTATTTAAATATAATAATATATATAGTGTGTGTGTGTGGTGTTGTGTGTGTGTGTGGTGTGGTGTGGTGTGTGTGTGGTGTGTGTGTGTGTGTATACATATTATTTAATAATAATTATTATATTTAATATTATTTTGTTTTAAAATTAATTTAATATATTTAATTTATATATATTATGTGTGTGTGTGTGTGTGTGTGGGGTGGTGTGGTGTGGTGTGTGTTGTGTGTGTTGGGTGTATTTACATTAAAATATTAAAAATATATATATATATTATTATATATATATTATAATTTTAAAATTATACACAACACATATGCACCACCACTCTACATACATACATACTAAACATTATATGTATACATGTATATATATATTATTATATATATAAATTATTTTATATTAATTATATATAATATATATATATGTATTTGTATGTGTGTGTTGCACTTTTAAATTTTACTATTTTTATATTCATATATTATATTTTTTATATATTTTTTTTAATATATTAACTTAAAATAATTATTTATTCATATATATATATATACATATAAAATTTATAATATGAAAACACACACCACACACACACACACTACACACACACACACACACAAACAAAACCACACCACACACACACACCCCCACCCCCCACACACACACACCCACCCCACACACACACACACACACACACACACACACACCATAGTAAATCATAAAATATTAAAATTATATTTTTAAAATTATATATATAATATATATAAAATATACTTATATATAAATATATATTTTAATATAATATATTATAATAAACAAAATATAAAATTTTATATATATATAAAATTTAATATAAATTTTATATATATATATTGTTGTGTGTGTGGGTGTGTATGTGTGTGTGGTGTGTGTGCGTTAGTGTGGTGTGTTTTTGGGGTTGGGTGTGTGTGTTGTGTGTGTGTGTGTTGTGTTGTTGTATATATGTATATATTTATAGTATATTTTAAAATTTTAATATATTTTTATTTATATTTATTTTTTATATATTCTTTTATTTTTTTTTTTTATATTGTTTTTGGTGTTGTGTTGTGTGTGTGTGTGTGTTGTGT
The DNA here is from genome assembly GCF_015228065.2 of Penaeus monodon. Lineage (NCBI taxonomy): Eukaryota > Metazoa > Arthropoda > Malacostraca > Decapoda > Penaeidae > Penaeus > Penaeus monodon. The sequence continues at coordinate 39,619,251 of NC_051387.1, forward strand.
GTGTGGTGGTGTGTGGTGTGTATGTGTGGGCGTGTGTGTGTGGTGTTGGGTGTGTGTGTGTGTGGTTTTTGTTGTGTTTTGTGTGTGTGTGTGTTTATTGTCTATGTTACTATTTACATACATATAGAAGATAGATAATTTTGAGATATATAGTAGAACTGTAGGAGACGAGATACAGAGAATGAAAGGAAGAAGAAAAACCTTCTTAAATATTTGTCGTACCCCCGTTACGAATATTGAAACTATTGAAACCTGTCAACAAACCCGGGATTAATTCGAATAACGGATTTTCATAATTAACACAAGTTCATTCACGAATCAATCAGCTGTGCATAATAAATTTGGGTAATTTTAGGAATAGCCCTTGTAATATCTAACAATAAAGAAATCCGTAGGATTCCAGAGTGTCTAAATATAACGCTAATGATGGCTAATTTTAACAATAAATAATGCTTCATACCTAAAGATAGGAAATGCAATCTCCTCCCTCCCCTCTCTGTTTGAAATTTAATTAGAGGTAGGGGGCGAACACAACAAGAGACTACTCTGCTGAGGCATTAAATTATGTATATTACAATATTCAATCTGTATTATAGTAGAAAAAATACGTTATAAAGGTATATAACACTTCTTCGTGATCAGACTCATACATCATGCTATTGAAAATATCTGTGGTTTATCTGTAATTTTTAAGTTTTTTGATTCTTAAAATAAACTTGTATCCTTATGAAACTCTTACTAAGGAAATGCCCTGAAGAAAATATCCACTTTAAGAAATCAATTTCATACTATGTTTTAAAACAATCAACTACCATTTACCAGAAACCCAAAGTTTACCGTGAGTTTGGATTGACTCTATGTCATTGTTTAAGTGGAAGTTCGTCATAAAATTAATGCTTATTTCCCACTGCAGATCTTGATCTCTCAACATCTATTTGTTTTTCCCTTTGTCACCAAAATTAAAATTATCATTGTATTGAGAGTTGTTCCATTAATATTATCATCATCACTCAACATCCATCACCTCACCATCACCTATCATCATGTTTATTACTTTAATAATAATGATAATATTATATAACGGCATTGTTATTTTTACTATCATTGTGATCGCAGTTTATGATGATGATGATGATGATGATGATCATTGGGTGATGATGATGATGAAAAAGAACAAGAACAAGAACAACAATAACAAAAATAATAACAATGATCATATTCAGCCTTATCATCAGACCATTTTTTTTTTATGTTTCCTTCTCTCTTAGTTCATTCAGTATTAAACTCACTTTTAACACTCATGTTCATCTTTCTTTCTGAAGATTTCAGAGAATGTCCCAAAACGGCTACCTAACCGGGGAACAAAAAAATAAAATAACTTTAGTAGTACTTCCTTATTTTTATTTTTATTTCTGATCTCTCTCATTTTCATATGAGCTATCTTGATAACGGTATTAACTATCTCTGGGGTTATCAAATGTCAAACATTATTAAATGAACCCAATGTGAATAAAAAGGAAATATAACAGTTTTCACGGGGGTTTCCCCAATAGATAATGCTACTATTATATTTTTTGCATTGGAAGAAAAACCTTTTATTTAACACAATGTAAAGTCGTTCAGTCCTTTATCTGTGTCTCTGTCTGTATGTCTTTCTGTCTATCCGTCTCTCACTTTTTTTTTTTTTCTCTCTCTCTTTCTTTTTAGTAAATATAATTGTCTATATATTTTTGTGTGTGTGTGTGTGTGTGGTGCGTTGTGTGTGTAATATATATATATTATATATATATATTTATATATATTTATAATATATATAAAATATTATGTTTTATATATTTTTTAAAAATAAAAAATTTTAAAATAAAATTAATATATATATATATTTTATATATAAAATATATATATATATATTTTTGTAAAAATTTTTATTATAACATAAATAATGTAAATATTATTAATATTATATATATATTTTTTTATTATTTAAATATTTTAAATTTAATTTTTATCCTAAAAACCACACCGCACACAATATAAAAAAATACACTCCCAACAAAATAGAAAAAACACTACACGTACCCAGAGACTGGTGTGTGGGGTTATATATATATATATATATATATTATATTATTATAATTATTAATATTATATATAATATATATGTTATATAAAGGAAAATATATATTAATATATTTTAAATATTATATATATATATTATTATATATTTATATAAAATAATATTTATATATAATTTTATATATATAATATATTATATAATTTTTTTGGTGTGTGTGGTGGTGTGTGTGTGGTGTGTGTGTGTGGTGGTGTGTGTGTGTATGTATATATTTATGTTTTAAAATTTTAAAATATAATATTATATATTTATTTTATTTATTATATTTTTAAAAATTTATACTGTGTGTGTGTGGTGTGTGTAATATAAAAATCTATATTTTTTAAAATTTTAAAATTTATATATATATTTATAATTATATTATATTATGTTAAATTTTATAATAAAATTAAAATTATATTTTTTATATATAAATATATTACCCGGGGGGAAAGGGGCGGCTCGGGGGAGGGGGGCCCTTGCCAGCCCTCCTCCCCACAGAATGACCCTATGGCAACGTCTAAAGTAGTGGAAAGCGGGGGGGGGGGTGCTCTCCCTCCCACCCACAAGTGGGGCGGGGTGGTTTCCCCGCTGGGGGGGCAAATGTCGGGGTGCGGTTTGGGAAACGAGATTTACTTGTCCCCCTGCCCCCCGGCGGGCCCCAAACCCCCCATGAAGTTTTGGGGGGAAACCCCTCGGGAACCCACGGGGGGGGATGGGGGTCCCCACCTCCGCCCCCTTTATTTGGGGCTGTGTTGGCGGGGGCGGCAGAGGTTTGGCGCGCACCCGGATGCCACCCGGGCTTAACCCAGGCGGTTTTCCGGGTAACGCTAACACCCGGCCCTTTGCGGCAGGATGAGGGGGTTCCCTTGCTACACGGGAATTGAAGCGATGGGATTTGGGGGCTGCCCTCTAAAGGGGTGAAAAACCTGGTATGGCACGACAGTGTGGGGGGGTTCCCTACTATGGTGGGGGCCGCAGTGTGGTCACCACCTCCGGGTGTAGCCAAGCCTCTCCAGTCGACTTCAGCCCCGTATCGAGGTGCCCCCCGGGTTTTGAGGACGTACATGGCATTAGACTGAAGATGTTTTTGGCTTTTTTGCTTTTATTTCCGTATCGCCCCTACCGAGGGATAAAAAACCGACGTGAAAGGGCGTTCTACGCCAACTCGCATCTGGGGCAGACGATTGCCCCCCGAGACTTCCATTGTTCTGGGTGACTTCAATGGGGTATCTGGCTGTGCCGAGCTGGCACGGTGTCTGTGGGGCCCCCAGGGCTGGGGAGCGACCCCACCAGAATACCCCCTCCTTCTCCGGGGGATTTTTGCTAGGTCCCGGAAAAATGGGGATTTGCTCCTGGTACCACGTTTCCAATCGCTCGCTGGATTGGTACGCGATACGGGTCCCCCCCGGCCAAGGAGATCGACCACTTTTCTTGTCAGCACGGATGGAGGTCCCCAAACTGCAGGGTTTACCGGGAGTCTGAGTTCTTGGCACCGACCATAGGCTGCTTGTGGTACCCTGCGGTCCACTTCAAAACTCCCCGTCCCCCCAGGGGCCACCCTAAGGTGTTTCACTTGGAAAACTGGGGAGGAGGAGGTCCCGTGGGTTCGCCACGGCAGTCTCTACCGATTCACAGAAAAAGCAACCGACGGACCCAGTTGTCTGTGGGGAGTCCTTTTTAACGGGGTAAACACTCGAAACAGCTCAGGAGTCCATTGGCTACCCCAAAGGGCAAGGGCAGAATACCCTCTCCCTGGGGACATTAGAGGCCACTGAACGGTCGAAAAACTCGTGAAGGGAATCAAAATCTTGCGACGTTTTTATGGTGCTAGGGGTGGGCACTGCTGAGAAGGGACAAGGAAAGTCCCCATCGGAATCTTGCTGAGGAGGTTGAAGGCCCTTTCTTGGGAAATGCCTTCGCCGGGTACCAAGCCCTGAGAAAAAAGAACCCTAAGCCTCCCACAGATATGAGTCCGATCAGGGGGGACGGATTCCCCCAATCATGTTGGGGTTCGTGAATTTTGGGGTGAGTATTTTGAACAGTTGTACCAGGTGGACCCTCCAAAATTAGCTAGACAGCGAGTCCATGCTGTGCGGACTCCCCCATCACGAGGAAACCTCCTCCCCAACGAGGTTAGGCTGGCGATTCCAAACGAAGATTGGGAAAGCTGCAGGGATATGGATTAACCCCCTTTCTGAAATGCTAAAATTTGGGGGGGGAACCTATGGCTCGGGGCCTGCATACAGTTGACTGCCATTTGGCAGTCGGGACCATTCCCCCCGACCTCTGAGGGGCGTGGTCATCCCTCTCTGGAAGGGGGGAAAGGGGGAAACGAGGACTGTACAATACCCTGGCTTACACTGCTCACATACCAGCAAGGTTCTCGCCCCATTCTTCGAAAAGTATCCCAACCACCTACTGAGGGACCCGAGCCGGGCAGTCTGGATTTTTCCCGGGAGTCCCAAAAGACCCTATACTAGCGCTTCAGTAATTGTGGAAACCCCTCGGAGTTTTTGGGGTGGTTGCTTTTCGCCTACACGCCTAAAATCGTTTGACTCGGGGCTGGGGTCGCTTGGGGGATCCTGAGGCTCAAATTCCCCACAAGATTTATTGGCCTATAGCAAACCTCTATCGGACTGAAAGTGCTGTAAGTGTGGTGGGGGTATGTCAACTTTTTCCCCCGTTAATTTAGGGGTGAGGCAAAGGGTGTTCCTTGCCCCACACTTTTCAACACTTGTATGGACTGGGGTATGGGCAGAGCTACAGCCAAAGTCAGTGCGGAGCAACTAGGGAAAATTTTAAGGGCTCGGGGCCTTTACTTTGCCGACGATGTTGCCTCCTATTGAGTCCTTTGGGGGCACTTGGGCGGCTTTGAGATTTAGCAATGAGGGGAACCCCAGGCCCAGGGTCTCCGGGCCCAAAACCAAATTCGGGGTTTGGGGGCCTGTTAGGGGGAACCCCTTCATCGATCCTCTGCGGCGAGGACGTGAAATCACAGAAAGTTTTACATAATTGGTAGCATAGTCCCTATCTCTGGGTTGTCAACCAGGAACAGTAGATGGGTGGTCTGGCAAAAGGAGCCATGAACTCGACAACAAAAGCGTTTGGGGGTGTCGGACCTTGCGATGGACCAACTGCGTGTCTTCAAAGGGCCTTGAACTTCAGTTTTGCTCTATGGAAACGAAAAATGGACGCTATCCCAGTGCCCTTTGGGGTCTCGCCTTGATGCCTTTTTAACAACCCCTTTGCCCATCATGGGGTACAGTTTGCGGACCACGTGTCCAAAAGGGGTGCACCGTGAGACTGGCATGGGACCTGTTTTCTTGCAAATCCGGGATCGCCAAATCGCCTAGCTCGCTCCCTATGGACGACCCGGGCCCCCCAGGTTTTCTCTCTGCGAGACAACCCCCCGGGGGGAGGAACCTGTGGGACGTCCCCGGAGATCATGGCTTGGCAGCCGCGAGACCCGTCGCGAGGAATTAGAGATGGGCCCTTTGCCTGCCTGGAGACTCCCCGAGGGATCCTCTGGCTGGAAACGAAGGGTGGATGCGGCCATCGCCCCCTCGGCGTTTGCCCCCTTTATGTGATATATATATATATATATATTTTATATATATATATATATTTTTTATATGTATTATTTATAAATATATTTAATATATATATATATATAATATATATTAAAAATTATATATATATATATTATACTACCACACATTTTGGTGTGTGTTGTGGCATACAGTTTTTAAACATTATACTTAGATATATACATTACAGATACTTAATAAATCCATAAAAAAAAGTGTGTTTGGGATTATGTATGTATATAGTTTTATAGAAAAATTTTACTATGATAGTAGCTAACTTACATCACCAAATATGCTTTGTATATGTATTGTGCAAAATTAGATACGTACATGCTTTTATAAAACGTATTACATAACAAACAACTGAAAGATCGATAATATCTGTGTTATATTTTGGTACAATAATGCGAGTTTCGCGGGTTGCATGATGTTGCCCCGCTTAAAAAATAAACAGTAAAAATATGTTTTTCCTTTCTCAAAAAGAGTTTTCAAAATTGGAATGAAAAACAAAGCCCTGTAACTAATTGCAACACTAGCAGTATTTTTCGATCAGTTACTTAAAAACTGAATTTTCCCCAAATCTATTTTTTTTAAACTCACTATTTGTTTTTTTTTTTTTTTTAACAAAAATAAGGTAAGGGAATTTTTTATTGGGGTTAAAAAATAAAACCCTTTCATAATGAAATTCATAAAAAAGTCAGCCCCAGAAGCATTTTAAAAAACTATTTCAGGCATGACAGTAGAAAAAAAAACTTATAACTAAATTAACAGCAAAAAAAATACTGCCTTGTATATTTTTTACGCATTCCTATGTTTTCTTATGATTCTTTTTAAAAAGACAAAAAAAAAGGCAAAAAATCGTCGTCACATAGTCGGAAAAGGGCCCCCGGCCGCGCCTTTGAAGGACCCGGGGGGGGGGCTGCCCCTCCCGAACACGGACCCTGGTCGGATATAAGCCGCTGGCCCGAAGACTCCCTGGGCCCAGCCGAGCAGGCCCCCCTTGCATCACGCGGCCCCAAAAGTAGATAGATAGGGAGAAAGGGAGAGAAAATAAAAGAATAATATTAATGTGGTGTGTGTGTGTGTTGGTGTGTGTGTGTGTGTTGGTGTTTATGAATGTGTATAAATATATATTATATATATATAATATATATATATATAATTTTATATATATTATTATATATATATAATAATATATTAAAATTTATAACTTTTTTATAATTTATTATATTAATAATAGATGATAAATAGATTTTGATAAAAAAGATGATGATAATAAAAAGTAGTAAAAAGATAGAAGATAGATGATAGAAATTTGATATGATGATAGACGTGTGGTGTGTATGTAGTTTTATGTATGTATGTATGTTTTAAGTATGCTGCTTAAGTGGTCAGTGTGGGCAAAGGGAAAAGACTGGAAAAACGTTCAGCGACCCAGATGGTTTCAGTAGAAACTGTGCAGCGAAGGCGTACTTCTGCCTTTCAAACTAATGAATTTTTTGTCCTACCTCTTAATGGGGCATAAAACTAGTTACAATCTGTTGAGGGAAATTAGACCCTTCGAAAAACATATATGACAATTTTGGAACTCTTTTGAAAAAAGGAGGGGGGGAAGTGAAAACTCTGTTTACTTCGGTTAAAAATTTTTTTAAATGTTGTTTTGGTATGTAACTTTAAAATAAAAAAAATTGTGAAAGAATTTATTTAATTGAAAACAACAAACAACAAAATAGTCAACAGGGCTTTGATTTTGATGATTCTGTGCAAAAAAATAAAGAATTGAATAACTTTTTACGGTTTTTCTTGTATGAAAAATTTGCGTGTGGCGTGCATGTGGTAGTGGTAGGGGTGTGCGTGCGTGATGTGGGGTAGGTGTTTTTCCTTTAGGAAAATAAAACTACTAATCTGAACTCTAACAGAAAATATCACATTTTACTTTCTTACGAAAATTTTAATAGTTTTTTATATTAGTTAAGCGTTGTTTGGGAAAAACTCCCTTTGTTTTGATCAGATGATGTAAAAGATATGTTTTCTGATGAAGATTTATTCTCTAAAAAACGTACGTCTGACCCAAATCTCGTGTACAGATAAAAACAGCATATTTATTTAAATTCGAGAGATGGGCAGTCTCTTTGGAAAAAAAAACTTTTTAAAAGGACAATAAGTTTGCACATCCGTCGCAGATGGAGGCAAAGCGGCCCCTTATTTTGCCAGTTCCTGTAAAAAAAAAGATGTCGCAGTGCTTTTCTAATTTTTTGATCATTTTTGATAGAAAAATTTCTGCATAAAAAAAATATCTTTATTGAAATACAAAAAGGGTGAAAGGAAATGAAACCCAAAAGAATTGTATTTTTTTTTGAGAGCCCAGTATTGTGATGGGATAAACGCGCCATATTTTCGCATCGAATGAAAATACCTACTTATTCTACACACGTTAAAAATTTTAAAAAATCAGGCCACCTGTGGAATGTTTGAATGTAAATTCCAGAACCGGGGGCCCTAATGAGCATCTTAGTGTAGATAAATCTAAAAGGGAAAAATAATATGAATATTTAATCCCATAAAAGGTTTTTCGTCCTTGCCCGAAAGTCAATAAGGAGGCGACTTTGCTTTTCATCAGCCCCTTGGTATTCTGACTGTAAGGGATGGAGGTAATCGGTGCATCGATTTCAATGCTGATACTGAACACCCGCACTTTCTTTGATCAAGAATTAAGTTAAAAAGATCGATGTTGTTAGGTTATGCCAAAGAGTAATGAAGACTTGAGAAGCCTTTCATCTCTGTCCACAGTTATTCTTAGTGTGTGTGTGTGTTTTGTGTGTGTGTGTGTGTGTGTGTGTGTGTGTGCGGGTGTGTATGTGTGTGTGTGTGTGTGTGTGTGTGTGTGTGTGTGTGTGTGTGTGTGTGTGTGTGTGTGTGTGTGTGTGTGTGTGTGTGAGCGCGCGCGTACGTGCTTTATTTACACCAACACAAGTCGTTCTGTGATGTAAGCATTGCTGTTTACAATGTACTCAGACAATTTAATTAGTCCCCTTTACTAAAAAGAAAAAACTAGTACTGGCACTTTGTGACTGGTCAGATGGTCGTCTTTGGAGAGCAGCTACGAGTCATGAGCTTCAGAATTAAAAATGCTGCAATATGTAGCAAGAAGGTAAATATGTAATGTGTAAAGAAGTAATTCCAATCAAGAAGATGACGTTTGAAAGCGAATATCTCTTAGGAGTGTAAGGGTTTCAGAAAGTTAAGGAATATTACTGATTCACGTTTACTCAGTTTCTCATTCAAGCAGGTTTTGAAAATAATTAGATTAAAATATTCTGTTTTTAGACTTTGTATCGCTTTTGACTCGATTGTCGAGGTCAGTGCCAGGCAATGAAATTATTTGAGAAGGTCCACCACATTTCGTTAAAGTTTTGATTTCCTGTTCGAAGAGCATATTACCTCTTAGCATCTACAGTATAAACATTTGTGTTAGATTTGTGGCCTGAGTTAAGTTTCAGGAAAGTGGCCAGGAAGGATTCAGATAGCTGAGGTAGTGAAAAATGAACATTCTATCATATTGTCAAAAATGATTTTATTTACCCTTCCACACGAGTGAATCCATCTTCTTTGTTCATTTTTAGTTATAGAAAACAATCCTGTTGTCCAATTGACAATTAGAATTTGGCATTCTCCTAGCATGGAAAAAAGGTAGGTAATAAGTAATTTTAAAAGCAACGCACCACACTTGACGGTTGACAGGCTAGCGAATGGAGCTTATGCCATCATCAGCCCCATACGTACCCGTTTCATTTCGCTCACAGAGGCATTTTTCCCAGATGTATACTAGTTCGTCATGGGAGAAAAACCAGGCAGTCACCATGGTTCTAAACTCGAGTTACCACAACCACTCATGTTGCGTGAAGTGGACTGGTAAAATGAGGCAAATGTTTGCAAATGCAAGGAAAGAGTAATAGATAACTCAATACGAAACTGAATATGATGGTATGATTTTAGTTATTAACAAAACTTATATAATTTATATACACCA
>NC_051387.1:39664292-39666792 GCF_015228065.2 Penaeus monodon
GTGGCATTACACTGCTCAGCATACCAGGCAAGGTTCTCGCCCACATTCTTCTGAAACGTATCCGCAACCACCTACTGAGGCACCAGAGACCGGAGCAGTCTGGATTTACTCCTGGCAAGTCCACAATAGACCGTATACTAGCGCTTCGAGTAATTGTGGAACGCCGTCGTGAGTTTGGTCGTGGGTTGCTTGCAGCCTACATCGACCTCAAGAAGTCGTTTGACTCGGTGCATCGGGAATCGCTATGGGAGATCCTGAGGCTCAGGGGAATTCCGACACAGATTATTGGCCTGATAGCAAGCCTCTATACTGGTACTGAAAGTGCTGTAAAGTGTGGTGGGGGTATGTCGAACTTCTTCCCTGTTAATTCAGGGGTGAGGCAAGGCTGTGTCCTTGCACCCACACTTTTCAACACTTGTATGGACTGGATAATGGGCAGAGCTACTAGCCAAAGTCAGTGCGGAGCAACACTAGGCAATATTAAGGTCTCGGACCTTGACTTTGCCGACGATGTTGCCATCCTATCTGAGTCCTTGGAGTCACTTGTGGCGGCTCTTGATGCATTTAGCAATGAGGCGAAGCCCCTAGGCCTAGAGGTCTCCTGGACCAAGACCAAGATTCAGGACTTTGGGGGCCTGTTAGGGGAACCCGTTCAGTCGATCCATCCTTGCGGCGAGGACGTGAAGTCACAGAAAGTTTTACATACCTTGGTAGCGTAGTCCATATCTCTGGGTTGTCAGACCATGAAGTCAGTAGATGGAGTGGTCTGGCAACAGGAGCCATGAACTCGATCAACAAGAGCGTTTGGGGATGTCGGTACCTATGCAGATGGACCAAGCTGCGTGTCTTCAAGGCCTTGATACTTCCAGTTTTGCTCTATGGAAGCGAAACCTGGACGCTATCCAGTGCCTTGGAGTCTCGCCTTGATGCCTTTTGTAACAAGTCCCTTCGCCTGATCATGGGGTACAGTTGGCAGGACCACGTGTCCAACCGGCGGTTGCACCGTGAGACTGGCATGGGACCTGTTACTTGCATAATCCGGGATCGCCAACTCGCCTAGCTCGCCTCCCTATGGACGACCCTGCCCATCAGGTTGTCTCTCTGCGAGACAACCCTGGGTGGAGGAGACCTGTGGGACGTCCTAGGAGATCATGGCTTGGGCAGCTCGACGAGACCTGTCGCGAGGAATTAGAGATGGGCCTTGTGCCTGCCTGGAGACTCGCCTCGAGGGATCCTCGTGGCTGGAAGCGAAGGGTGGATGCGGCCATGCGCCCCCGTCGGCGTTAGCCCCTTGATGATGATGATATATATATATATATATATATATATATATATATATATATATATATATATATATATATATATATATATATATACATACACAGACATGTGTGTGTGTGTGTGTGTGTGTGCATACAGTTGTATAAACATTTATACTTAGATATATACATATACATGCATACTTACATAAATACATAAATATAAATGTGTGTTGGTACTTATGTATGTATATAGTTGTATAGAAACATTTATACTATGATAGATAGACATATACTTACATGCACACAAGTATATGCTTATGTATATGTATGTGTGCATAATTAGATACGTAAATGCTTTTATACATACGTACTTACATAGACAAACAGACTGAAAGATCGATATATATCTGTGTATATATGTTGGTACATATATGCGAGTTTCGCCTGGGTTGCATGATGTTGCACCGCTTTCAAAATAAACAAGTAAAAATATGTATTACCTTTCTCAAAAAAGAGTTTTCGAAATTGGAATGAAAAACAAAGTCTGTAACTAATTGCAACACTAGCAGTATATTTCAGATCAGTTACATTAACAACTGAATTTTCCCCAAATCTATGTTTGTTAACTCACTATTTGTCTCTTTCATTTTTAACTAAAAATAAGGTAATGGACATGTATTTTATTAGGGTTAGAAAATAAAACATTTCATAATGAAATTCATCAAAAGTCAGCCACAGATAGCAGTTATAAAACTATTTCAAGTCATGACAGTAGTAACAAAAACTTGATAACTGAATTAACAGCAAAAATAATGACTGCCTTGTATATTTTTTACGCATTCCTATAGTATTTCTTATGATTCTATTTAAAAGACAAATTAAAAAGGCAAACAATCGTCAGTCACATAGTCGGAAAGGCCCAGGCCGCTGCCTTTGAACGACCCTGGCTTTGGCTGCCCCTCCCGAACACTGGACCGTGGTCAGGATATAAAGCCGCTGGCCCGAAGACTCTCCTGGTGCCCAGCCGAGCAGGCCACCATTGCATCACAGCGGCCCCAATGTAGATAGATAGGTAGATGGAGAGAAAATAAAAGAATATATATATATATATATGTGTGTGTGTGTGTGTGTGTGTGTGTGTGTGTGTGTGTGTGTGTGTGTGTGTGTGTGTGTGTGTTGTGTGTATAATGTGTATAAATATATCTATATATATATATATATATATATTATATATATAT
>NC_051387.1:39691792-39694292 GCF_015228065.2 Penaeus monodon
GAAGGGGATAGGAAAGACAGGATGTATGTTGCTGAATGTTGGGATGTGTAATTGTGGAAATGTGAAAAAGGGAGATAGCGCAGGCTGAGCGTCTGCGGATTTCTTGGAAGAAAAAGGCAAGATCCATAAAATTCTTCCTCTTCCCTTCAGTTTGAGCATCCACCTTGCTGGAAGTGGGAACCCAGGTCATAGCAAAGTATGGTCTGTTCTAGAGTATCAGCTTAATATACTCCGCTTCATCTAGCCTTCTTACAGCCTTGCAGGGTTGCGAATAGAGTAACAAGCCAATGTGCTGTTAAGGAGACCCGAGGCCCAAGGAAAAGTTTCAAGCATTCCAGCCTTAGTCTGAACCAGAACTTAAGATGTCGTAAATATCATTTGTTCATTTGAATGGGACCGAGGAAAGCTCTACGATAGTATGATATTTATTTATTGAGCAAATCGCACTATTAGGGAGGTCTACAGGAATTTAGTCATGGAAATATTATAAATGCGCATATCAACAATTTGATCACAGCGGGGTGATGACGTGAAAGCAACACCAGATATATTCAGAAATGACGTACCAACGTTAAGTTTCACTCCTAAGTTGGCGTCCCAACTCCATAAGTATTCTTAATCAGAGTGTTAGCAGAAACATATGTCAATCGCTAGTATGAATAAGTTAATCTCAACCCAAAATGGAGATTAACTTAAAAAAAAGCAAAGCAAACTAGTGCTGTAAACTTCTGACATGAAAAAACACTTGTGTAAAACAACAAGAAATATTTAGAAAATATCTGTAAGAAAACATTTAGCGTTGAAAGGCCAAAAAGAAAAGAAAATAACGCCGAAAGGGACACAAGATAAAGACTGCCTAACACCCACAAGGGTCAAGCAGGTATCAAGACAAATCAAGATAAAGTTAAAGGAAAGTCAAAAGTAAAATGGCCATGAACGTATTTGGCGAGACTTGAACAAAATAAACCTTCCTCCAGGAGGTACTGATCCTCAGAGTTGAGGGAAGGAAACTTAAGTATTGGAACTAGTTAAAAATCATCGGAATGGCACACTGGAGGTACGGAATTGTCCTCAAAAAGCAGGTTCCTTTCTGTGTGAAGTGGTCCTTTGTACACAAAGTGCCGCTTTTGGGAACTTAGTAAAAGGGTGCACCCTACAGATGGTGAGGTAGAGTGTCCACACGCCAAAGTCCAAAAGAGACCAGGTGTCTCCTACACACAACCATAAGGAAATACTAAACTTGTGGAAAAAAAAGGAGTTCGACAATCCTGGGTGAAGCGACGTAAATCCACAGCGAAGTAAAACCAAAGGAGCACAGACCCACCAAGAAGGGACACAGTAAACAGGAGTCATGACCTGAAAAAGACCCTCAGGCCATGCCCCAGGCATGGCGCAAAAAGAAGAAGATATGGAAAATAAGTGTTGTAGTACCAACCCGATAGTCCAGCAGTCCAAACAAGCCAAAGGACTTAAACAACTATGGAACACCACCCCGATAGTCCGGCAGTCCGAACAAGCAAAGACCCAAACAACCGTGAAAAGAGAGGGAAAGAAAAACACTATCAAATGCCATTACTCCTTCAGGGAGTAATGGTCAAAATAGCCTTCAGGGGCTATTGTGACACTTGGGAGGAAAGGTACATGGGAAAAACTGGTAATGTACAACTTTACGTCCCCCCCCCCCGCACAGAAAACTGTACATTTCGGGCTGTAACTATCTACGGTATGGGACTGGGGAAAGAAATAAATCTTTTATGTTTTTGTGCTCGGAGACTTCACACCATACAAGTAAACGAGGACTTGGTTTAAAATAAGGTTCGTTGTTTATTTTATAACGGTCAAATTTATCTTAAACTGTCTCTGGCGGCTCGTATTTCATTGGCCACAGCTTACTGAAGTCGCACTCGCGTCAAGTGAGGAGGCGCAAATGGCGGGTGAAGCACCAGCCTCGGTGCGGGTTGCACAGCGAGTGGCCCGGCCTCGTTGGTGGAGCGTTGGGTGGCCGTCTCATCCAAGTCAATGGCAGGCATCGCAGAGTTTCCCCACGTCCTTTGTCCGTGGTAGAGGAGGCAGCACGTGGCATGTGTAGAAGACCTGGCCTCAACCACTCGAGCGCCTGAGTATGATGTCAGTCCAGCGGATCGACCTTAGAGGCGGCGAGTGCGCAGCCGTACACTACAAATATATATATATCATATATATAGTATATATATATGTATATAAGTAGAGTGGAGTATATATATGTAGGTATATAGATAATATATATGTATTTATATCTAAATAATTATATATATATATATATATATATATATATATATCTATTATATGTATATATATGTATAAAATATGTTTATATATATAATATAAATATATGTATATAGATATTAATTATGTTTATACAGACATACACACACACAACATATATATATATATTTATATATTATATATATATATATGTATATATTATGTATATATATGTATATTATTAGTATATATATGT
>NC_051387.1:39699292-39704237 GCF_015228065.2 Penaeus monodon
ATGAAAGTGAGGAGAGGAGAGAGGATATGAGGTTGAGGGAGAGAGCGAGTGGGAGAGGATAGAAAGGATTTGGATAGGAGAACCTACACAAACACACACCACACCCACACCACACACATACACACACACACACACACAACAACACAACACACACACACACACTTTAAAATACACACTTCACACACACACACACACACAAACCTCACATTTATATAATATATATATATTATATATATATCTATATATATATATATATATATATAGTGTGTGTGTGTATGTATGTATTATGATGGTATGTATATATATATATATATATATATATAATTATATATATATATATATATATATAATATTATTTATATATATATGTATGTGTATGGTGGTGTGGTGTGTAAATACTATATATAGATATATATATATATATAATTATTATAGTTATATAGATATATATATAGATAATATATATATATATTTTTTTTTTTTTTTTTTTTTTTTTTTACACACACATATTCTCACACACACATACACCACACACAAACATACACACAAACCACACCACACACACACACAACACATATACAACATACATATATATATATTATATATATATATATACTATTATATATATATCTATACATATATATGTACTATAAGGTGAGTGTGTTTGTACACACACACACACACCACACACACACCACACACACACACACACACATATAATAATATTAGATATATATATATATATATAGATATATAGATAGATATATATATATATATATATTATAATTATATATATAATATATAAATTATTATATATTATACGTATATACATATATATATATTATGTACATATAATATATATATTATTAATTATAAATATTATATATATATATATAGATATATATATAGATATACACACACAACACATAGAATACACCAAAAATGAAATAAAAACCATAGAGAACGACGGACATACGGCTCGCGGCAGGTGAGAAAAATCGACGAAAAAAAAGAAAGGAAAGTGAAAAAAAAAGAAGATTAAACAACTTAGGATAAAATAAAGCAAAAAGCAAAGGGAATCAAAAGAAAAAAGAAAGTTTAGCTGAGTCGACATCAGATGAAAAAAAGACACACACACAAACACACACACACACACACACAAACACACAAACACACAAACTGGCCTCCGGTTTCATACCCGGAGTGACCTAGGTTTGAGTCCTGGTCAGGGAGGGTTGTTATTTATCGATATCAGTGCGGCATTGCATTATTCCATTCTTTCATAAATATACCTCAGGAAATCTGACTTAAGGATTTGAATTGCTAAATCAAATTTCCACGAGTGGCCCACGGGGAGTGGCGTTAAAACTTCGCTGGTCATACTCAAGTATGAGTAGACAGGTTAATGTCTATGGAGCTAGTAAGATCCTAGTGCACACTTCTTTTAGTGGGTCGTGTGGCATGTGTTGGTTTAGCCACTAGCCTCTGGTTTTCATACCCGGAGTGACCTAGTTCGAGTTCCTGGTCAGGAGGGTTGTATGTAATTATAGATATAAATATATTATATATATATATATATATATATTATATATATATATATATATATATCACCCCCCCCCCCCCCTCATCATCAAGGGGCTAACCGCGACGGGGGGCGCAGGCCGCATCCACCTCGCTTCCAGCCACGAGGGATCCCTCGGGCGAAGGGTCTCCAGGCAGGCACATGCCCATCTCTAATTCCTCGCGGACAGGTCTCGTCGAGCTGCCCCAAGCCATGACATCCTTAAGGACGTCCCACAGGCTCCTTCCACCAGGGTTGTCTCGAAGAGAGACAACCTGATGGGCAGGGTTCGTCCATAGGAGGCGAGCT
The DNA here is from genome assembly GCF_015228065.2 of Penaeus monodon. Taxonomy (NCBI): domain Eukaryota; kingdom Metazoa; phylum Arthropoda; class Malacostraca; order Decapoda; family Penaeidae; genus Penaeus; species Penaeus monodon. Next base: position 39,701,163 of record NC_051387.1, read on the forward strand.
AGGTGCCCCCCCATATAGCCGGATTTGGCGATCCCGGATCTGCAAGCAAAAGGTCCATGCCAGTCTCACGGTTGTACCGCGGTTGGACATGTGGTTCTCCCCCTGCCAACTGTACCCCATGATACCGGCGCAAGGGACTTGTTACAAAAGGCATCAAGGCGAGAATCCGCTCCGAGGCATGGATAGCGTCCAGGTTCGCTTCCATAAGGAGCAAAACTGAAGTATCAAGGCCTTTGAAGAACACGCAGCTTGGTACTTCTGCATAGGTACCGAACATCTCAAATGCTCTGGTTGTGATCGAGTTCATGGCTCCTGTTGCCAGACCCAAATTCCGGTTCTACTGACTTCCTGGTCTGACAAACCCAGAGATATGGACTTACGCTACCAAGGTATGTAAAACTTTCTGTAAACTTAACGTCCTCGCCGCAAGCTGGATCGCCTTGAAGGGTTCCCCTAACAGGCCCCCAAAGTCTGAATCTTGGTCTTGGTCCAGGAGACCTCTGGCCTAGGGGCCTTGAACCTTCATTGCTAAAATGCATCAAGAGCCGCCACAAGTGACTCCAAGGACCTCGATAGGATGGCAACTAATCGTCGCAAAGTCAAGGTCCGAGGACCTTAAATTGCCTAGTGTTGCTCTGCACTGACTTTGGCTAGTAAGTAGCTCTGCCAATTATCCAGTCCATACAGTGTTGAAAAGTGTTGGTGCAAGGACACAGCCCTTGCCTATCACCCCTGAATTAACAGGGCAAGAAGTCGACATACCCCCACCACATTTTTTACAGCACTTTCAGTACCAGTATAGAGTGGCTTGCTATCAGGCCCATAATGTGTGTCGGTCGGGTTCTTGTGGTCGATGTAGGCCTGCGAGCAACCCAACGACCAAACTCACGTCGGAGTTCCACAATTACTTGAAGCGCTAGTATAAGGTCTATTGTGGACGTAGCCCAGGAGGTAAATCCGGACTGCCTCTGGTCTCTGATTGCCTCAGTAGGTGGTTGCGGATCCGTCTTCAGAAGAATGTGGGCGAGAACTTGGCATGGTATGCTGAGCAGTGTAATGCCACGGTAGTGCTACAGTCCCCAACGATCCCCCCTTTTTTTTTTTTTTGTTTTTTTTCCCCCTTCAGAGAGGGATGGACCCACGCCCCTCCAGCAGGTCAGGGGGAATGGTACAGGACTGCCAAATGGCAGTTCAGGACTGTATGCAGCCCCGAGCCATAGGTTCACCCCGCCTTTAGCAGTTCAGCAGAGAATATCACATATGCACTGCAGCTTTCCCACTCTCAGCTTGGAAATCGCCAGTCTAACCTCTGTTAGGGTAGGAGGGTCTCGCTGATGGTGGGTCGGTACGGGCATTGCGATATCGATTGCATCCAAGCTAACTGTGGAGGGTCCACCTGGTACAACTGTTCAAAATCTCAGGCCCAAAGTTTCCAGAACCCTAACTGATCTAGATGATCCGTCATCCACTGATCGGGACTGCAGTCATCTGTGAGGGAGGGCTTAGGGTTCAGTTTTCTTAGGGCTTGGTAGGCAGGGGGAAGGTCACATTTACCAAGAAATGGGCCTTCGACCTCCCCCGCAAGATTCCTGATGGACTGTTCCTTGCCCCCTTCTCAGCAGTGTCCGAGCCCTACGCACCATGGAACGACGAAAGACTTGATTCCCATTCAGCTGAGCCTTGCGACACGCTTCAGTGGCCTCTAATGTCTCCAGGGAGATGGTTTTCTCCCTTTGCCCTTTGGGGCGTACGCCAATGGACTCCTGACCCTGCTTCGAGTGTCACGCGCTTGAAGAACTCCCACGAGCAACTGGGTCCGTCGGGTTTTGCTGGTTTCTGTGAATCGGTCAGAGACTGCCGTGGTGAACCCATGGGCACACTCCACCTCCCTTAGTCCTGTCCAAGTGAAACACCTTAGGGTGGCCACTGGAGGGACGGGGAGTTTTGAAGTGGTCCCGCAGGGTAGCCACAACCAGCCTATGGTCAGTGCCACAGAACTCGGCACTCTGGTAAACCCTGGAGGATCCTCCATCGCATGCTAACATGAATGTGGTCAATCTCCTTGGCCACAGTACCCGTATTCGCTGTACCAAGTCCAGCGATGCGGGTTGGAGTGCTGGTACCAGGAGCCAGAGATCCTCATTTTCTGGGACCTAGCAAAGTCCCGGAGAAGGAGGCTATTCTCGCTGCTGGGATCAGCTCCCGAGCCATGGGGGCCGACAGACATCTCGTAGCCAGCTCGGTTTACAGCCCGGGAAACCGCATTGAAGTCGCCCAGAAACAATGCGAATGTCTCGCCTGGGGCAATCGTCCCGCCACAGATGCGAGTTTGGCGTAGAACAAACCCCTTTCACATTGATTTTATAAAACATCGGTAGGAGCGTATACAGCAATAAGAGACAAAAGCCAAAAGCATGCTTCAGTTCTCAATGCCATGATACCTCATCACCGGCGTCACCTCGACACCGCGGGCTGAAGTCGACTGGAGATGGGGTATGGCTACACCCCTGGAGGTGGGTGACCATTGCTGCGGCCCGACCAGTAGTAGGTATAACCACCCACACTGATCATGCCGCTACCAGGTCTTCTCACCTCTGAGAGGGCAGCCACCTCAACTCCCAGTCGCTTCAATTCCTGCGATAGCAGAGGTAACCACTCATCCTGCCGCAAGGACCGGATGTTCCCAAGCGCCTACCCGGAAAGCTCGCCTGGGATTAAGCCTCGGGTGGTCACTCCAGGGCACGCCACCCTTTCCGCCTCCGCCGACACACCCCCAAATCAAGGGGGTCAGCAGGCTATGAGGGCCGCCTATCCAACTTTTAGGGGTTTCCCCTTTATATATATATATATATTAAATATATAAAATAAAATATCAATTATTATATATATAATAATGTATAAACACCACACACACACAAATACACACAAGAAATATATATATATATAAAAATATATTATAAAATTTTTATTTTATTATTATATAATATAAATTGTGCATAAACACGCACACACACACAAATACAATACACTTTTTTTTTTTATATATATAATATATTTAATTATAATATTATATAT
>NC_051387.1:39709337-39711837 GCF_015228065.2 Penaeus monodon
ATATATACATGCATATATATGTATATACGTGTATATGTTCATGTATATATATATATATATATATATATTTTATATATATATATATATATATATATATATATAAAGAGGAAAAAAGCCACAACAAAAAATGAAATGAAATCGTAACGTTTCGAACTTTTCAGGAATTTCTCATCAGACAAATAATTAACCAAAATGGATGTCGTAGACATCCGATAGTCATCATCATGCGAACAACACAAGGGTGAAGCAGATGCCATACGAACAAGCGAAACAAACAAGCTGCGACGAGACACCAAAAACAGAATAACATTGCGAGAATTCGAAATGGCTTACATACAACAAATGCGGCCAACAGGACAAGACTCATGCAAATAATTGAAGCGACCTATGCTCAAAGTAGCGAAACCATCATGTGACAGAGGGTGACACCACAAGATGGATCAACAGAAGCGAAAAAGAAATTACGAATGCGAAAACAACAAGCAGTTCTAATCAGTCGCAATATAGATCACAGTGAATCATTTTTGGGAACAAGAAATTAACTCGGTTGGCAGGTAGAAAAAGTTTTCAACAGCCATTCATTCCACTGCAGGGCATAGGCCTCTCTCATTCACTACTGAGAGGTTATTTGGCATTCTTGCCTGATTGGATGCCTTTCCTTGTCAACCGTGGTTCGGCGCGCTAAAACTGTGCCACGGCGGCGACTTCCCCTACGACACCTGCATTTGATTTCTCAAGGCGATATGTCGTTTTCTCGCCGTGAGATCGGGCTCGAGCGATTCATCGAAGCGCAGGTATTTTTTACAACTGACGCGGCGGGGAATTGAACTTGGGACCAGGAGGATCGAAGTTCAATGCTCTAACTACTGGACCATCGCAGCAGTATATATATTCTTCTTCTTTTAACGGTAGGTTCATGTCTGAGCCGCCGTGGTCACAGCATGATACTTAATTGTAGTTTTCATGTGATGCTCTTGGAGTGAGTACGTGGTAGGGTCCCCAGTTCCTTTCCACGGAGAGTGCCGGTGTTACCTTTTTTTAGGTAATCATTCTCTCTATTCTATCCGGGCTTGGGACCAGCACTGACTTGGGCTGGCTTGGCCACCCAGTGGCTAGGTAGGCAATCGAGGTGAAGTTCCTTGCCCAAGGGAGCAACGCGCCGGACGGTGACTCGAACCCTCGAACTCAGATTGCCGTCGTGACAGTGTTGAGTTCGACGTTTCTAACCATTCGGCCACCGCGGCCTTGACGATCATGGGCTTCCATGATTTTCTTGGCAATTTAGAGCGGTGGTTTGCCATTGCCTTCCACCCGGTGTGTTTTTTTTTTTTTTTTTTTTTTAATCGAGTCACCATCTCTATTTACCCGGCACTGACTTGGGCTGGCTTATCCACCAAGCGGCTAGGCAGGCAATCGAGAAACAACGCGCCGGCCGGTGACTCGAACCCTCGAACTCAGATTGCCGTCGTGACAGTCTTGAGTCCGACGCTCTAACCATTCGGCCACCGCGGCCCCTAGTATATATATATACATACATATATATGCATAGGTGAAGTTCCTTGCTCAAGGGAACAACGCGCCGGTCAGGGTTGGAGTCATCGGCCGGCGCGTTGTTCCATTAGGCAAGGAACTTCACCTAGATTGCCTACCTAGCCACTGGGTGGCCAAGCCAGCCCAAGTCAGTGCTGGTCCCAAGCCCGGATAAAATAGAGAGAATGATTACCTAATAGGTAACACCGGCACTCTGCGTGGAAAGGAACTGGGGACCCTACCACGTACTCACTCCAAGAGCATCACAAAAGCATGAAAACTACAATTAAGTATCATGTTGTGACCACGGCGGCTCAAACATGAACCTACCGTTAAAAAATATATATACATATACATATATAAATAGCACAAACATCTATATGTGTGTGTGTGTGTGTGTGTGTGTGAGTGTGTACGTTCATCTCTATCTATCTATCTATCTTTCTACCAATTCAGTGTGTATAAATGCTCGCGTGCAGTAAATATTAAAACTGTTGAATATACCATAAGCGTTAATGCCATATTGAAATTTAAGGCTCCTAAAATTTGCAAATATTATATATATGCAAGACTGGCCAGACTTTAGGCCTTTTTAACGTAGTATTTTATTTGTACCTCAAAAATACTGAGATATTTAATTAAGGATATATCTCTTGTTATACTCATTGTTAATACCAGGTACTTTAGTTACTGGAAGCATTTCTGTTTCTTGTAAAAAGTATGACATCATTTAAAAACTCATATCAATTACTGCGATTGTTAGGTAGATAGATAGATAGAAATAGATAGATAAATAAATATCTATCTATCTATCTATCTATCTATCTATCTATATATATATATATATATATATATATATATATATATATATATATAGAGAGAGAGAGAGAGAGAGAGAGAGAGAGAGAGAGAGAGGGAGAGAGAGAGAGAGAGAGAGAGAGAGAGAGAGAAGAGAGAGAGAGAGAGAGAG
>NC_051387.1:39716837-39722678 GCF_015228065.2 Penaeus monodon
ATTATCCTATTAAGTGTTAAAGTCTGGTTACACTTGATCAAGATTCATTGTTTACTTTTGTACTGTGGTATCTTACTGATTTATTTCGTTTCATATACACATATGCACTGTCCTTGGAATATATATTATATATTATATATATATATAATATAATTATATATATAATATATCTATATATATATATGTATATATAAATGTATATACATATATATATATATTATATATATATATATATATATATATATGTATATATATATATATATATATTATATATATATATATCTATATATATATATATATATATATATATATATATATATATATATATATATATATATATGTAGCGGGGCGTAGACCCAGTAGACTTCAATGTGTCTGGTTGAGTTCGGGCTCAACCGAGAATGCAGGTTTTTATATTGGGGAAAAGATTCGTCTGCAGTGAACAGATGTAAGGTTCCAGCACGGCACGGCACGCTGCCACCACCCGATTAGTAGGTTCGGGAACCGTGTGTGTTGTGTATGGGGGTGTGAATGTTGTATGAAAGAAGGGTGATAGGAAAGTACAGGATGTATGTGCTGAATGTTGGATGTGTAAGTGTGTAAATGTGAAAAGGGAGATAGCGCAGGCTGAGCGTCTGCGTGGATGTCTTTGGAAGAAAAATGCAAGATCATAAAATTCTTCCTCTTCCCTTCAGTTTGAGCATCCACCTGCTGGAAGTGGGAACCCAGGTATAGCAAAGTTATGGTCTGTTCTAGAGTATCAGCTTAATATACTCCGATTCATCTAGCCTTCTTACAGCCTTTCAGGGGTTGCGAAATAGAGTAACAAGCAATGTGCTGTTAAGGAGACCCGAGCCCAAGAAAGTTTCAAGCATTCAGCCTTAGTCTGAACCAGAACTTAAGATGTCGTAAATATCATTTGTTCATTTGACTGGGACCGAGTGAAAGCTCTACGATAGTATGATATTTATTTATTGAGCAAATCGCACTCATTAGGGAGGTCTACAGGAATTTAGTCATGGGAAATATTTATAAATGCGCATATCACCAATTTGATCACAGCGGGGGTGATGCACGTGAAAGCCACACCAGATATATTCAGAAATGACTTACCAACGTAATTTCACTCCTAAGTTGGCGTCCCAACTCCATAAGTATTCTTAATCAGAGTGTTAGCATGAACATATGTCAATCCCTAGTATGAATAAGTTAATCTCCAACCCAAAATGGAGATTAACTTAAAAAAAAGCAAAGCAAACTAGTGCTGATAAACTCTGCATAAAAACACTTGTGTAAACAACAAGAAATATTTTAGAAATATCATGTAAGAAACAATTTAGCGTTGAAGGCCAAAAGAAAAGAAAATAACGCCGAAGGGGACCACAAGATCACAGACTGCCTAACACCCACAAGGTCAAGCAGGTATCAAGACAAATCAAGATAAAGTAAAGGAAAGTAAAAAGTAAAATGGCCATGAAAGTATTTTGGCCGAGACTTAACAAAATAAACCTTCCTCCCAGGAGGTACGGATCCTCGAGTTGAGGGAAGGAAACTAAGTATTGACTTAGTTTAAAATCATGGAATGGCACACTGGAGGTACGGATCCTCAAGCAGTGTTCCTTCTGTGTGAAGTGGTCCTTTTGTACACAAAGTGCCGCTTTGGGACTTAGTAAAAGGGTGCACCCTACAGATGGTGATGTAGCGTGTCACACGCCAAAGTCCAAAAGAGACCAGGTGTCTCCTACACACAACCATAAGGAAATACTAAACTTGTGGAAAAAAAAGGAGTTCGACAATCCTGGCGTGAAGCGAGGTAAATCCACAGCGAAGTAAATCCAAAGCGAGCACAGACACCAAGAACGGGACCACAGTACACACAGAGGTCATGACCTGAAAAAGACCCTCAGGCCATGCCCCAGGCATGGCGCAAAAAGAAGAAGATATGGAAAATAAGTGTTGTAGTACCAACCCGATAGTCCAGCAGTCCAAACAAGCCAAAGGACTTAAACAACTATGGAACACCACCCCGATAGTCCGGCAGTCCGAACAAGCCAAAGACCCAAACAACCGTGAAAAGAGAGGGAGAGAAAAACACTATCAAATGACCATTACTCCCTTCAGGGAGTAATGGTCACAATAGCCTTCAGGGGCTATTGTGACACTTTGGGAGGAAAGGATACATGGGAAAACTGGTAATGTACAATTTACGCGAAAACTGTACATTTCGGGCTGTAACTATCTACGGTATGGGACTTGGGAAATAAATAAATCTTTTATTTTTCTCGGAGACTTCAACACCATACAAGTAACGAGACTTGGTTTAAAATACGTTCGTTGTTTATTTTTATAACTGTTCATATTATATCTTAAAACTGTCTCTGGCGGCTCGTATTTCATTGGCCACAGCTTATGAAGTCGCACTCGAGTCAAGTGAGCGAGGCGCAAATGGCGGGTGAAGCACCAGCCTCGTGCGGGTGCACAGCGAGTGCGCCCGCCTCGTTGGTGGAAGCGTTGGTGGACGTCTCATCCAAGTCAATGGCAGCATCGCAGAGTTCCCCACGTCCTTTGTTCCGTGGTAGAGGAGGCAGGCACGTGGCATGGTAAAGACCTGGCCTCAACCACTCGGCGCCTGAGTATGATGTCAGTCCAGGCGAGATCGACCTTAGAGGCGGCGAGTGCGCAGCCGTACACTACAATATATATATATATATATATATATATATATATATATATATATATATATACACATGTCAATTTATTATATATGTGTATGTATATATATGCATATATATATATATATATATATATATATATATATATTAATAATATATATGTATAATTGTTATATATGTATATATATATGTATATATTGTGTGTGGTATGTGTATGATACTAAATACATAATAATGTATTATATATGTATATGAAATTTTTAATATATATATATATAAAATAATAACACATTCATATATAATATATATAAAAAAATTAAAATTTAAAATATAATAAAAAAAAATTATATAAAAGATATATAATAATATATAAAAAATAAATACAAATTAACAATTTTTACATATACATATAAGGGTATTAAATAACTACTTTAATACAATTACATAAACATATATATATATAATAATAAAAAATATATAATAAAAAAAGGGAGAAAAATATAATAATATATTTATATAAAATATATATATTATAATTTAACAACACACAACACACACACAAAACACACCACACAACACACACAAACACAAACAACAACCAAACACACAAAAACACACACACCACACACACACACCACCACACAAAACCCCAAAACCCCAAACACACAACACACACACCCCAAATATTATATATTTTAAATTTTTATATATATTATTTATTATATATGTATATATATAGATTTTATATATAAATATATATAATTATATATTATATATAAAATAATTTGTGTGTGTGTGGGTGGTTGTGTGGTGTGTGTGTGTGTGTGTGTGTGGGTGCTTGTGTGTGTGTGTCTATCAGTACCCCCACACATCCACACACACACCACACACACACACACACCAACAACACACACACACACCCCCACACCACACCACACACACACACATAACACTTCAAATTTTATATATATATATATATATAATATATATTATATATATATATATATATATGGGCTGCGGTGCCGAAGGGGGTTGGGCGGGGGACTCCAGACTGCCCGACGGAAATCGGTTTTCGAGGGTTCGAGTCAGGGCCGGCGCGTTGTTCCCTTGGAAGGAATTTCACCTCGATGCCCAATAGCCCCCTGGGTCCCAAACCGCCCCAAGTCATGCCGGGTAAATAGAGATGGTGAACCCATAAAAACCCGGGGGGAGGGAATGGGAAACCACCCCTCTAAATTGCCAAGAAAAATCATGGAAGCCCCTCCGTCAAGGCCGGTTTGGGCCCAAAGGTTAGATCGTCGGACTGTCACGACGGCAATCTGATTCGGGTTCGGGCCGGCCGGCGCGTTGTTCCCTTTGGGGAATGAGCTTCACCTCGAATGCCCACCCAGCCACGGGGGGGGGGCCAAACCACCCCAAATCAGTGCGGGCCCCAAACCCGGAAAAATAAGAAAGATTTTCTTTAAAAGAATAATAATAAAAAAAATAAAAAATGAAAAAAAAAATAAAAACGGCACTTGGGAAAGGAAAATGGGAACCCTAACGTATCACTCCCAAAACATCAAACATGAAAACTACAATTAAGTTCTGCGTGACCCCAGCGGCCCCAGACTGAACCTACCGTTAAAAGAAGAAAAAAAAATATATATATATATATATATATAATATATAATATTTTATAATATAATATATATAAAATATATATATAAAATAGCAGTATATACATATGTAATTGTTGATATGGATATGCGCTCACATATAACTGTATTAAGATGAAAAAATATTAAACAAATATAGTAACCCAAAATTTTGAAAGGGGAAATAAGGGGTCTCCCTTTTAGCACTCATGCAGTCTGAGAAAAGCTTAAACAAACCCGGCGAAACATCTTTCGTATGCATAAAAACATCTGTGTCCTGAGGGTACAATAGTTAGGCATGATTTACATTACTATACTTATGACATTGCCTAAACTGCGCGTGTACTCCATACCATAAACTAAAGTATGTACCGTCACCTAGGTCTTTGAGGCGATCGAAATCCCAAGGGGAAGAAAGGTGAGAGGTTGAGGATGGAAGGGGAATTCCAAGGGAAAGTTTTGACTTATGAAGGAAACGCGGAAGGGAGTCGGAGAGGTTAGACGGATGTGATCCATTTTAATCCCAAAATGAATCAGGCATTCGCAAAACCATCCAATAAATCTGGTCAAGTGAACAGAATTATCAATAATCAAAGTTATTAATAAGTGAATTAGGAAGTACGTAATAACAAGTTCAAAGAAACAGGAGGATCAAAAATAGAAACTAGGATTTACAGAAAGAAATTGAAACCAAAAACACTGAGAGAAGATTTGCTCAGAAACCCGTAAACATTCCAACAAGGTATACATACATACACAACACACACACACACACACACACACACACACACACACACACACCACACACACCACACACACACACACACAACACACAACATATTATATATATTATATATATATATATATATATATATAATATATATATTTTATATATATATATAAAGTTTAGACGGAGATCATTGGCACAGGAAGGAAGCAGAGACTATTACGGAAAAAGAACGACATATTAATGGATCCGAGGAACAGACAGTGAAAAATGAAAGTCATAAACAGAATAACATTAAGAATAATAAGATATATGAAAAAGAGCCACAAACATGAACACTGAAGGGAAATCCAATAATAGTATTTATAATCTTTACAATATATTATCACTATTCTCATTACTATTATCATTAATACCATCACTTGTACTGTTATCATCTGATTCATCTTCATCTTCTATATAAGGATTCTTATGTATTATCAAAAAAGAAAGAAAGAAAAAAAAAGAAAGAAAAAGAAAAGATAAAAAAGAAAGAAAGAAAGAAAGAAAGAAAGAAAGAAAAAATAAATAAATTGTGTGTGTGTATATGTGTGTGTGTGTGTGTGGTGTGTGTGTGTATATGTGGGTGTGTGTACATTTAGAAAATATGTGTGTGTGTGTGTGTGTGTGTGTGTGAGTGTGTGTGTGTGTGTGTGTGTGTGTGTATGTGGGTGTGGGTGTGTGTACATTAGAAAAAGGGGGGGGGATTTTTTGTGTGTTGTGTGTGTGTGTGTGTGTGTGTGTGTGTGTGTGTGTGGGTAGGGGG
>NC_051387.1:39731873-39738500 GCF_015228065.2 Penaeus monodon
TTCTGAGCAAATCTTCTACTCAGGTTTGCGTTTAATTTACTTTCTGTTAAAATCCTAGTTTCTATTATTTGATCCTCCCGTTATCTTTGAAATTGATTATTAAATAGTATTCCAAGTCACTTATTAACTAACTTTGCATTATTGATAATATTGTGCACTTGACAAGATTTTATGGATGGTATTTGCGAATGCTCTGAATTCATTTTGGGATTAAATGGATCCACATCGTTCTAACCTCATCCGATCGTCCACTTCCGCGTTTCCTTCTATAAGTCAAAACTTTCCCTTGGATTCCTCTTCCATCCCAACTACTCACCTTACTTCCCATTGGGACTTTCGATCCGCCCCTCAAAGAATCTAGTGACGGTACCATACTAGTAGTTTATGGTATGGAGTACACGCGCAGTTAGAGCAATGTACTCATAAGGTATAGTAATCGTAAACCATGCCTAAACTATTGTCCCCTCAGGACCACAGCATAGTATTTATGCCATACGAAAGATTGCTTCGCCGGTTGTTTAAGCTTAATTCTCAAGACATGCATGGAGCTGCCTCAATGGAGACCCCCTCAATATTTCGCTCTCATATTTGTATACATATATTATGTTTATATCATATTTCATTTAATATACAGTTATATGTGAGCGCCAGATCCATATACATTACATATATCCCGGCAAAAAATAAAAAAAAGATAAATAAAAAATCCCCATCCGTATATGTAATATACATAAGCTCATCATTAGATATATAGTAGTACTATATTATTATAATATCCATAGGTATATACCTATATAAATATTATATATATATATATATCATATACCTATAATATACCTTATATATATCCTCTTCTTTTAAACGGTCAGGCTTCCAGTCTGAGCCGCTTGTGGTCACAGACCTATTGACATAACTTCAATTGTAGTTATTCACTGTCTGCTGATGCTCTTGGAGTGAGCTAAGTGGTAGGCGTTCCCAGTTCTTTAAACGGAGAGTGCCGTTTCATTTTTCTATTTTCATTTTTTATCTTTTTTATTAATTATTCTTTTATAAAGTAATCATTACTACTCTTTATTAGTTATCGCGGCGCTGGGACCAGCACTGAATGTAGCACTAGGCTATGGCCACCCAGATGGCGTAGGTAGGCATTCGAGGATGAAGCTCATTAGCCCAAGGGAACACGCCGCCGGCCGGTGACTCGAACCTGAACTCAGATGCTCGTCAGTGACAGCTCCGACGATCTCAACCATTCGGCCACCGCGGCTTGGACGGGCCCATGGCTTCCATGATTTTTCGTAGCAGCAAATTTAGAGCGGGCGTTTGCCATTCGACTCTTCCGACGGTGATTTTTATCGAGTACACTATCTCATTTACCCGGCACTGACTGCGCTGGCCTGCGCCACCAGTGCGCCGAGGTAGGCAATCGAGGTGAAATTCCTTTTCCCATTTTCCCCCCCTTTTTCCCGCCTCCTCCTATGCCTAGCCTCAACGGGAACAAACGACGCCGGCCGGTGAACTCGCAACCCCGAACACAGATTGACCAGCGCCGGACAGCTGGAGTCGCCGCTCGTAACCTTCGCCACCCGACAGCCCATACTATACTATATATATATATATAGCTAATATATAATTATATAATAATATATATATAAAGTTTAGAAAGTGTGTATGTGTGTGGTGTGTGTGTGTGTGTGTTTGTGTGTGTGTGTGTGTGTAGTGGTGATCGTAGTGTATGTGTAGGGGGGGTTTCTGTGATGTAATGTGTGGCTGTACATAGATCAGAACACACCACACAAGCACACACACACACACACACACACACACACACACACACACACACACACACACACACACATTATATATATATATATATGCTGTTGTGTATGTGTGTGTGTGTGTGTGTGGTAGTGCTGGTGTGTGTGTCGTGTGTGTGCCTTGTGGGTGCGTGTCTATCCTTAATGCTACACACACATACACACACACACACACACACACCACACACACACACAAGAAACACACACACACACCACACACACACACACAGTACACACACACACACATAATACACTTTCGTAAACTTTATATATATATATTAATTATATATATAAAATACTATTCCTATATATGACGATATATATATATATGCGCGCTGCCGGATGAGCCGAAGGAGTTATGGAGTTAGAGCGGCCGCGACTCCAAGCCTGTCACGACGGCAATCTGTGTTCGAGGAGATTCGAGTCACACGGCGGACGCAGGGGTTACCTTGGGCAAGGAATCTCACCTCGATCTGTCTACCTAAGCCACTGGTGGCCCAAGCCAAGCCAAGTCAGCTGCGGGTAAATAGAGATGGCTGATCGATAAAACACGGGCGGAAGGCAAATAGGTAAACACGCCCCTCTAAAATTGCCGAACAATCATGGAAGCCCATGACGTCACAGGCGCGGTAGGACGCAATGCGTTAAGATCGTCGGACTGTCACGACGGCCAATATGAATTTCAAGGGTTCGAGTCACGCCGGACGCGTGTTCCCCTGGCAATGAGCTTCCACTCGAATGCCTACCTAGCACCTGCAGGTGTGACGGCCGCCAAGCCAGCCCAAGTCAGGCTCTTGCTACTAGCGTCCAAGCCCGGATAAAATAAAGAGATGATTTACCTTTTTTAAAAAGAATAATAATAAAATAAAAAAATGAAAATAAAAATAAAAACGGCCACTTCGTAGGAAAGCGAATGCGATGAACCCTACCACGACTCAATCAGAGCCCATCACAAAATGAAAACTACAATTAAGTAATCATGCTGTGAACCACAGCGCGCTCAGACATGAAACTTACGTTAAAAGAAGAATATATAGTACTAGATATTTGAATTATATATATATACTATATATATAGTAAGTATATATTTATACTAATATATATTCATTAACTATTATATATTAGTTATATATAATATGCAGTAGTAATATACATTATGCTATAATATGTATGTATATGGAATATGCGCCCTCACAATATAACTGTATACTAAAGATGAAATATGATATAAACAAATAGTATGTAACAAATGTATCGAAGAGAGAAATAAGGGGGATCTCCATTGAGACGACTCATGCATGTCTTGAGAATAAGCTTAAACAACCGAGCCGAAACACTTCGTATGCATAAAAAACATCTCGCTGTCGAGGCAGTACAATAGCTAGGCATGATTTACACTTACCTATACTATGATATGCCTAAACTGACGCGTGTACTCTCATACCATAAATAATAGTACGCTACAGTTCACTAGGTCGAATACTTATGAGGACGAATCGAAATCACTAAGGGGAAGAAATGGTGACGCAGGTAGTGAGCGATGGAAGAGGATAATTCCTAAGGGAAGTTTGACTTATGAGAAACGCGGAAGGGAGTGGAGGGCTTAGTACAGAGATTGTGGATTCCATTTAATCCAAAATGAATCAGGCATTCCGAACATAACCATCAATAATCTAGCGCTCAATGTGAACAGATATCTCATCAATAATCAAAGTGTATATAAATAATGTGAATTAGGAAGATAACGTAATAACAAGCTTCCGAAACAGGAGGATCAAAATAGAAACTAGGATATTACAAAAGAATTGAACACAAAACACATGAGAGAAGATTTGCTCAGAACCCGTAAACACTCCAACAAGGTGTATACATACATACACACACACACACACCACACACCACACACACACACACACACACACAACACACACACACACCACACACACACACACCACACACACACTATAGTGATATATACTATATATATTATATATTATTCCTATAATATATTATACGTCTATTATAGTATATTATATATTATATAAAGTTAGACGGAGATCATTGCGCACAGGAAGGAAGCAATGAGACTATTAAGGAAAAGAACGACTATCATTAATGGCATACCAGGAACCCAGACAGTTGAAAAATGAAAGTATCAAACAGAAACTAACATAAGAATATAAGGTATTATGAAAAGAGCCACAAACTGAACACTGAAGCGGAAATCAATATAGTTATTTATAATCTTTACAATATATTATCACTATTCTCATACTATTATCATTAATACCATAACTCTAGTACGTATCATTATGATTCATCATCTCATACTACTAATATAAGGATTCTATGTATCTATCAAAAAAGCCCTCCATAAAAAAAGAAAGAAAGAAAGATAAAAAAGAAAGAAGACTAAGCAGAAAGAAGAGAAAGAAAGAAAAAATAATAAATTGTGTGTTTTGTGCCTATATGTGCTCGCTTGCTGTGTGTGTGTGTGCTGGTGTATATGTGGGGTGTTTGCTACATTTAGAAAATATGTGTGTAGTGATTGCTGTGTGCCTGGTGTGAGTGTGTGTGTGTGTGTGTGGTGTGTCTGCTGTATGTGGGTGTGGGTGTGTGCTAACAAAATTTAGAAAATATAGTGTGCATGATGTGTGTGTGTGTGTGTGTGTCGCTACTGTGTTTTGCTCGCTAGCATTTGGTTTCGTAGGCCTTTTTGGAAGTAGTGTGTGTGTTGGTGTGTGTGTGTGTGTGTGTGTCGTGTGTGTGTGTGTGTGTGTGTGTGTGTGTATGTCGGGTGTGGGTACGGTGCGACATCTCAGAAAATATGATTGGGTATCTGTTGTCGACGGGGGCTGTGTGTGTGTGTATGGGGGTGGAGGTGTGTGCATACATTTAGAAAATATGATGTGTGTGTGCTGTATGTGTGTGTGTGTGTGTGTGTGTGTGTGTGTGCGTGCTGTGTTTATGTGTAGTGGTAGTGTGTGTGTGTGTGATGTGTGGTGTGTGTGTGTGTGATGTGACAGTCTGCTGTGTGTAGTTTATTCATACCACACATACACATAATATGATATATTCAACGCACACACAAACACACACACACACACATACACACACACACACACACACACACACACACACACACACACACACACACACACACACTCAAGTCAATTCTATATGATAATCATAATATTATTATATAATTCAAGAGTAATAGATATATATTATATCATTATATATATATGATACGATCCAACTCACTATATCTATATACTATAATATATGTATATATGTCTAAGCCTATATAATATAATATTTCATATACTATTACATATATCATATATATATATATCTATATTATATATATATTACATACATACATCACACACGAACATATATATTCCAAACGCACACACACACAGCAACAACACACACACACATACACACACACACACACACACCACACACACACACACACACACACACACACATCATATATATATATATATATATATAATATAGTTATATTAGATATATCAGATATAAGTATATATGTATATATATAATATATATTTATATAGTATAGAGACTGATTATATATATATATATAGGTTAATTTGTGTGTATGTATATACATTTGCACACACGCATGCATAAAATGTATATATATGTATATAATATATAATTATATATATATATATTATAATAATTATAATAATAATATACACACATACACACACCACACACACACACACACACAAGCAAACCCACTTAAACAACAAACACACTAACAAACACATTACACAAACCCCACACACACACACACCCCACAACACACACACAACACACACAACACACACACACAGCAACACACACACGAAACCACCACACACACACCACAACACACACAGAAAATAGATAGATAGATAGATAATATATGTGTATGTATGGTTGCTTTTATGTATGGGTTTTGATCTCACACTTTAATATACTAAAATAATACATATGCATGCGGGGAATGCACAGATGGTTCACTCACTCACACTCACTTAATCACATTTACTATTCATTACACTTACAAAAATGTACCCCTGTATGTGTGTGCTAACGATAGCGTATGTCATCCTGAAAGCCAAAGAGAGGTTTGTGAAAGCGATTATAGTTTTAATAATGTATCACGTAAATCCCGCAATAAATCTTATAATATAAAAATGCATACATACTAGATTTCACATGGATATTTTCAATGTGATTTCTTTTGTCTCTGGTTTACCGCGTCAACGGAAAAATTTACGCCAATCATCAGACGGTCTTCCCGCTCATGGGGCATACACATATATTTGGCGCGTTTTTTTAGGAGGT
Organism: Penaeus monodon; assembly: GCF_015228065.2. Classification (NCBI taxonomy): domain Eukaryota; kingdom Metazoa; phylum Arthropoda; class Malacostraca; order Decapoda; family Penaeidae; genus Penaeus; species Penaeus monodon. The sequence continues at coordinate 39,738,053 of NC_051387.1, forward strand.
CAGTAACTCCATTTTGCCCAAAAGATGGAAAGTCATCAGGTAAGAGGTAAGGTGAAGGGAGCCGTGACATGGGCCGTAAAAAACAAGAACTTTAGAGGGATGGCTCAAAGGTAGAAGTCGTGAAAATGGAGAGGATAGGGCGCTGGGGAGGGAAGGGAGGGACTGGAGAGGAGAGGGATGAAAGTGAGGGAGAGGGAGAGGGATGAGGTTGAGGGAGAAACGAGTGGGAGGGGGATAGAAAGGGTTTGGATAGGGAGAACATACACCCCACCCACACACACACAAAACACAAACACACACACACCACACACACACACACAAACCCCACACAACACACACACACTCACACAAACCCCACACACACAACACATATATATATATATATATATATATATATAATATAATATATATATAATATATGTTGTGTTGTTATGTATGTATTGAGTTG
>NC_051387.1:39745325-39750396 GCF_015228065.2 Penaeus monodon
AGTTGTTGACTTTCTTTGTCGAACATTCGTGTGTTTTATATCCACACAGAGTCTCTCTCTCTCTCTCTCTCTCTCTCTCTCTCTCTCTCTCTCTCTCTCTCTCTCTCTCCTCTCTCTCTCTCTCTCTCTCTCTCTCTCTCATATACATATATATATATATATATATATATATATATATATATATATATATATATATAATCATATATACACATATATATAAATATATATATATGTATATATATATATATATATATATATATATATATATATATATATATATATATATATATATATCCATAAGGCCGCGGTGGCCGAGTGGTTAGAGCATCGGACTCAAGACTGTCACGACGGCAATCTGAGATCGAGGGTTCGAGTCACCGGCCGGCGCATTGTTCCCTTGGGCAAGGAACTACACTTCGATTGCCTACCTAACCACTGGGTGGCCAAGCCAGCCCAAGTCAGTGCTGGTCCCAAGCCCGGATAAAATAGAGAGAATGATTACCTAAAAGGTAACACCGGCATTCCGTGGAAAGGAACTGGGGACCCTACCACGTACTCACTCCAAGAGCATCACAACATGAAAAACTACAATTAAGAATAATTCTGTGACCACGGCGGCTCAAACATGAACCTACCGTAAAAAAGAAAAGAAAAAAAAAATATATATGCATATATATATATATTTATATATTTATATATATATATATATATTATATACACATATATTACTACTATATATATATTATATATATTATATATATATAATATATATATATTATAATATTATATATATATTATATATATATAAATATATATATATATATATATATATATATATATACACACATATATATAATAATATCTATATATATATATATATATATATATATATAGAGAGAGAGAGAGAGAGAGCGAGAGGAGAGAGAGAGATGAGAGCGAGAGAGAGAGAGAGAGAGAGAGAGAGAGAGAGTGAGAGTGAGAGAAGAGAGAGAGAGAGAGTAAAATATATATATATATATATATATATATATATATATATTATATATATATATATATATATTATATAAATGAATATATTATATACTATAATATTATTTTTATATATTTTTTATATATATATATAAATATATAATATATATTTTAAAATATATATATTTTTTTTTTTTTTTTTTTTTTTTTTTTACACTACACCCACACCCCCCTTATGTATATAAAATTTATATTATAATATATTTTATATATAAATATATATTATATATATATATTTTTACTCTCTCTCTCTCTTCTCTTCTCTCTTCTCTCTCTCCTTTTCCTTTTTCCCCCCCTCTCTCGCTCTCCTTCCTCCTCCTCTCTCTCTCTCTCTCTCTCTCTATATTTTATATAAATATATAAAATATAATATTTTATATTATGTGGTATATATATATAAATTATAATAATATATTTTAATAAATCAATATATTATATATATATATATATATAAAAATATTAATTTATATAAAATTTATAATATATATTTTAAATTTTATTATTATTTGTTATATATTTATATTATTTTAAAAATTATATAATATATATATTATATATATATATTATATATGCATATATTTTTTTTTCTTTTCTTTTTACGGTGGTTCATTTTGACCCGCCGGGGGCACAAAAATTATTTTTAAATTGTAGTTTTTCAGTTGAGCTCTTGGAGTGAGTACTGGAGGGTCCCCAGCCTTTCCACGGAATCCGGGTTACTTTAGGAAATCATTCTCTCTTTTTTATCCGGGTTGGGCCCAGCACTAAATTGGCGGGCTTGGCCACCCAGGGGTTAGGTAGGCAATCGAAGTGTAGTTCCTTGCCCAAGGAAAACCGGGCCCGGTGATCGAACCCCGATCCAGATTGCCGTCGTGACAGTTTAGTCCCGGGTCTAACCCCTCGGCCCGCGGCCTTTTGGATAATATATATATATATAAATATATTTATATTTTATATATTTATTTTTATATTTTATAAATACACAAAAATTTTTGTGTGTGTGTGTAATTATATTTTTAATATAATTATATATATATATAAATTATTATATATTATATATTATATAAATTTTTTATATATTTATAAAATGTTATATTATATTTATATAATAATAATATATATATATATATATATATATAAATATATGTATATGGAGAGAGAGAGAGAGAGAGAGAGAGAGAGAGAGAGAGAGAGAGAGAGAGGGGAAAAGAGAAGAGAGAGAGAGAGAGAGAGAAAAGGAGACTCTGTGGGATATAAAAAACCCTTCGGAAAAAGTTTCGCAAAGAAAAAGCAAAACCCAATACTTGACTTTCATTCAGGCCCCCACTGATTTATCTTAGAGAAACTTGATTTATATATTACATATATATGCCTCAGGTATCATGTTAATAAAACATTTATGTTCTCGAATTTTTATATCTATATGCTTCAAGGGTATAACAAGATATGTTTCTTTTATTACTAACTTAATCAATAAAAAAGCACTAATTATGAGAGATTCATATTAGCAGTAATGCAATATCTGTGAATGTACGTAGACTTCAATAATGTATGAGAATTTGAGATGAATAAAAAAGATCTAAACCTTTTTTAACATTCATTGCTTATTTTCGCTGCGTTTATTTTGCATAATCAGATCAACAATTCCTAAGACTTGAATGCAGGAATAAGTAAAACATAAAAGTTGAATTTTATATTTCGGACTGTAATTGTTGAAACGGCCTTTGTATAAAATATGATACAATAAAACAGATAATAGATAATGATAGTATGATGATGACGATGAAGATATAATGAAATGATTTGTCATGAGCTTTAGGAAACATCTAACACGAGAGATCAAATAGGTATTTTATTTTCTCTCTTCTTTTCTTGCATTTTCACGCCACATCTCCTTGCTCTGGACTGGCACCGAGATGTTCACTCAACCATCAAGGTGTATGAAATCCTTCATGTGATTAAGGTGAGAGCTCTGATAAGGGAAGTTAATCTAGTGAATCCTGATGGAGTAATTAGATTACCTATGACTTGAGAATCTGTGACTTCAACCTCGCAATGTCGTCTTTGCTCTCTGCTGTCCCTTTACATCGATATCCAATATGCAACTCAGAGAAGGGAGAGTTAGTGAGTGAGAAGGAAAAAACAATGGTATGGTACTAACTTCTCACAAGAAGTCTCCTAATGAACGAAACATTAAGATACTAATCATTAAAACTCGTGCAGAGTCGTGCGGAGGGAAGAGTAAAGGAACGGATGTGTATTGAGTAACTGCAAACTAATAAAAAAGTGGATGATGTATCTTAGAACAGTGCACTAGGCGCATGACATAGTTTTAAAGCAAAACATGAAAACGTTGCATTTAAGCCTTATTGTAAATATCTCTGTTTTCTATCTTCTATCAGTAAATTTATTGATCTACCCATCTGCCTGTTTATTTGTCTTATGTCTGCGTCATCACGTCTCTCATCCTTCGCTACTCAGCTAATCGATGTACAATGCAATATACAGATCGATGTACAATGCAATATACAGATTTCCTTCTCTGCGATATGTAACCGGTGGTGCTGGTCAGTTTGTTTTAGATCCATTCAGTATCATGCAGTTCTTTTACAACATTATGTAAGGCCACTTTGGATACTGGGAGCAAGTATATTTTTGCACAATCAAAAGGCAACGGGAAACGTTACGTATGAAGTCGGATTAAACACCATAAACTCCTTTTCTTGTCATTTTCTTTTTATTTCATTATTATTATTATTTTTTTTTTTTTACGAACTCCAATTTCTTTTAACACACACACACACAGATATACATATATCATATATATATATATATATATATATATATATATATATATATATATATATATATATATATATGTATATATATATAGACACATACACGCACACACACACACACACACCACCACACACACACAACCACATACACACACACACATATATATTATATATATATATATATATATATATATATATATATATATACATATATGTATATATATATATAATATATATATATATATATATATATATATATATATATATACACATCTATATAAATAAAAATAAAAATATATATACATATGTATTTTCATCATCATCAGGGCCGCATTCACCTTTCGCTTCCAGCCACGGGAGTCCCACATTGCGAGTCTCAAGGCAGGCCCTCGGCTCATCTCTATCTCCTCGCGACAGGACTGGTCCAGCTGCCAAAGCCATGGCCAATTAGGTTGTCCCATGGGCCTCCTCCACCCAGGATTGTCTCGCAAAGAGACAACCTGATTGGCAGGGTTATCCACAGGGAAACAAGCTAGGTGCCCATAGAGCCTTAGTTGGCGGTCCCAGATTATGCAAGTAACAGGTCCCATGCCAGTCTCACGATGTAGCAGTCGGTTAAACACATGGTCCCGCCAACTGTACCCCTGATCCGTCAAAGGGACTTTTTAAAAATGGCATCAAGATGAGACTCCAAGGCACTGGATAGCGTCCAGGTTTTGCTTCCAAAACCTGGACCTGTATTAAAGTGGCAGTATCATGGCCTTGAAGACATGTAGCTCAGTCCTTCTGCATCTCCAAATGTCTTGTTGATCGAGTTCATGGCTCCTGCTGCCAGACTAATCCGTCTACTGACTTCTTGGTCTGACAGCCAAGAGACATGGACTACGCTACCAATGTATGCAAAGCTTTCTCTGACTTCAGCGTCATCACGGCAAGCATAGATCAATTGAATGGGTGACCTAACAGGTTCATTAAAGTCCTGAATCTTGATCTTGGTCCAGGAGACCTCTAGACCCAAGGACTTTGCCTCATTGCTAAATGCATCAGGAGCCGCCACATGTATATATATATACATGTATATGTTTTTATATATATATATGTATTTTATATATATATTTTATATATTATATATATATATATTATATGTATACATATATATATATTTTATATTATATATATATTATGTATGTATATTTTTATGTAATATATTAGTAATATATATATACTATTTTATATAAAATATATAT
>NC_051387.1:39752996-39755496 GCF_015228065.2 Penaeus monodon
TGCTATTAAATAATTAGTAATAAAAGAGCTAAAAAAAATTGTATATATACATATACATACAGGTGCATAGGGCTCAGACACTGCTGAGAAGGGACTAAAAATACTTCATCAGGAATCTTGCTGAGGAGGTTGAAGGCCATTTCTTGGTAAATGATCTTCGCCCTGCCTACCAAGCCCTGAGAAAGCTGAACTCTAAGCCCTCTTCACAGATGACTGTAGTCCGTCCACTCAGTGGATGGACAGATCATCTCAGATCATGTAGGGGATTGTGAACGTTGGGCTGAGTAGTTTTCAACAGTTGAACCAAGTAGACCCTCCAACAGTTAGCTTGGATGCAAGTGGTATCACAGTACCTGTGCCAGACCCACCCATCAGCAAGGAACCTCCTACCCTAACGGAGGTTTGGATGGCAATTTCCAAGCTGAAATTTGGGAAAGCTGCAGGAATATGTGATATCCCTGCTGAACTGCTAAAGGCTGAGAGCAAACGGAGCTTGCAAGCCATCTGGCAGTCTGGTGCCATTCCCCTTGTCCTGTTGAGGGGCGTGGAAAAGGGATCATTGGGACTGCAGCAACTACTGCGGCATCACCCACATTCTTCTGAAATGGGTCTGCGACCACCTACTAAGGCACCAGACTCTGGATTCACTCCTGGCAAGTTCACAATAGACCGTATCCTAGTGCTTTCAGTAATTGTGGAATGCCGTCGTGAGTTCGTTCGTGGTTTGCTTGCAGCCTACATCGACTCAGGAGTGCCTTTGACTCAGTGTATCAAGAATCGCTACAGGAGATTCTGAGACTCGAGGAATTCCGAAACAGTTCACTGGCCTAATAACAAGCATATATGCTGGTACTGAAAGTGCTGTAAAGTGTGGTGGGGGCCTGTCAAACTTCTTCCATGTTAATTCAGAGGTGAGGCAAGGCTGTATCCTTTCACCAACACTTTTCAACACCTGTATGGACTAGATAATAGGCAGAGCTACTGCCCAAAGTCAGTGTGGAGCAACACTGGGTAATATAAAGGTCTCAGACCTTGAATTTGCCGATAATGTTGCTATCCTATCTGAGTCCCTGGAGTTACTGGTGGCGGATCTTGATGCATTCAGCAATGAGGCGAAGCCCTTGGGTCTAGTGGTCTCCTGGAAAAAGACCAAGATTCAGGACTTTGGGGGCCTCTTAGGGGAACCCTTTCAGTCGATCCATGCTTGTGGTGAGGACGTTGAATTAACAGAGATTTTTGCCTACCATGGTAGCATAGTCCATATCTCTGGGCTGTCAGATGAAGAAGTTAGCAGATCGATTGATCTGGCAGCAGGAGCCATGAATTCTATCAAGAGCATTTGGAGATGTCATTACCTATGCAGAAGGACTAAGCTAAGTGTCTTCAAGGCCTTGATACTACCAGTTTTGTTCTATGGAAGTGAAACCTGGATGCTATTGAGTACCTTGGAGTCTCGTCTTGATGCCTTTTGTAACAAGTTTCTATGCTGGATCATGGTGTACAGTTGGCAAGACCATGTGTCCAACCGACGGTTGCACCGTGAGACTGTCATGGGACCTGTTACTTGTATAATCTGAGATTGCCATCCCAGGGTTTCTGGGCACCTAGCTCGCTTCCCTGTGAATGACCCTGCCCATCAGATTGTTTCTTTGTAAGACAATCCTGGGTGGAGGAGGCCCATGGGATGAGCTAGGAAGTCATGACTCGGGTAGCTTGACAAGACCTGACACAAGGAATTAGATATGGGCCAAGGGCCTGCCTGGAAACTCGCCATGAAGGACCCTCGTGGCTGGAAGCGGAGGGTGGATGCAATGTGCCCCCCATCAGTGTTAGACCCTTGATGATGATGATGATATATATGTACATATGTATATGTATATATATATGTATTATACATATATATATATATATATATATATATATATATATATATATATATATATATTCATATATATACATACTTATCTATGTATATATGTATACATGCATATCTGTAAACATATACATACATACATATGTGTATATATACATATAAACATTATATGAATATATATATATGCATATATACACATATATATATATATACATACATATATATTCATATATTTGAATATATATATATATATATATATATATATATATATGTATATAAGTATATATACACACACATATATAAATATATATACCAATATATATATATATTTTTTCTCTCTCTCTCTCTCTCTTTTTTCTTTTTTTTCTTTTTTTTCCTTTTTTTTTAACGGTAGGTTCATGTTTGAGCTGCCGTGGTCACAGCATGATACTCAATACCAATATATATATATATATATATATATATATATATATATATATATATATATATATATATATATATATATATATATATATATATATATATGTATATATATAATATATATATATATTATATATATATATATATATATATGAGTGTATAAATATATATATATATATATATATATATATATATATATATATATAT
>NC_051387.1:39764379-39769379 GCF_015228065.2 Penaeus monodon
TCTAGGAGCATATCGATATGACTTTTTTTTTTTAATGAAGAGCGAAGAGAAAATCGATATGCAGTTGCTTTGATTTTCGAAGCTTATTTCTCCGTTGTTTTAGAAGGTGCGACTAAGTTTCAAAAAGCGTCATTACGTTGCCACGGTTTATTACCAACAGCTTGATGTGAGAGCAATATTGTACGAAAGTTTGTTAAGTGAATTTAAGTCCCAAGTTTGCCAGTTTGTTACGAGATCAACTTGGAAATTAATTTACTATTCTGTCAACTTTTGAAGATTCTGAACGCCCGTGTAATTTTTGTGTGAAGGGCTAATCTTTCTCATCTCCAGTCCTTAGAAAGTCATTGGGTTTATATACACACACTCGCATCATATATATGAATATATATATAAACATACATACCCATATATATATATGATATATATATATTATATTATAATATATATATATATATTATAATATATAAAATATATATGTTTGTGTGTGTGTGTGTGTGTATGTGGTGTGTGGTGTGTGTGTGGGGTGGGGTTTTGTGTGTGTGTGTGTGTGTGTGTGTGTGTGTGTGGGGTTGTGTTGGGGTGTGCATGCATATATATATATATATATAATATAATTTATATATATATTATATTAATATTATATAATATATATATATTTTATACATATTTGTATATATATATGAAAACACACTATATATTCTTTTACTATAACATATATTTATTATATATCATAATTCTATATTATATATTTGAATATCATACAGACACACCACACACACACACCAACACACACACACCCACTCACCCCACATATTTATATATATATATATATATATATTATTATATTATTTTATATATAATGTATATATATTTGTATATATACACACATATATGTAAATATCTATTATATATATACATATATATATACATATATGAATATAGATATATACATGTACATACAGATATATATATACACATACATATATAATATTAATTTATATATTATTATAATATATATAATATATATATATATATTATATATATTGTTATGACCAGATATATGTTATAAATCGTTTTATTTACGAAAGGACAAGAGCTCTTGTGAGCTTGTGAAATCCATTCTGTATACCTCAGAGCTCATACCTATTTACGCAAACTAAGAATGTACAAATCACAATAAGTAAAATATCTTCACAAAGAAAAATGATTAATGATTATAATTTAATGTTTTATAGAAGTTTTATGAAACACAAGGAAAAACAATATGTTCTTACTATTTCGAAGCCTGAATATTTGTAACTTTAATTCACTGAATAAAATTAGATTATAATATAGGAATAATCATACAACCATTTAATATTATTTTGTTCACAATTGATATCACATCAAAGAATTTATTATTTACACTCGTAGCCATCCGATGAGAAGACGTGGAGACAAGGTCCATGAGGGATGACGCTCGTGACACTGTAGAAGTATATGGCTTCTCACAATTTTGGCAGTGCGCATAAGGTCCGTGGGCCATTTAATATGTAAAAGCCTTATTCTTTGATGTAACTATAGCTAATTATTTTATTTGTTTCCTTTTTAATTTCAGTAATCAGCTTATAAACACTTTGGCAAACAATAGGAAGCTTATCTAAATTCTAGTTTCTAACCCCAATAATCTTACGTTCCATGTCTATGTATATGCATATATATGTATATATAAATATATATATAAATATATATATAAAGATATAGATATAGATAGATAGATAGATATCTGTATATATGTATATATATATATATAAATATATATTAAATATATACAAAATTTTATATTATATTGTTGTTTTAATATTATATTTTAATTTTAATTTTAATATATGTATTGTGTAATATATAAATATTTATTAATATTATATAAAAATAATATATATATTTTTATTTATTTTTACTCACACACACACACACACACAACACCAACACACCCCACACACAACCCAACACACACACACACAACGCATACACCCCACACACACCGCACGCACAACCACACACACACACCACACAACACACACCACACACCACCACCCCAACCCCACCACACACGCACATCACGCAACAACCACCACACCCCACAAAAACACGCGCACAACACACACACTATATTTTGTAAACAATAAAAAAAAGGGGCCCCGGATGTACACTTCACCCTCTTTCTCACGTGCATTTCCTTTTTGAGGGGACGCAGGAAATGTATCTGCTTCTCTTTTGGCCTTCTGCGGCGAAGTAATGCCCTCAAAGGGAAACCCCGCGGGCATAAAAGGCACGTTTCATCAGGTGAGGGAAACGGGAGATAGATCAAGCCAGCAGGGTACCCCCACCACTATGTCTCCACCACATATTTTATATATATTTATAATATATATATATATTATATATGTGTGTGTGTGTGGTGTTGTGTGTGTGTGTGTTTGGTGTGTGTGTTTTGTAGTATATTTAAATACTTTAACTATGTATATGAACATATATATATAATATATATATATATATATAATATATATATATATTTATTATATACACACATCCCATATGTATGTTATATATTATATATATATATTTTAAATATATATATATTTTTTTTGTATTATATAAACATTATATAAATTTATATATATTATATTTTAATTTTAAACATATTCATATGTTGTATTACATATGTTATTATATTGTATTTTAATTATACATATTATATAATATATATATATATAATATATATACATATAATATATACATATTATGTATAACATAGTATATTATTTTAATAAATATATATATATATATATATATATATAAATAATTTTCTACAGGCTTTTTTTATACAAATCATTATATATATAATATATATATATATATATATATATATATTACTTATATATAATACTAACATATACAAAACTAGGGGTATATATATATAGTATTTTAATATAATAATATTTAAAATTATATATATTAATATTAATTTTTCAATACATAGTATATTTATATACTTTTGTGTGTGGTGAAAATAAAAATATTGAATTATATTATATAATTATATATATATATATATATTATATTATAAAATTATTATATATAAAAAACACATACAAAAAATATGATAAAAACCCAGTCGAAGAGGACTTCTGGAAAAAAAGTCCTCTCCTCAGAATACTTGTAAAAAAGGGTTTAAAAAAAGTAAAAGTTAAAGTCACCCAAAGCAAGGCTAATAAAGGGAAAAAAACGAGGGTATCGAGTGAAAGCCCTAAAGCAAAAAAAGTTAGAAAGCGGGGATACTTTCGGCCAATAAGGTTTAAAACTAACGAACCATTAGAAAAAAATGGCGGGCTTAGACAAAAGCTCAAAGGGTTTGAACATCAAAGATTGGAAGGAAAATCACTGAAGTTTCTTTTAACTAAAGTGTCTATGCGATTCAAAAAAAATTTAGTGAATACTATATACTGGAAATATAAATATATATATATTTTAATATTAATATATTTAAAATTATATATATATATATATATATAATTTAATGTTATAAGGTCTGTTGGATTTGGATTTCAAAAGGGTTTATTGAATTTTCCAGAAATATCGTAACTTTTTTGCCTTTTTTTATTGCAGGTTTTTTTCTTGATGGTTTACCTAGAAATATTGATGGAAAAATAAAAATTTTTTAGAGGAACCAGCTGAGAGAAGGAAAACCCTAAGTCCCCAGAGAGCACAAGAAAAATTCCCCCTCCCAAAGGTGATGGCAAGAGGTAATCAAATTATTTTGGATATTGTGGCACTTGACTGACATCTCCCTAACTTCGTGTGTGGTTCCCAGAAAATATCTACATTTATGCATGACGGAGCTCCCTGCCCCTTACCCCAAAAAGGTTTTGCAACCCCTTTTGGAAAATTGGTTTTAGATTGATTGATTCCGGGAAAAAAAGTCAGTTTTAATTTCCCTAGGGAAATGGAAAACATAAACGCACATAAAACAGGTAAAAAATTTAAAAACAAATTTGAACTAATTGACGATTGATAAAGGTATGGCAAAAAACCAAGATGCGGGGAAAAAGGCCCCCGGTACATTTGGGGTAGTCAAGACGTGCAGAATTTTAAGGTTAAGGGATACTAATATCTTTTTTGGTATACTGTATCCATAATATATATATATATATAAAATATATTATATAATATATATATATATAATATATATATATATTATATATATTTTAATATATATATATTATAATATATATATATATATATATATATATAATTATATAATATATATATATAATAATTGGATTAGTATCATGCTGTGACCACGGCACTAAAACATAAAACCTACCGTTAAAAAAAAAGGAAAAAAAGAAAAAAAAAAAAAAAGAGAGAAGAGAAAAAAAAAAAAATATATATATATTTTTAAAATTATATTTATATATTTTTGGGTATATAATTTATATAGTGTGTGTATATATATTTTATATACATAATTATATATTATTATATATATATATATAATATTATATTATATAGATTATTCAATTTGAATATTAGTATATATAATATTGTGTAATTGCATATATTAATATTCATATAATGTTTATATGATATATACACATATGTATTAGTATAGTTTACAGATTGCAGTATACATTTATACATAGAAAAGTATGTATATTATGAATATATATAATTTTAAAATTTATATATTTAATTTATATATTTTATAATTATAATACATATATATATACAATTACATATGTACATATATATCCATCATCCCCCGGGTTAACATGATGGGGGGCACATTGCTCCACCCCCGCTTCCACCACGAGGGTCCTTCAGGGCGAGTTTCCGGGCACCCCTTGGCCCAACTAATTCCTTGTGTCAGATTTGTCAACAAAACCCGAGTCATGATTTCCCTAGCTATCCCGGGGGCCTCCTCCACCCAGGATTGTCTTAAAAGAAACAATCTGTGG
>NC_051387.1:39774379-39782448 GCF_015228065.2 Penaeus monodon
AGTCCTGTGGTACTGACCCCAGGCTGGTAATGGCTACCCTACCGGTCTAGTTCAAAACTCCTCCAGTGGGCCCCTTAGTGTTTCCTTGGACAGACTGAGGAGGGGGGGGTGTGCCTGTGGGGTTACCCTGCGTCTCTGACTGATTCCGAACTTGAAAACCCGCCGACCCCGGGTTCTCTGTGAAAACGCGAAACCTCGAAGCAGCGCAGGGGTCCATTTGGCGACGCCCCAGGGCAAGCAGAATTTTTTCTCCCTGGAATATGGAGGCCACTAAGGCGTCGCCTGGTCAGTTAAATGGAATCAGGACATATCTATTATCTATCTATCTATCTACATAATATATACATATAATTTATTATGTGGTGTGTGTGGTGTGGTTTTGGGGTGTGTGGTGTGTGTGTGTGGTGTGTGGGGGGTGTATGTGTGGTGTGTGTGTGGTGGGGGTATATGTGTGGGGGTTGTGTATGTGTGGGTTTTCATATGAATAAATATAAAAATATATATTTATATTAATATATATATATATATTATAATATACATAATTAATATATTATACTTTTAATTATTAATATAATATATATATATATATATATATAATTTATTGTTGTTGTTGTTAGTATAAACTTTTTTTTTTGGCTTTTTATTACAAATTATTTAATAACAATAAAATTTAAAACATTTTATTTAATACAAATATATGTTTTAATATATATATATAATTAAATATATTATATATATATATATTATAATATGTATTATATAGACTCGTGTGTATAAATTATAGATATAATATATGATGGGTAGTAAAAATAGTAGATAGATAGATAGATAATAGATAGAAAATGATAGATAGATAGATAGTAGATTAGATAAAAGATAGATAATGATATGTACATATACATATAACATATGTAACACACACCACTACATAGTGTGTATTTGTATCATTACATAATATATATTTTAAAATTTAATATATATATATATTATATTATAATTTACATATATATATATTATATATTATATAATTAAATATATATATATATATATATATATATATATATATATTATATCAAATTTGTGTGTGTGTGTGTGGGGTTTGTGTTTTTGGGTGTGTGTGTGTGGTGTGTGGTGTGTGTGTGATGACAATCTAATCTATTATATAATAATGTATTAATATATATTATATTTTAATATATATATATATATAAAATTATAACATATATATACTACAAAATATATATAATTATATATATATATATTATTATATAAAATTTATGTATACATAATATTATATATATATATTATATTATATATATAATAAATATATTATACAATATATATATATATCATATTATGTTATAAATACAGTGGCGGCTCCTGATGCTTTTAGCAAGAGGCAAAGCCTTGGGTCTAGGGGTCTCCGGACCAAGATCAAGTTCAGGATTTTAATAAACCTTTGGTCACCCTTCAATTGATCTATGCTTGCCGTGAGCGCTAAAGTCAGAGAAAGTTTTGCATACTTGGTAGCGTAGTCAGTCTCTTGGCTTCAGCCCAAAAATAGTAGAGGGGTTGTCTGGCGCGGGAGCCATAAACCGATCAAAAAGACTTTTGGGAGATGCAGAAGGATGAGCTACATTTTTAAAGGCCTTTATACTGCCATTTTAATACAGGCCCAGGTTTGGAAGCAAAACCTGGACGCTTCCATGCCTTGGAGTTCATCTTGATCCCATTTTTAAAAAGTCCCTTGCCGGATCGGGGGTACATTTGGGGGGACCATGTGTTTCCCGACTGCTACATCGTGAGACGGGCTGGGCCCCTGTTACTGCAAATCTGGCCCGCCAACAAAAGGCTCTAGGGCCCCTAGCTTGTTTCCCTGTGGATAACCCCCCAATCGGGTTTTCTTTTTGGAGACAATCCGGGGTGGAGGAGCCCATGGGCAACCTAATTGGCCTGGCTTTGACACTGGACCAGCCCTGTCGCGAGGAGTAGAATGAGCCGAGGCCTGCCTTGAGATCCAATGTGGGACTCCCCTGGTGGAAGCGAAAGGTGAATGCGGCCCTGATATGATGAACATAATATGTATATATAATTTTTTTTTTTTTATTGATGTGTAAAATTTTTATATATATATTATAATATATATATATTAATATATATAATTATGTTTTGTGTTGTGTATTTTGTGTGTGTGTGTGGTTGTGTTTGTTGGTGGTGTGTGTGTGCGGTATTTTCTATATATTAACATAATTATTATATAATATATATATATATATTTTATATATAATTAATTATATAATTATAATTATATCTTTTTGTTGTGGTGTTAAAGAAATTGGGGTTCGTAAAAAAAAAAAAATAATAAAAATAATAAAAAAAAAAGAAAAAAAAAGAAAAGGGGGTTTTTTGGGTTTAATCCACTTTATACGTAACGTTCCCGTTGCCTTTTGATTGTGCAAAAATTTAAATTGCTCCCCGTTCCAAAATGGCCCCTTTCATAATTTTAAAAAGAAAATGCTGATACTAATGGTCTAAAACAAACTGACCAGCACCACCGGTTACATATCGCAGAGTCGATCAAAAGGATTTTGTATATTGCATTTTAATCGTTGCTGAGGGAGGGGATGAAGACTGATGACGCAAATAAGACAAAAAAAAAGGGAGATGGGGAGATCAATGAAATTTTCTATAAAGTAGAAAAAAGAGTATTTTTAAAAGGGTTTAAATGCAACGTTTTTTTATTTTTGCTTTAAAACTATGTCATGCGCCCATGCACTGTTCTAAGATACCATCCACTTTTTTTTTAGTTTGCAGTTACTCATACCATCCGTTCCTTTCTCTTTTCCCCCCGCACGACTCTGACGAGTTTTAAGATTAGAAACTTAAAGTTTTGTTCATTAGGAGACTTCTTGTGAGAAGTTAGTACCATCCCTTTTTTTTTTTCCTTCTCACTTCTAACTCCCCTTTTTGATTTTCTATGGAATCGATGTAAAGACAGCGAGAGCAAAGACGACATTGCGAGGTTGAAGTCACAGATTCCAAAATCATAGGTAAATTAATTTTCCCTCAGGATTTACTGATTAACTTCCCCTTTTCAGAGCTCTCACCTTAATCACATGAAGGATTTCATACACCTTGATGGTTGAGTGAACATCTCGGTGCCAGTCCAGAGCAAGGAGATGTGGCGTGAAAATGCAAGAAAAGAAGAGAGAAAATAAAATACCTATTTGATCTCTCGTGTTAGATGTTTCCTAAAGCTCATGACAAATCATTTATTATATTCATCTCATCATATACTATCTTTCTATTATGTTTTTTTTTTACATATTTTTACAAAAGGGCCTTTCAAAAATTTCGTCCAATATAAATTCAACTTTTATTTTTCTTTTTTCCTGCATTCAGTCTTAGGAATTGTTGATCTGATTATGCAAAATAAACGCAGCGAAAATAAGCAATGAATGTTAAAAAGGTTAGATCTTTTTTATTCATCTCAAATTCTCATACATTATTGAAGTCCCTAACATTCACAGATTTGATTACGCTAATATGAATCTCTCTAATTATGCTTTTTTATTGATTAAGTTAGTTAAAAAAAACATTCTTGTTTACCCCTTGAAAACTATAGATATAAAAATTCGAGAAAAATAAAAGTTTTTTTAACATGTACCTGAGGAATATATGTAAAATATCATCAAGTTTTTTCTACAGATGAAAACATCAGGCGAATAGATAGCAAGTAGTTTGGTTGCTTTTTTCTTTTTCGAAACATTTCCGAATGTGTTTTTTTAAACCACACAAGTCTCTCTCTCTCTCTCTCTCTCTCTCCTCTCCTCTCTCTCTCTCTCTCTCTCTCCTCTCTCTTCCCCCTCTCCCCCCTTTTCTCTCTCCCCTCTCCTTCTCCATTACATATATAATTTTTTAAAATATTATTATATATATATATATATTAATAATTAAATATTATATAAACATATTAACATATATAAATATATATATATTATATATATATAATTATATATATATTATTATTATAATATCATAAAATACATTAAAAACCACAACACACCTTTTATGTGTATTTATATATATATATTAAAATTAATATATATATAATAAAATTTTATATATAATTTATATATATATATATCCATAAGGCCCGGTGGCCGAGTGGTTTAAGCATCGGACTAAGACTGTCCACGGCAATCTGAGATGAGGTTCGAGTCACGGCCGGGGGCATTGTTCCCTTGGGCAAGGACAACCTTCGATTCCCACCTAGCCACGGGTTGCCAACCCAGCCCAAGTGTGCGGGTCCCAAGCCCGAAAAATAGGAGAATGATTCCCAAAAAGGAAACCCCCGGCTTTCCGGGGAAAAGGGAACGGGGGACCCTACCACTACTCACTCCAAGAGCATCAAAAACTGAAAAACTACAATTTTAAAAATAATTCTGGACCACGGCGGCTAAAACATAACCTACCGTAAAAAGAAAAGAAAAAAAATATTATAGCAATATAAAAATTAAAATATATATATAATATAATATAAAAATATTATTTTATATATATATATATATATATATATTTTTTATATATATATATATATATATATATATATATTAAAATAATAAATTTATTATTATATATATTATAATATTATATCACACAAATTAAATATATATTATATATATTATTATATATAGAAGAGAGAGAGAGAGAGAGAAGAGAGAGAGAGAGAGGAGCGAGAGAGAGAGAGAGAGAGAGAGAGAGAGGTGAGTGAGAGAGAGAGAGAGAGGAGAAAAAAAAAAAAAATTATATATATATATATATATATATATATATTTTATAAATATATATATAATATATATATATATATACTATATTTTGGGTGTGTGTGTGTGTATTGAAAAAAAAAAAAAAAAAAAAAAAAAAATATATATATATATATATATATATGTATATATATTAATATAATATATTATTTTAATTATATATATAATTTATATTTTAATATATATGATTATATATATATATATAAAATAATATTATATATATAAAATATATATTATAAAATTTTATAATATATATGTTGTGTGTGTGTGTGGTATAAATATACCACACAAAAACTTTTTGCTATACATACTTAGATTTACTTACAGGGGAAAATGTTTTTAGCACACTCAGACTCAAATAACATGCGATGCAATGATTGTCACAGATGGTTGTATCAGAAACATTTACGGGGCTGTAAATATTGAAATAGTATCCCCTTTAAAGTAGATAGGATTCCATTTAATTCCAGCCATTCTAGTATGTGAGGAATTTCTCATCGATTAGTCTTTGTTTCCTGTTAAAGAAAACAAAAATCTTGGTAAATCTTGGTAAATAAAAAACGAGAAAGATTAACACCACTAGATATACCAACAAACAGATTCGACTGTCAAAGAAATCTAAATCCTTTTCGACAACAATTTGGATCCGCTCGGAAAAAAATGAAGTTCAGAAGCCTAATCGGATTGCGAACAAAAGTGAATTACTTTTGTTTATCCGGTGAAAAGAATAATGTACACCAAACTGTTATTTGTTTTCTTGCAATGACCACAGTACACATAGAGGCACATACGAATGCAAGTCTGGACACGTACGCACACGCGCACGCACACACACACACACACACAACCCACACCCCAACACACCACACACACACACACACACACACACACACACACACACACACACACACACACACATACACACAGGTACATTAATATTATATTACACATAAATATGGATAGTTACATTTAAGTACAGTCTGTCTTTTTGTTTTATTTTCTCTTAACATTTCTTAATCGGGGTGTGGGCATTGGGGCTAATTGTAAGAATCTGCAATTTATCAAACTCTGACACTCTGTCCATGATATTGTCATCACAGATTACAATTACACGTTAATTCATATTGTAGCACTTCTACTATAGAAGCCGGGATGTTTTAGCTTTTCTTGCTGGCTGTTTCATATTTCATATATTTTCTTTTTCTTTATTTATTTCAGGCAACTCACCTACACTAATAGTTATTTTGTGTTATAAATTGTTATTTATCAGAAGTATTCATTAGAATTAGGCATCTTAAATTTATTATGTATAGGATATATATATATATATATATAATATATAAATAATATATAATTATATTATATATCCTATATATATATATATATATTATATAATATATTAAAATTAATATTATATATATATATATATATAATACAAGAAATATATGATATATAATACATAATATATAATATAATAATATATATATTATTTATATATATATATTATATATATATATATTTTAGGGGCCTTTCCCTTCCCGGAAGGGGGGTTGGCCAGCATGGGGTTTGTCGAAGATTAACGGTAAAAAAAAAAAAAAAAAAAAAACCTTTATATATTATATATATTATAATATAATATATATAATATATATATATATAATGTGTGTGTGGGGTGTGTGTGTGTTGTGTGTGTGTGTGTGTGGTGTGTGTTGGTGTGTGTGTGGGGTGTTGTATGTATGCATGTGTGTGTATACAACTATATATCAACATCATACATATATATATATTATAATATAATATTATATATTATTTTAATATATAATATATATATATAATATTATAAATTCCTGTATATTCTATATAATATATATATATTTTATATAAATATATATATTATACATTTATATATATTTATGTATGTCTGTATGTATGTATCTATCATCTACCTATCTACTCATCTATCTATCTATCTCTATCCTACTACTATCTACCCTTCTATTATCTATCTATCTATCTATCTATCTTATTATATTTTATATAATAAATATATATATATATTATATATTATAATTAATTATATAGATATTATATGACCGTATTCATGTTGACAATGTATAAAAGTATGATGAGAAAGAACTCTTCACAAAGCAAGAGAAGTATTTGACCGGTTTCGATTATATCTTCGTCAGAAATACGTAAATCTGACGAAAATACAATCAAAACCGGTTAAATATGTCTCTTGTATTGTGAGGATGTTCATTCTCATTCATACCTTATATATAAAATTATATATATATATTATATTATATATATATATATATATATATATATTATATATATATAATTATTATATATATATACATATATAAAATATATATATACTTTATAAAATATATTATAAAAATTATAATATAAATATATATATATTATTTTTAATATTGTGTGTGGTGGTTGGGTGTGTGTGTGTGTGTGTGGGGGGTGTGTTGTGTGTGTGTGTGGGTTTTGGTGTGTGTGTGTATAATATATATATATATATAATAATATAATATATATATATAATATTAAATATATTATGCATAAAATGCTAGTTGCATGTATGTGTATGGTCTGTTTTAATATAAAATATATAAATATATATTATATAATTTTAATATTAAAATATATATATATGTGATTATATATATATATATATATAAATATATATATAAAAATATAAAAATATATATGTGTTATATATATATATATATTATATAATTTTTTAATTTTATATAATATTATTATTTATAAATATATATAAAAATATGCAGTATGTAGATTTTTGTCGTGTGTTTTTCATATATATGTTTATGTATATTTATATAATATATTTTAAAATAATATATTTAATATTATTATATAATTTTTATATATATGTATTATATATTTGCATACACATATATAAAGTGTGTATAAGTTTTTGTGTGTTGTGTGTAACACACAACACACCATACATTTTTTTTTTTCGGTAGGTTTAGTTTTTAGCCGCCGTGGTCACAGCAGATGCTTAATTGTGTTTTCCTGTTTGAGATCTTGGAGTGGTACGTGGTAGGGTCCCCCCGTCCTTTTTCCCCAAAAGAGTGCCCGGGGTTACCTTTTTTGGTAAACTTCTCTCATTTATCCGGGGTTGGGACCAGCACGACTTGGCCCGGTTGGCCACCCCCAATGGGGCCTTAAAAAAGGGGGGGGAGGCCAATTTTCCCCGGG
>NC_051387.1:39782548-39812194 GCF_015228065.2 Penaeus monodon
AAAACCCAAAAAAAACCAACCCCCCCCAAACCACCCAAAACACCCCAAAAACAAAAACACACAAAACAAACCAAAACACCCAACAACCCAACCAAACCCCCACCCCGAATAAGAAAAAAAACAAACAAAAGGACACCCCCACCTTTAGGGAAAATATAGAAAAAAGGGGTCGTACACTGTCTTTTAAGGTGATTTTTTTGAGGGGGGTAATTATTTTTCTTTTATTTTGGGCAAAAAAAATTTAAAAAAAACTGGATAAAGGGAACTTTTTTCGGGGGGGAAAAGGGGAGAAAAAAGAGGGGGTCACCACAAAACCCCCAAAAATATTTTTATAAAATATTTAATAATAATAGATATAAAAATATAATATATAATATAAAAATTTTTTATATGTTGTGTGTGGGGTGTGTGTTGTGTGTGTGTTTTTTGTTTTTATATATAATATAAATGTATATGAAATATAAAAAATAATATATATATATATATATATATAAATATTATAAAAAAATTTTTTTGGGAAAAGGGTATATCATATATAATAATATAAATATATATTTTAAATTGATAATAAATTATAATAAAATTTTTAAAAAAATACTATATATTATAATAATAATATATATATAATATTTATATAAATTATATATATATATAATAAAATAAATATATTATAATATAAAAAATAAAATTTTAAATAAAAAATATATAATTATAATATAATATTATATATAATAATGAAATAATAAAATTTTAACAAAAATATAAAAAAAATATAATAAAAATAGGTATATATATATGAAAATATTATAATTATATATATATAAATAATATAAATTATATATATTTTAATTTAATATTTTATATAATATTAATATTATAATATTGGTTTGTGAAAAAAAATATATAATAATATTTATATAATAATATAAAATATATATAATAATAATAAAATATAATATATATAAAAAAAAAAATATGATATAACAGCAAAACATTTAACCCCTTTAAATATTTAAATATTAAAAAAATGAAATTAAATTAAAATAATAATAAAAAAATGTATAATAACCCAGCAAAAAAAACCAACACACCAATTTTTTTTTTTAAAAAAATAATTAAAATTAAAAATTTTAAAAAGTAAAATTAAATAAAATTAAAAAATATACTAATTTCTTTTAAAAAAGGTTGGATTAAACAAATTTTTAAATTAATATAGATACATAAAAATATAAATTTTATAAATATTTAATAATAAAATAATATAAATATATTTTAATAAAAATTATTAAAAATAAATTATATGATTTTTTATTTTTTAAAAAATTTTAAAAATCATTATTGGATTAGAGGGTTTATTTTAATTTTCCAAAATTTTAAAAATTTTTTTAATTTATCTATTTTATTTTGAGATTACCAAAAATTTTTACAATAAAATTTAAAAAAGAAAAACATATACCGAAAAATAAAATTCTAAAAATTTTAAATAATTATTATATATTCAAATAAATTCCCATTTTTTCAAATATCACATACAGAGGGGGGTATGTTACCGGTGTTGAAACCATTTGGTTGTTTGATTGATTTTTAAATAAAAATAGTTTAATTTATAATAAAATAAAATAAAAAAATAAATATAAACAAAGTTAATAAAATTATAAATATATAATAACCAATTTCAAAAAAACCCCCTACAAATTAAGGGGTTTAAAGGTTGGGGAACAATATCGGGGGGGGTTCAGAAATATATTATAATAATTTATATATATATATATATATAAATTATTATATATATATTTTATACATTTAAAAATAATAATATATATTCAAAATATATATATATATATATATTATATATTTTATATAGATATTTTTATTATATATATATATATATATATATTATTAATCATATTACACATCAATATAATCATAACGTTAAAAATAATAGAAATAATATATAATAATAATATAAAATAATAGAATATAATATAAAAATATATATATATATTATATATATATTAATATATGTGTATATTGCATATTAATAGTTGCATAAGTTTATATATATATATATATTAGTATATATAGTATATAGATATATATTATATATATATATAGATAAGTATTTACATATATAATATATAATATAAAATTCATTATATATATATCTATAATATATGTATAATAATTATATATCATATAATAGTACATATAAAATGCTCATACAAGGTTAACAATGATGAGGGCCCCCAACTTGAGCACTCGCTTCCAGACAGGTGTGCCTTCATGCGAGTCGAGACGCTGGCCATTTAGATCGGTCAGGTTGCAAGACGATGGTCATGACTCCAGTCACCATGCCTCCTCCACTCAGGATTGTTTACAAAGAAACAATTGTGGCAGGTTTTCACTAAGGAAGTAGCTATGGTCATTTCTTAATTTACTCTACTGAGGATGACTCAGATTAACTTTATGTAAAGGTCCCATGACAGATCAATGCACGTCGGTTGGATCACAGGTTTTGCAATGTCCATGTATATCATAGAATTTTACTAGGATCAGATGAGTTTCCAGGCTGAATATAGCATCAGGTCACTTCTAGAAAAAAGCTAGAAGAACACCAAGACTGAAGCGACACTTAGCTTAGTCACTGAATAGGTTAAATGACATTCAATGCCTGATAGAATTCAGGCTCTGCTGCAGATCCCCAATCGTCTGATAACTTCTCATGACAGCCAGAGATATGACTATGCTACCATGGTAGGCAAAATCTTGTTATTCAACTCCTCACAACAAAGACATGGAATGACTGAAAGGGTACTAAGAGGCCCAATCTGAATCTTGGTTCTTTTCAGGAGACACTAGGACCCAAGGGCTTAGCCCATTGCGAAGCAGCAAGATCCGCACCAGTATACTCCGGACCAGAATAGGATAGGCAACATTACGGCAAATCAGGTCTGAGACTTATACTAACCAGTGTTGATCACACACCGTCTTTTTTTTTTTTTTTTTCTTCACTTGGGCCAGTAGCTCTACCTATTATCTAGTCCACCGGTGTTGAAAAGTGTTGGTGAAAGGATACAGCCTTGCCTCACATCTGAATTAACATGGAAGAAGTTTGACAGGCCCCCACCACACTTTACGCACTTCAGTACAGCATCTCGTTGTTATTAGGCCAGTGAATGTTCGGAATTCCTCGAGTATCCAGAATCTCCTGTAGCGATTCTTGATACACTGAGTCAAAAGCACTCTGAGTCGATGTAGGCTGCAAGCAAACCACGAAACGAACTCACGGACGCATTCCACAATTACTGAAAGCACTAGGATACGGTCCTATTGTAACTGTGCCAGAGTGAATCCAGAGTCTGTGCCTTAGTGAAGGTGGTCGCAGACCTTTCAGAAAGAATGTGGTGATGCCGCAGTAGCTTCTGCAGTCCCAATGATCCCTTCCCACGCCCCACAGCAAGGGAATGGCACCAGAACTGCCAGGATGGCTGGCAAGCTTCCGCTTGCTCTCAGCCTTAGCAGATTAAGCAGCGGATATAAATATTCCTGCAGCTTTCCAAATTCAGCTTGAAATTGACATCAACCTCCGTTAGTAGGGGGGGGGTAAGGGAAGGTTCCTTGTGATGGGTGGGTCTGCACAGGACTGTGATACCACTGCATCCAGAGATAACTGTGGAGGGTATACTGTTCAACTGTTGAAAACTACTAAGACCAACGTCACAATCCCCTACATGATTGAGATGATCTGTCCACACTGAGTGGACGGACTACAGTCATCTGTGAAGAGGGCTTAGCGTTCAGCTCTCAGGGCTTGGTAGGCAGGCGAAAAAAAAAAGAAAGATAGTTACCAAGAAATGGCCTGTCAACCTCTCAGCATAAGATTCCGGATGAAGGTATTTTTAGTCCCTCTCGCCAGTGTCTGAGCCTATGCACCTGGATGTATATGTATAATACAATTTTTTTAGATCCTTGATTACTAATTATAAATAGCAATACAATTTAACCACTATTTATTTAAATAACAAATATATATAATATATTATATATATAGAGATATATATATTATCAGATATATAATATGTATAATATCTGGATATCATACAATGTATAATATACTATATATATAATATATATTATATAATATGTCTGTAGGTATATATATATATAGATAATTATACTATTATATAATTATATATATAATAATGTATATATATTATATATATATATATACAGAGATATATATATATTACATATACATATATATTTATATATATATGTATATCTAGTATAAAACATTATATAGATATACATAAATATAAAGAGAGATATATACTAGAGATATATAGATATGCTGACTTTTTTATAATAATAGATATATACAATATATACATATATATATATAGATATAGACGAATAAAATATGTGACTTAATATAACTATATATATATCTATATATATATATAGATATATATATATTATATATCAGTCACTGTTCTATATTGGAGAGACAGATATATAATATATAATATATTATATATAAACACGATAGATAGTATATATAATATATATATATATATATATAATATATATATATAATAGATTATATATAACACGACTTTCGGAAGTGGGTGTGTGGTTGTGGGATGCTGTGGTTGTGTGTGTGTGGGGTGTGTGTTGTGGTGGTTGTGTGGGTGGTGCGTGTGTGGGTATATACATAATATATAAGAATATATAATATAATAATATAGATATATGTGGTGTGTGCGTGTGTCGGTGTGTGTGTGTGTATAATATATATATATACTCTTATTATATACATCTATATATTTCTATATATATAATATATATATATATACTCGAATATGCGTGAATTTAGTTCGTGAATCTATGTATGAATTGTTATTTTAGTGAAAACAGGAGATTATGCCTTGTAGAGTGCGGAAAGTGTTGTTTATAGAAAAAACAGCAATATGGGTTATTAAAGCATTTTGTAATTTTCCGTTACCTCAAAAAATCTCCGACAGCAACGTGATTTAGGGCTAGAGCGGATTAATGGATCGGACCAAGCGGATGTAAAAAACACACTCGCACAATAACGCTTGCCATCATTTAGTATCTATTGCCGCTATCTCATAGAATAAAAATGATTTACCTGAAACACCTAATGTGACTAAGAAGAGCATTTCTCCACCTGCATCTTAAAAAGAGAG
The DNA here is from genome assembly GCF_015228065.2 of Penaeus monodon. NCBI lineage: Eukaryota > Metazoa > Arthropoda > Malacostraca > Decapoda > Penaeidae > Penaeus > Penaeus monodon. Next base: position 39,787,759 of record NC_051387.1, read on the forward strand.
AGAGGAAAAAAAAGATAAAAAAATGAACAATGCATGCTGTCGAGATATATGAAATGTGGGCTTCAATTCAGTCGCATAGGGAAAGGTATGATATCACGAGTACAGTACCACAGCACTCATCTTTCTTACCGTTGAACTGCGTGTCAAAATATTTGAGATGAAGGGAAATCATGTTGAAATGAATATAGAAGTCCCTCCACGAGTGCCGCGATAAACCCACGGGAAAAACTAAGGAAACGGAATATGCATATGTATGCACCGAAGCTAACATTAGAGGACAGTCGGCAAGGATCACACCCTGAGTGTTGACACTAGTCGACTTCCTCTTGTTGACACTATCTTTTGTGGAGAAAGGATTTGGAATAGACCTAGAAATGGTACCATCCTTAAGCCTTTGCTAGGGTAATTTATTCAGAAAAGATTATTATGTGTTGCGTATGCGACGTCTGTGCACATGATATGACTTATGTAGTACGTATGAATACAAATAATATATATTATATTATATATTATATTATATATCTATATATCTGTTGTGTGTGTGTGTTGTGCTGTGTGTGATGTAGACAGATATAGAGAGAGAAGAGGTGAGAAGTGAGAGAGCTGGTTACATCCACAAACCTACCTCCACACAATAAGTGTGTATATACATTACATACATACAGTACATACATACATACATATAGTATATAGAGATAGATATATTATATAATTTATATAAATATATTATAGATATAATGTTGGGTGTGTCGTGTTGTGGGGGGTGTGTGTGTGTGTGTGTGTGTGTGTGTAGCCAGCTAGATAGAGAGAATGAGGTGAGAGTGAGAGAGATAGTTAGATGCACAAATATGCATAAACCTCTATGCGTATCATATTAGATAGATATTAAAGATATATATATATATATATATATATATAAGAGATATATAAATTAGTATTATATAGATCATAGATAGTATATACATACATACATTACATAAAGACATACATAAAGATATCTTATATATATTATCTATATATAAGCTATATATGATATATTGTATATTATATTATACATGCATAATATATATATATATATAGATATATTAGATAGATATATATATAATCTATGTATATTCGATATAGATATACATGCCTTACATATATACATATAACATATTATATATATAGAAATATATATATAATACTATATATATCAACATGCATTACGCCATATAATATAATATATATATTATATAGATATATATATATATATATATAAGGAATATATAGATATATATATGGTATACACACACACACCACCATACACACACGACACACACAAACAAATATATATAATATAATAATAATATATATAGCAATAATATATATACATAATCTATATATATATATATATGAAATTATATATCGATATATATATATATATATATAACATATTAAATTATCTATATATATATATATATATATCATATATATATAGAACAATGCATACTATCATATATGTCAAAATATCTCAACATATAAATAAATAATAGATATATTATAGATAATATATACATAACACGATAGATATTATATAATGTATAAATATATAGATATATATATATATATATATATATATATACTATACATATATCTTATAGGTATATATATATATACATATATATAGAATACATATATATTATATATACCATATATAATATATATAATAAGATATATATTATATATGTATTATTAGATAGTTAGAATATATTTTATGTATGTGATTGTATGTTGAAAGTATTTTGACCTGTATATGCATAGAATATGTATAATATATAGATATATAGATATACTAGAGATATATATAGATCATAGAGATATCTATATAATAGATATAAAATATATATATATATAGATACACTATATATATATATATAGACTTATATATAGATAGATATATAAGATAATATGTAGCAGATAGATATTAGTATATAATTACCGATGTATATATTATATATATTAATATACTCATATGAGATATAATATAATATAGATAATATTATATATATATATATAATATACATTGCACACACATAAATACTCACATACATATATAGGTGTGTTTATGTTGTGGGCCACAATGCTTGGCGTTGTGTGTATTGTAAAATATATATATATATATAAGATATATCTATATATATATATATATATAGATTATATATACATATATACACACATACAATACACACCACTACATATAGTGTGTTCTGTGTGGTGGGCCACTATGCTTGGCGGTGGGTGCATGAACCTTAGAAATATATATAATTAATCTATATATCTTATATATATATATATATATATAATACTATGACTAGGAATTATATATAATAATAGATATATATCTGACATTATATATAGTAAGATATATAAATCATATATTATATATCATATATATAGATTTTATAAGTAATAATATATATATATAGATACACTATATAACATATTGCAAATATTTCAATATATAAATACTATAATAATAGACATAAATATATATTGAGATATATATATATATATATAGACGAGATATAGAGATGTAGACATTGATACATAGTAATAAGATATAGAATCTATATATATATATATATATATATATACTATATAATGTAATAACATATACACACACATAAATACCACACAGTACATTAAGGTGTGTTTATGTGTGTGTGCCACAATGCTTGCGTGTGTGTGTAGTTATCATAATATATTATATATATATAGATATATATATATATATACTATATATATATATATATATAGTATATATACGATGTATCATATAATATATATATAAATAAATTAGATATATATAATATATATATATATAATCTATATAATAATTTAATATATATATATATATATATATATATAAATATGCCAGGACAAGTGGTTACCTTTGCTATTGAGGGAATTGGAGCAGTTGGGAGTTGAGGTGGCTGTCCTCTTGGAGGTGAAAAGACCTGGTAGCAGCACGATCAGTATTGATGGGTACACGGTATCTATGACGATGGTCATCACATCCAGGATGTAGCCATAGCCATCATCAGCCAACTTCAACCCTCGTAGTTGAGGTAACATGGGTTGATGAGCATATTATGGCACTGAGACCGAAGTATGCTATTGGCTTCATGTCTCTTAATGCTGTGTACGCTCATACTGATGTTTGCAACTCGAGGGAAAGGGGTTCTATGCCAATACAACATCAATGAACAGCTAATTGCCACGGGAGATATACCATTTGTTCTGGCGACTTCAATGTAGTATCAGGCTGTATTTGAGCTGGCTACAAGATGTCTGTTGGCTCCCATGCGATGGAGTTGATCAAGCACGAGAAACAGGGCCTCCTTCTCCGGGACTTTGCTAGGTCCCAGAGACTGATGATTTCTGATTCTTGGTTCTTGTTAGCATGCTATGGAGGATCCTCCAGAATTGCAGGGTTTACCAAAGTACCAAGTCCTGTGGTACTGACCCCAGGCTGGTAATGGCTACCCTACCGGTCTAGTTCAAAACTCCTCCAGTGGCCACTCTAGTGTTTCACTTGGACAGACTGAGGGAGGGGGAGTGTGCCTGTGGGTTCACCATGCCTGTCTCTGACTGATCACTGAAACTTGAAAACTGACAGACCGGTTGGCTCTGTGAAAGCGGGCGAAAACCTCGAAGCAGCGAGGGAGTCATGGCGTAGTCGAGGGCAAGCAGGAAATTCATTCTCCTGGAGATAAGGCGGCCCACTGAAGTGCGTCGCATGGATCAGTTGAATGGCAATCAGGGAACATATCTGCTCTATCTATCTATCATCTTATCTATCTATATATATATAATATATGATGATATATGTGTGTGTGTGTGCGCGAGTGTGGTGTGGTGTGTGTTGTGTGTGTGTTGTGTGTGTGGTGTGTGTGGTGTGTGGTGCGTGTGTATGAATGTGATTGGGGGTGTATGTGTAGTGTGGTTTGCATAGAATATGAATATAGATATATATATTAATATATATATATATATATATATTATATTATATATAATAATTCATATAAGATATACATATCTATTACGTATATATATTATATATACAGATATATATCTATATAATATATATTATATATATATGTATGTATGTAGTATGATATAACGATTTTTTGGCTCTTTTATTACTAATTATTTAATAACAATACAATTTAAAACATTTATTTACAAACAATATGTTTAATTACTATATATACTATTATATATATATATTGATATATATTGGGCTTGTTGTTAGTTTACTAAATGACAACAGGTCACTAGGATTATATATAGGTAATAATAGACTCGTGTGTATAAATGTATAAATAATTATATAGATAGACTAGATAGATAGATAGATAGCTAGATAGGATAGATAGATAGACAGATTAGAAGATTGATAGATAGGATAGATATCGCCATATCCTATATTAAATAATTACACCCAAACACATACATATGTGTGATTTGTATCATGTACATATATATATAGAAGTATATATATATACATATATATATATATATATATATATAGATATATATACAATATATAATACTTATAAATAGCTATCATATAAATATATATATGATATATATACATATATATTTATATAATTATATAATTATATATATGATATATATTATCATATATTATATACATAAATATATATAATAGGTGTGTGTGCGTGTAGGGTGTGTTGGTTGTCATGCATATAATAGATATCTATAGCTATAATATAGTATAATATAGATATATAAGATATATATATATTAATATTATATTATAAATATATAGATATATATTACATATATACATATATATACATACATCAATACATGTATATATATATACATGTGGCGGATACGACGCATTATCAAGAGGGCAAAGGCCTTGGTTTCTAGAGGTCTCCTGGGAACCAAATCAAGATTCAGGACTTAATAACCTGTAGGTCACCATTCAATTGACTATGCTTGCCGGATGACGCTGAAGTCAGAGAAAGCTTGCATACATGGTAGCGTAGTCCATGTCTCTGGCTGTAGGACAAGAAGTCAGTAGACGGATTAGTCTGCAGCAGAGCCTGAACTCGATCAACATGACATTGGAGATGCAGAAGGACTGAGTACATGTCTTCAAGCCCATGATACTGCCACTGTAATACAGGCCAGGTTTGGAAGCAAAACTGGGACGCTATCCCAGTGCCTTGGAGTATATCTTGATGCCATTTTTAAAAAGCTCCCTTTGACGATAGGGTACAGTTGCGGGACAGGTTAACCGACTGCCACACCGAGCAGACGGCTGGGGACCTGTTATTGATATCTGGGCACGCAACTAAGGCTCTATGGGCAAACCTGCTGTTTTCCTGGGGATAACCCTGCCAATCAGGTTGTCTCTTGGCGGAGGGACAATCTGGGTGAGGAGGGCCCATGGGACAACCTAATGGCCATTGCTTTGGCGATGGACCAGTCTGTCGCGAGGAGGATAGAGACGAGCCGAGGGCTGCCTTGAGCCTCGCAAGTGGACTCTCTTGGCTGGAAGCGAAAGTGAATGCGGCCATGATGTGATGAAAATACATATGTAATAATTTATTTATTTATAAGAGTGATATTATATACATATCTATATTATATACAATATATAGCCTATATATATATCTTCTACCTATATGTATATATATATATATACACTTAGTGTCTATATATATATAATATATATGTGTGTGTGTGTTATAGTGTGTGTGTGTGGTGGTGTGTGTGGTAGTGTGTGTGTGCGTGTATGGTCTATATATATATTACATATATATATAATACAATATATTTATAATATATAATAATATATAATATAATAATAATCCTATTGATATTTAATCTGTGTGTGTGTGTGTTTAAAAGGAAATTGGAGTCGTAAAAAAAAAAAACTATAATAATAATGAAAATACAAAGAAAATGACAAGAAAAGGAGGTTATGGTGTTTAATCCGACTTCATACGTAACGTTTCCGTTGCCTTTGATTGTGCAAAAAATATATTGCTCCCAGTATCCAAAGTGGCCTACATAATTTTGTCCAGAAAGCATTGATACTGAAGGGATTCTAATACAAACTGACCAGCACCACCGGTAATTATCGCCAGAGAAGGACAATCGTAATAATTGCTCGCTACATAGATCTGTATATTGCATCGAACCATCGAATAGTGAGTAGCGAAGGATGAAGAGGGGGGACGTGATGACGCAGACATAAGACAAATAAAACAGGGCAGAGGGTAGATCAATAAATTACTGATAGAAGATAGAAAACAGAGATATTTACAATAAGCTATAATGCACGTTTTCATGTTTTGCTTTAAAACTATGTCATGCGCCTAGTGCACTGTTCTAAGACATCATCAACTTGTTATTGGTTTGCAGACTCAATACACATCTCTCCTCTCCCCCTTCCTTTAATCTTCCCTCCGCACGTACTCTGCACGAGTTTAATGATTAGTATCTGTATGTTCGTTCATTAGGAGAAGTCTTATGAGAAAGTTAGTACCATACCATTGTTTTCTCCTTCTCACTCACTAAACTCTCCTTCTCGAGTTGCATATTGGATATCGGACGTAAAGGTGACAGCAGAGAGCAAAGACGACATTGCGAGGTTGAAGTCACAGATTCTCAAGTCATAGGTAATCTAATTACTCCATCAGGATTCACTAGATTAACTTCCCTTATCAGAGCTCTCACCTTAATCACATGAAGGATTTCATACACCTTGATGGTTGAGTGAACATCTCGGTGCCAGTCCAGAGCAAGGAGATGTTTTTTTTTTTTTTTTTCTTTTTTTTTTTTTTTTTTTTTTTTTTTTTTTTTTTCTTTTTCTTTCTTTTTTTTTTTTTTTTTTTTTTTGCATTTTTTTTTTTTTTTTTTTTCTTTTCTTTCTTCTTTTTTTTTTTTTGTTTTTTTTCTTTTCTTTTCTTCTTGCGTGAAAAATGCAAGAAAGAGAGAGGAAAATAAAATACCTATTTGATCTCTCGTGTTAGATGTTTCCTAAAGCTCATGACAAATCATTTCATTATATCTTCATCGTCATCATCATACTATCATTATCTATTATCTGTTTTATTGTATCATATTTTATACAAAGGCCGTTTCAACAATTACAGTCCGAAATATAAAATTCAACTTTTATGTTTTACTTATTCCTGCATTCAAGTCTTAGGAATTGTTGATCTGATTATGCAAAATAAACGCAGCGAAAATAAGCAATGAATGTTAAAAAGGTTAGATCTTTTTTATTCATCTCAAATTCTCATACATTATTGAAGTCTACGTACACATTCACAGATATTGCATTACTGCTAATATGAATCTCTCATAATTAGTGCTTTTTTATTGATTAAGTTAGTAATAAAAGAAACATATCTTGTTATACCCTTGAAGCATATAGATATAAAAATTCGAGAACATAAATGTTTTATTAACATGATACCTGAGGCATATATATGTAATATATCAATCAAGTTTCTCTACAGATGAATCAGTCGAGGCCTGAATAGATAAGTCAAGTAGTTGGTTGACTTTGTTCTTTGTCGAAACATTTCCGAATGTGTTTTATATCCACACAGAGTCTCTCTCTCTCTCTCTCTCTCTCTCTCTCTCTCTCTCTCTCTCTCTCCCTCTCTGCTCTCTCTCTCTCTCTCACACTATCTGCCCAGCTATACATAGTATATATTATAGGAAGAGCATATATATAAATATATATATATATATATATTAATCATATAACACATATATATAAATATATATATAGTTATTATATATTATATATATACTATAATAATATAGATATATATATATATATATAATATATATACAATACATATACATATACACACCACACACCACACACGTTTATGTGTATTATAATATATATATCAATATAATCATTAAACAACTTATATATTATTATACTATATTACCATAAGGCCGCGTGGCGAGTGGTTACAGCACGGACTCAAGACTGTCACCGGACGGCAATCTGAGATCGAGGGTTCGAGTCACGGCCGGCGAATTGTTCCCTTGGGCAAGGAAATACATCTTTCGATTGCATACTACCACTGGGTGGTCCAAGGCCAGCCCAAGCAGGATGGTCCCAAGCCCGGATAAAATAGAGAGAATGATTCACCTAAAAAGGTAACCACGGCATTCCGTGGAGGAACTGGGGGAACCTACCAGGAACTCACTCCAAGAGCATCACAACAGAAAAACTACATTAAGAAAGAATTCGTGAACACGGGGCTCAAAAATGACTACCGTAAAAAAGAAAAGAAAAAAAAAAATATATATGATATATATAATATAATATAGTATATATTATATATATAATATATTCTATATCTAGCAACATATAGTATACATACAATATAGTATTATATATATATATAAAATATATTATATAATATATATATATATATATATATATATAATATATGATATATAAATATATATATATATATATATATATATGCCTATATTTCATACACACATATATATATTAAATATATACTATCATATATATATATATATATATTTATATATATATAAGAGAGCGAGAGAGAGACGAATAATTCAGGACGAGAGAGAGAGAGGGAGAGAAGGAGGAAGAGCGAGAGAGGATGAGAGAGAGAGGAGACGAGAGAGATCTGAGAGAGGAATGAGAGAGAGAGACGAGAGAGAGTAAAGATATATATTATATATTGTATATATAATATATATATATATATATAGTTATATTCTATATATAATATAACATAATATGGTGTGTGTGTGTATGGTAACAAAAAAAAAAAAAAAACAAAAAAAAAACTATGTATATAAAGATATATATATATATATATATATATATAAGAATTATCATATATAGATATATGTATAGTATATATGAATATATATATCATATATATATATATATGCATGTATACATATATATCAGTATATATATATATATATATATATATATATATATGCATATGTGTGTGTGTGTGTGTATAAATATACACACACACAAACATTTATGCATATACATACATTAGATTTACTGTACAGTGGAAAATGTTTTTAGCACACTCAGACTCAAATAACATGCGATGCAATGATTGTCACAGATGGTTGTATCAGAAACATTTACGGGGCTGTAAATATTGAAATAGTATCCCCTTTAAAGTAGATAGGATTCCATTTAATTCCAGCCATTCTAGTATGTGAGGAATTTCTCATCGATTAGTCTTTGTTTCCTGTTAAAGAAAACAAAAATCTTGGTAAATCTTGGTAAATAAAAAACGAGAAAGATTAACACCACTAGATATACCAACAAACAGATTCGACTGTCAAAGAAATCTAAATCCTTTTCGACAACAATTTGGATCCGCTCGGAAAAAATGAAGTTCAGAAGCCTAATCGGATTGCGAACAAAAGTGAATTACTTTTGTTTATCCGGTGAAAAGAATAATGTACACCAAACTGTTATTTGTTTTCTTGCAATGACCACAGTACACATAGGAGGCACATACGAATGCTAAGTCTGGACACGTACGCACACGCCTGCAACGCGAACACACACCACACACACACCACACACCAAACACACCACACACACACACATACACACACACACACACACACACACACACACACATACACACAGGTACATTAATATTATATTACACATAAATATGGATAGTTACATTTAAGTACAGTCTGTCTTTTTGTTTTATTTTCTCTTAACAATTTCTTAATGGGGTGTGGGCATTGGGGCTAATTGTAAGAATCTGCAATTTATCAAATATCTCGACACTCTGTCATGATATTGTCATCACAGATTACAATTACACGTTAATTCATATTGTAGCACTTCTACTATAGAAGCCGGGATGTTTTAGCTTTTCTTGCTGGCTGTTTCATATTTCATATATTTTCTTTTTCTTTATTTATTTCAGGCAACTCACCTACACTAATAGTTATTTTTGTATAAAATTGTTTAGTTATCAAAGTCATTCATAGAATTAGGCATTAAATGTACTTAGGTATAGGATCTATAATATAATTAATAATATTATATATATAGATATATATATAGATAGAATAATATGATATATATATATATACATATAATATATGTATATATATTACAATACAATATAGATATAGTATATACATATATATATATAATAGGACATATATAAAATATATATCTATATATAGATAGTTATAGGTGCCTCCGTTCTCCGGAATGGTAGGAGTTGCACCAGCATGTGATTGTACGAAGATTAACGGTAAAAAAAAAAAAAAAAGAAAAAAAGAAAGAAAAAGAAAAAAAAAACAAAATATTACATCTATATAATATATATATATATATATATACTATATATACTATATATATTATATATGTTTGTGTGTGTGTGTGTGTGTAGTGTGTCGGTGTAGTGTGTGTATGCATGCTATGCAGGGTGTGTATACAACTTATATACATAACATACAAAACATATATATATATATATATATAAATATATATATATCTATATATATATATTAACATGTATATATTAATATAATATATACAGAATAAATATAATATATATATATTATATATATAACTCATTATATATATATATACATAAATATATTATATATATATATATATATATAATATATAATATATATATAATTATGTATGTATGTATTTATGTATGCATGTTAGTATGTATGTATGTATGTATGTATATATGTATGTATGATGTATGTAAGTCTGTATGATGTATGTATGTATGTATCTATCTCTCCATATATTAATATGAACCGTATTCATGTGGGGACAAATTATAAAGGATGAATGAGTATGAACATCTTCACAATTACAAGAGAGTATTTGACCGGTTTTTCGATTGTATCTTCGTCAGAATAGTATCTCTGACGACAATACAATCAAAAAAACCGGGTTAAATATGTCTCTTGTATGTGAGATGTTCATTATCATCATACCTTTCTATTATATAAATTATATATTATATATAGTCGAATATAAATTATAGCGATATATAGTATAGTAGTATACATCATAAATATAAACTATATATAATATATATATATATGACTAACTATATATATATAAAATACATATATACATATATAGCAGTATATACAAGGATAATAGATACTTAACTATATATAAGATATATATATATATATATATATAATCATATAGGTGTGTGTGTGCTGTGTGTGTTGGTGGTGGTGTGTGTGTGTGTGTGTGCGTGTGTGCTATACTTATACTATATATATAATATCTACTATATAATTATATTTATATAATATATATCGTTACGCGGTCGCCTGGTCTCTCTGCCACCAACACAAGGCAGGGCGAGGCAGACGGCGTGTTATATACAGGGTCGTGAAACTGAAACAGCTCCAAGGAGGCACGAAACCCCACGCGTCCCAGAACACCAGGAGAGGAAAACGCTTTGGCGCGGCAGGGCACGAAGTAAACACAAAACGATCAGTCTTCCTTTATTTACACAAGTTATTAACCCGTACATTTTTATAGGCACAATACAGGGGGAAAACAGCATGTACAACTCGCATCAATACAGCTTATAAAAGGCACACCCGGTTTTTCCAGGTCACAAGGGCACACATGAGGTCTTCACAGGAGCAGCACCAACTGATCGTATCTCCAGCTGTCCTCGCTCCTCGCTAACAGCCAAACTACGTCAGTTTGCCAGGTCCCTCATGTTAACCACATCTTCGCACAGAGACAAAAGGACCCACTGCGTGAGCACTATCCCCCCTATCAAGCAGACGTACAGTCGCTCTGACATACCTAAACATGGAACAAAAATACAGAAAATTTTCAATAAAATTAGTCCTCCTCTCGGTAGCGTTGCCACGTTCCTCATCGCGCTACGGGCTAACGTCATCTTCTTTTTCACCATGGCCCAAGAGTAGCTCTCCTGACCAGTAAAACGCCTACAACGGTCCACGTGGACAACAGACGGCGTTTCGCCCTCGCGAAATTGATAGGTGCCATCAGAAAAGGGCGCTACACCACGTGTAGGGCCATTCCCAGGGCTCGTTAAGCTTCTTGCGAGATTAGCCCATCGTATTCCGACGAAGGTTATGCAGCCAACACTCAGGTCACCTATGATTGTACCTCACTTCCCTCATGCGGGTCATAGGTCTCCATTCGCCAGGCTTAGCGGCGCTCCGGTGCGCCAAGTCCTTTCAGAGGAAGTAAGGCAACGGCCCCCACCAACTCCTTGCTCCGACGGGACTCTTCTGGGGGGGAGGGGGGGTAAGCTCAACTTCCTCGCAAGTGCCAGCTTTGCACCAGCCTGAGCACCTTGTCGGCCTTATCAGAGAGTTAGTACCAAAACTGTAACTAACCCTTCCTGGACAACAAGGCTCCGCCAACCGCTACGCCATCAGCAGCTGCAGTTCTGAATGGGCTCCACGAGGACCTCTACCCACACGAGACACTCTGACAGTCGACCACCGGATCTAGACTACTGTCCTGGGGACAAGGTGCAGTCGCTCAGCCGTAAACTCCTTGCACAGCCAACTCTGGAAGCAAGTGCACATCTTCACCGCTGCCCCTCACCAGCTTCCCGTCCAGGTCAACACACGCCTTAATCTGCGTCCGTAAGTAAGGCCCCAGCAAGCAGTGCTCGCAGATCGGCACATACACCGGCAGTCACTGCCCGTGCTGCCCACGCCAATAAGAGCCTCCCACCGGCCCCTTGAGCTGCACAACAATGGGCCCCGTGGGACACCACAAGTCTCTGGTGGGGCGTTCTGGAAGTCGCCATAGTGGCCAAAATCCAGGCCGCACTAGGGTCTTATTTCAAGCTCCCACTGGTTCAGGCGGTTCTATGGTATTTTCCCCATTATGATCACTCCACCTGCATCATGCTGGTTCGACGGAGCTTACCCAAGACGGGGGCGGGAACCGAGGACGGTTTTTTCGGCCCCCTTCTCAGCCTGTCCGAGTTTCCGACTGTACCACTTCCTTAGCCTTAGGACATGCATTTGGATGGGATCATACCTGCCACAGTCCACTTGCAGCACTGCTGGAAGGCATCAGAATCTGTCGTTTGACCGAGGACGTGTTCTCCGCTCCCTCGACACACAGTCTGTGCCCATTCCTTACCGCAGCCCCAACACAGCATTGAAAAAGGCTCAGCTCACTTCCTCACTGCTACCTTCTCACTTTAGGCCTTACGGACCGGAGGTAACGGCGGGCTGAGCAGCTGGCCCCTAGGCCATGGTGCCTTCAGAGGCTCGAACTCCAAGTACCTCGCCAGCGCACACCTGCAGGTCCTCCAGGGTGGTGCATGCTTGACGTAGATTTGCAGACCGCTGGTCCGGCAAACGGGACAACAAAGAAATCGCGGGCCCAGGACCACGATCATTCTTCCGCAGCCCGCAGGGACGAGCTCCATTACCAGAGCCTCCACAATCCTGCGCAATTGGGGACAGTGTCTAGCCACGCTCACGAGTCCGCTTCTTCAAGCTGGGCCGATATACCTCGGCCTGGTGGTGGTGCCCGAACGGCGTTTCAAAGGCCTCCGCCACTTGGTGTTTGGTTAAGAGGGCATGTTGGGATGCGGCAGATGCCCAACACTTCAACCGCGGGGCCCCTTGAGCGACTGTTACCAGCTGAGGGCACCCTTCTCTTCCCTGAGCTCCAGGCCTGGCAGATGCCAGCATCTTCAAATTTGGCGACCTATGCCTCCCAGGCCACCCTTCCGTCGTACTCAGCTGCTTACGCCTCACAGGATCGTTGGAGGGCCGAGAGGCTGCAGGGCAGAGAACCGTTGCCGTGAAACAAACACGACCCAGGGGGGGAGGAAGGAGGTGAGGGAGGCAACGAGGCGGGTGATCGGGACCGAGTTGCGCCACCTATCACCAAGGGAGCGGTTCCGATGGGTCCCCAGCCTTCTGCAAGCGACTACTGGTCTGCGACACGCTCTGCACGTCAGGGGGTTTCCTGCCAAGGACCACCAAGCAGGACCCAGTAAAATCGGACACTATGGACATCGTTCGCCAGACTCGTCTGCCTTCTCTACTTGCAACTTTACTACCTAGTGACTCGACTTCCTCTTCACTCCTCCCTCAGGCCTGAACCTACGCCCTTCAGAGTCTGCACCTCCTCAATCAGTTCACTCTTCACGACTGTGCAGGGCCTGCGGTGTAATGCTGAGGTTCCATCTTCACAGATGCGCAGAGTTTTTGCTCTGTAGTACCTCAACAAGTGGAGACTGTTCCTCTTGCCTTCCTTGCCTGCATCTCGACAGATGGTGCGCCGATCGCGTGACATCTGTGCCTGCTCTTTAGCCCTTTGTGCCCATTCCTCCTCATATCCGGCCAGCATGCCTTGATAAGGTCATTGGCTCAGGCTTCACCACTCGTGCCTGCCTCAGTTCAATAGCTCTTTATGTACCCTCCTGGCTGCCGCACATCTTTGCGAGAACTTGATAAATTGTACCCTTGCTCTAACTGATCAAATATCACCAAAAATCCCACTCCTGACACCAACTTGGTTACGCGGTGCTCGTCTCCTCCTGCACAAACACAAGGCAGGCTAGGCAGACGGCGGTGTGAATACAGGGTCGTGGACACTGAACAGCGCCAAGAGGCACCGAAACACAGCGTCCATGAAACACCAGGAGAGGAAAACGCCAAGGGGAGGCGGGCCCGAGTAAAAAAAATGAGTCTTTCCTTTATTACACAAGTTATTACCGAACACTTTTCATTAGGCACAATAAGGGGGGAAACCAGCCATCGTACACGCACAATCAGCTTATAACAGGCAACACCAGGTTATCTCAGGTACAAGGGCACACACGAGGTCTTCAAGGCAGCAGACACCCACGCGTCTCTCCGTGTTCCTCCGCTTCCTAGGCTCACAGCCGTAAGTTCATGTTTGCCCTGTCCCTTTCATGGTTAACAATCTTCGCACAGAGACAAGACCCCACTGGCGTAGCAATATATATGGCATATAATATGCATATGAAGGCATGTAGTGTATGGGTGTTTATATTATATATATATAGATATAGATACTATATATATATATTAATTTATAAATATAATATATATATATTAAATACTATATATATATAGGTGTAATATATATTATAAATATATATATATTATATATATAATATATATAATATATATTATATGTTATTATATATACATACTAGATATTATATATGCATGATGTATGATGTTGGTCTGTGTGTATATATATATATATATCATATATATATTATATTATATATATGATATATATATATTTGCATAAACATATATACAGTGTGTAAAGTGTCTGTGTGGTGTGTTGTAAACACACACACACACATAAATTTTTTTTATCGTAGGTCATGTTGAGCCGCCGTGGTCCACAGCGATGACGCGTAATGTAGTTTTCCTGTTTGTGATGATCTTGGCGTGTGTAGTGGTAGGGTCCCCAGTGCCTTCCACAGAGAGTGCCGGTGTTACCTTAGGTAATCATTCTCTCCTATTTATCCGGGCTTGGGAACCAGCACTGACTTTGCTGGGCTTAGGCACCAATGGCTAGGTAGGCAATCGAGGTGAAGTTCCTTGCCCAAGGGAAACAACAGCACGGATTTGACTCGAACCTCGAACTCAGATACAGTCTGAGTCCGATGCTCGATGCGTATAAGACTATTATACATTATAATATATATTATATATATATAATAAAATATAATATATAGATATATTCATAGTCGGTATGTGCATTTGTGCTGGTGTGCGTGTTTATGCCAACCCATAGATATACTATACGATATATATATATAGATATATACATATATATAATATATATATATATATATGCTGTGTGTGTATTTGTGTGTGTGTGGTGTTTATACTATATATCTAATATTATATATTATATATAGGAGTATCATGTATAATATAATATATATAATAATATATAAACGGGAACCCTACAGTTGGATAGGGGTCTCAAGACTGCTGACCCCCTTTTATTTGGGGTGTGCGCGGAGGCGGAAGAGGTGGCGTGCACCTGCTTTCCTTCAAGTGACAACCCGAGGCTTAATCTCAGGCGTGCTTTCCGGGAGGCGCTGGAACATACGGTCTGCGCAGGATGAGTGGTTACCTCTGCTATCGCGGAATTGAAGCGATTGGGAGTTGAAGGTGGCTGCCCTCATCAGAGGTGAGAAGACCTGGTAGCGGCATGATCAGTGTGAGGTGGTTATACCTACTAATGGTCGGGCGCAGCAAAGGTCACCACCTCCAGGGTGTAGCATAGCATTCCAGGCGAATTGCAGCTCAGCGGTAGAAGAGGTGACGCCGGTGATGAGCGTATCATGGCATTGAGACGGAAGCATGCTTTGGCTTCTTGTCTCTTATTGTATTTCTAGCTGTATTACGCTCCTTCCGATGTATACTAAAATCAATGTGAAAGGAGGTCTACGCAACCTACCACCCCCCCCCCGCATCTGTGGCATGCCCGATTGCCAGGCGAGACCTTCGCATTGCTCGGGCACTTCAATGCGGTCCGGCTGTGACGAGCTGGTACGAGAGGTTGTCGGCCCCCATGTCTCGGTGTAGCTGCTCTCAGCAGGAGAATAAGCCATCCTATCCGGGACCTTCTAGGTCCCAGAAATATGAGGATCTCTGGCTCGGTACCAGCACTCCAACCCGCACTAGGACTTGGTACAGCGGATACGGGTAATGTGGCCAAGGAGATGACCCATTCATGTCGCATGCGAATGGGAGGATCTCCAGGGTTTTACCGAGTGTGCCGAGTTATGTGGGCCTGACCATAGCTGGTAGTGGCTGCCTGGAGGGACACTCAAACTCCCCGTCCCTCCAGTGGCCAACCTAAGGGGTCTCATTGGACAGAATAAGGGAGGGAGTGTGCCATGGGTCACCACGGCAGTCGCTGACCGATGAAGAACCAGCAACCCTGAAGGACCAGTGCTCGTGGGAGGTCTTCAAGCGCGTGACACTGAAGCAGTCAGGAGCCATTTGGGCGTACGCCAAGGACAAGGCAGAATAACCATCTCCCTGGAGGACATTAGAGTCACTGAAGCGGTCGCAAGCTCAGTTGAATGGGAACAAGTCTTGCGTCGTTCCATGGTGCGTAGGGCTCGGACACTGATGCAGAGGGACAAGAACAGTCCTTATCAGGAATCTGCTGCGGAGGTCGAAGGCCATCTGGTAAATGACCTTCGCACTGCCTACCAAGCCTTAAGAAAACTGAAACCATAAGCCCTCCTCACAGATGACTGCAGTCCGATCAGTGGATTGGACGCGATCATCTCAGATCAGTAGGGTACGTGAAACGTTGGGCTGGAGTATTTTGAACAGTTGTACCAGGTGACCCTCCAACAGTTAGCATTGTGGAATGCAAGCGACTATTCGCAATGCCCGTACCGGACCCCACCATCAGCGAGGAACCTCCTACCAAACAGAGTTAGGATGGCGATTCCAAGCTGAAGAGTGGGAAAGGCTGCAGGCATATGTGATACTCTGCTGAACTGCCTAAAAGGCTGGGGATGAACCTATGGCTCGGGCCCTGCAACTAGTCATGACTGCATTTGGCAGTCTTGTACCATTCCCCCTGACCTGCCGAGGGGCGTGGTCATCCTCTCTGGGAAGGGGAAAAGGGGACGTGGACTGTAGCAAACTACCGTGGCTGCACTGCGCAGAATACCAGGCAAGGTTTCGACCACAGTATTCGAAACGGATCCCAAACATTTCATTTCCGCAACCACTACTGAGGCATCAGAGAGCAGAGCAGTCGGATTTACTCCTGCAGTCCACCAATAGACCGCTATACTAGACGCTCAAGTAATGTGGGACGCCGTGTGAGTTGTGCGTTGGGTGCTCGCAGCCACATCGACCTCAAGAACCGACCGACACCAGATTATTGGCGATAGCAAGCCTCTATACTGGTAATGAAAGTGCTGTAAAAATGTTGGTGGGGAGTCGAACTTATTCCCTGTTAAGCAGGGTGAGGCAAGCTGTGTCCTTGCACACACTTTTCAACACTAGTCATGGACCGGATAATGGGCAGCGCGACTAAGGCCAAATCAGTGCAGAGCAACACTGAGCAATATTTAAGGTCTCGGACCTGATTGCGCGATGTTGCCATCCATCTGAGTCCTGGAGCACTTGTGGCGGCTGCTTGATGCATTTAGCAATGAGGCAAAGCCCCTAGGCTAGAGGTCTCTGGACAAGACCAAGTATGTAGGACTGGGGCTGTTAGGGGAAAACCCATTCAGTCGATCCATGGCTTGCGGCGAGACGGTTATGAAGTACAGAAAAGTTTTACATCCTTGTAGCGTAGTCCATGATCTCTGGGTTGTCCAGACCAGGAAGCGAGTAGACGGATTGTGTCTGGCAACAGGAAGCCATGAAACTCGATCACAAGAGCATTTGGGATGTCGGGTACCTATGCAGAAGGACAAGCTGCGTGTCTCAAGGGCTTGATACTTCCAGTTTGCTCTATGGAAGCGAACCTGGACGCCTATCCATTGCCTCGGAGTCTCGCCATGATGCCTTTGTAACAAGTCCCTTCGCCGGATCATGGGTACAGTTGGCAGGACCACATGGATCCAACCGGCGTTACACCGTGAGACTGGCATGGACCTGTACTGCATAATCGGGATCGCCAAATCAGGCCTATAGGCCACCTAGTTGCCTCCCTATGGACGGACCCTTGGCCCCAGGTTGTCTCTCGCGAGAAAAACCTGGGTGGAGGAGGACTGTGGGAGTCCTAAGGATGTCATGGTTGGGCAGCTCGACGAGACCGTCGCGAGGAATTAGAGAGGGCCATGTGACTGCCTGGAGACTCGCTCGAGGGAGCCTCGTGGCTGAAGCGAAGGGTGGATGCCGGCCATGCGCCCCCGTCGGCGTTAGCCCCTGATGATGGGGGGTGATTCTGGGGGGAAAAATTTAATATATATATATTACATCATATATAATATATACATATATATATATATATATATTATAGATATAATGTAAAATAACCAAACCCTCCCTGGACAGGACCGACTAGGTCACTCGGGTATGAAACAGAGGCTAGTGCAAACCACCCATGCACACGACCCACTAAAAGAAGTGTGCAAATAGGAATTCTTACTAGCTCCATAGACATTACTGTTACCATACTTGAGTTAATGACCCCTGTCGAAGTTTACGCTCACTCCCCGTGGGCACTCGGTGTAACTTGATTTCGCAATTCAAATCCTAAGTCAGATGTCCCGAGGGTATATTATGAAAGATGGAATAATGCAAAGCCGCACTGATACGATAATACCAACCTCCCTGACCAGGACTCAAACCTAGGTCACACTCCGGTATGAAACCGAGGCCAGTTTGGTGTGTTTGGTGTTTGGGTGTGTGTGTGTGTGTGCTTGTGTGTGTGTATTTTTCATCTGATGTCGACTAGCTAAAAGTTCTTTTCTTTCGAATTCCTTTGCTTTTCGTTATTTTTCCTAAGTGTGTAATCTCTTTTTCAAACTTTACTTTCTTTTTTCGTCGATTTTCTCACTGCCGCGAGCCGTATGTCCGTCGTTCTCTATGGGATTTTATTTCATTTTGTGTATTCTAGTGGTGGTGGTGTATATATATAGAAAATATTATATATATTCATATATATATATATATACATATTATATTTATATATATATATTATATATATATATATATACACACACACACACATAGGAATACACAAAATGAAATAAAAACCCATAGAGAACGACGGACATACGGCTGCGGTAGGTGAGAAAAAATCGACGAAAAAAAAAAGAAGGAAAGTTGAAAAAAGAGATTAAACACTTAGGAAAATAACGAAAAGCAAAGGGGAATTCGAAAAGAACTAAAAAGAATAGTTTTAGCTGATCGAGCAACAGATGAAAATACACACACACAAACACAAACACACACACACACAAACACACAAAACACACAAATGGCTCCGGGTTTCAATACCCGGAGTGACCTAGGTTTGCGTCTGGTCAGGGAGGGTGGTTTATTATCGATATCGTGCGGCACATTGCATTATTCATCTTATTAAATAATACCTCAGGACATTGACTTAGGATTTGAATTGCTAAATTCAAATTCTACCGAGTGCCCACGGGGGAGTGAGCGTACAACTTCGCTGTCATACTCAAGTATGAGTAGACAGGTAATGTCTATGGCGCTAGTAAGATCCTAGTTGCACAACTTATAGTGGGTCGTTGTGGCCACCAATTTTTGGGGGTGTGGGTTTATAGCATAGCATCGGTTCATACCGGGAGGATCCTAGGTTCGTAGTCTGGTCAGGTTTGTAGGGTTGTTTTATTTACATTTATTATATATTCTATATATATATATATATATTATATACTTATATCTATTATAATATATCATACAGTCATCATCATCAAGGGGCTAACGCCGACGGGGGCGCATGGCGCATCCACCCTTCGTCCAGCCACGAGGATCCCTCGAGGCCGAGTCTCCAGCAGGCATAGGGCCCATCTCTAATTCCTTTTCGCGACAGTCTCGTCGAGCTGCCAAGCCATGCACATCCTAGGAGTCCCACAGGCCTCATCCACCAGGGTTGTCTCGCAGAGAGACAAACTGAGGGCAGGGTGTCCATAGGGAGGCGAGCTAGTCACCTGTGGCCATTATATAGCCTGATTTGCGATCCCGGATTATGCACAGTAACAGGTCCCGTGACCAGTCTCACGGTGTAACGCCGGTGGAATATTGGTTCCTTCAACTGACCTATGATCCGGCGAAGGGACTTGTTACACAAGCATTCAAGGCGAGACTCCGAGGCATGGATGGTCCAGGTTTCGCTTCCAATGAGCAAAAAACTGGAAGTATCAAGTCCTTGAGACACGCAGCTGGGCCTCTGCACTAGGTAACGACACCTCCAAATGTCTTGTGATCGAGTTCATGTCTACTGGTTGCAGACCAATCGTCATAAAGACTTCATGGTCTGGACAATCCAGGATATGGACTACGCTACCAAGGTATGCTAAAAAACTTTCTCGTAACTTCAAAACGTCCTCGCCGCAAGCATGGATCGAATGAATGGGTTACCCTAACAGGCCCCCAAAGTCCTGGAATCTTGGTTCTCGTGGTTCCAGGGAGACATTAGGCATAGGGCTTTTGCCTCCATTGCAAACGCATCAGTAGCCGCCACAAGTGACTCCAGGACTCAGATAGGATGGCAACATCGTCGGCAAAGCAAGGTCCGAGACCTTAATATTGCAAAATCCCTTTTTTTGATGATCTGGCAATTATTAGGGATAATGATAATAATTACCAGATTCTTAATATGACAATAATGATGATAAAAGTGAGAATAAGAGATTTGGATAACATTGTGATTTTTAAATTATTATATATTATTAATTTTTAATATTATTATTATTATTATTTTATTATTATTATTATTTTATTATTATTATTATTATTATTATTATTATTACTTTAATTATTAGTATTATTGCCAAAAATATATTATAACTGTAATAATAACAATATAATATAATAAGTAAAATTATAAAATACTAATTGTTATAATATTGTTATTAATTATTATGTTATATTATCATTATTATTTTTACGGGTGTATAATTGTAAAAAAATTATTATAACAGTAATAATTACAGTAATAACGATATTAATTAAAAATGATATAAATAATTATTATAAAACGTTATTATTGTATTATTATTGTTATTATATATTATTGTAGTTGTTATTAGTATAGATGTAAAATATATATTAAACTGCAATAATTGCAATAATAATGATAAAAATTGCAATAATGATGATAATAATTGCAATAATGATGATAAGATGATGATAATGATGATAATGATGATAATGATGATGATAACTAATATATGATAATCATGATAATAATGATGATAATAACAGGAATTGTGTCAATATATAAAAAAAAAGAGAAAAAAAATCCCAAAAGTCGAAAAAGCGGAAAATCTAGCGAAATATAGCCTTTTGAGAGTAGACTCCAAAATGACGTTTTTTCCATTCATTTGATGATTCTGGCAATTATTAGGGTAATAATGATAATAATTACCAGAATTCTATTAATCATGACAATAATGATGATAAAGTGAGAATAAAGAGAATTGATAATTTGATGATATACTATTATTCTATTATATTATATAAATATTTTATTATATATCATTATTTAATTATTATTATTAATTATTATTATATATTATTATTATTATTATTATTATTATTATTATTATTATTATATTATTACTTTAATATTAGTATTATTGCCAAAAAATAATATTATAACTGTAATAATAACAATAATAATAATAATAAGTATAATTATAATAATACTAATTGTTATAATATTGTTATTAATATTATTATTGTTATATTATCATTATTATTATTTTTACTGGTAGATAATTGAAAAATAATTATTATAACAGTAATAATTACAGTAATAACGATATTAATTAAATAATATATAAATAATGATTATAAAACGTTATTATTGTTATTATTATTGTTATTACTATTATTATTGTAGTTGTTATTAGTATAGATGTAAAATATATATTATAACTGCAATAATTGCAATAATAATGATAATAATTGCAATAATGATGATAATAATTGCAATAATGATGATAATGATGATGATATGATGATAATGATGATATAAGATAATTATTGATGATAATATAGAATAATATATGATGATAATAACAGAATTGTGTCCATATAATAAAAAAAAGGTAAAAGAAAAAAATCCCAAAAGTCGAAAAAGCGGCAAAATCTAGCGAAATATAGCTTTGAGAGTAGACTCCAAAATGACGTTTTTTCCATTTCATTTGATGATTTGGCAATATTAGGGTAATAATGATAATAATTACCAGAATTCTATTAATCATGACAATAATGATGATAAAAGTGAGAATAAAGAGAATTTGATACATTGATGATTATATATTATATATTAATTATTATATATTATTATTATTCATTATTATTATTCATTATTATTATTATTATTATTATTATTATTATTATTTATTATTTATTATATATTTTTATTATTACTTTAATTATAGTATTTTTTGCCAAAAAATATA
Source organism: Penaeus monodon (assembly GCF_015228065.2). Taxonomy (NCBI): domain Eukaryota; kingdom Metazoa; phylum Arthropoda; class Malacostraca; order Decapoda; family Penaeidae; genus Penaeus; species Penaeus monodon. The sequence continues at coordinate 39,810,990 of NC_051387.1, forward strand.
AAATAAGTAATTAATAACAATATAATAATAATATAAAATTTATAAAATTTACAAATTGTTATAATATTGTTTTTATATTTTTAATTTTTAAATTATTATATTATTATATTTTACTGTATTTAAATTGAAAAATAATTTTTAAACAGTAATAATTCATTAATAACGATTTTAAATTAAAATAATGATATAAATAATGATTATAAAACGTTTTTATTGTTTTTATTATTGTTATTACTTTTTATATTGTTGTATAATAATTAAAATATAATTAAAACTGCATAATTGCAATAAATGATATATTGCAAATAATGATGATAAAAAATGCAATAATGATGATAATGTTTGGGATAAATAATGATGAAATAAATGATGATAAGATAATAATGTAAATTAGTAATAATTTTAATAAAAAACAGAAATTGTGTCCATATATAATAAAAAGGAAAAGAAAAAAATTCCCATAAGTTCAAAAAGCGGCAAAATCTAGCAAATATGCTTTTGAGAGAGATCCAAAATGACGTTTTTTTCCATTCTTTTTGATATTTGCATTTTATGGTATATGATAATAATTACCAGAATTTTAATCATAAAATATGATATAAGTAGAATAAGAGAATTTATAAATTTAATTATTTATATTATATATCATTATTATTTATTATTTTATATTATTTTTAAATATTATTTTTATTTTATATTATTATTATTATTATATATATTATTTTTATTTTATTTTTATTTAATTAATTTTTGAAAAAATATATTATAATTAATAAAAATTATAATAATAATAAAAAATTTATAAAATAAATTGTTATAATATTGTATGATATATTATTTATTTATCTTTATTATATTTTAACGGGTAGTAAATTGTAAAAAAATTTAAATTAACCATAATAATTACAGTAATAACGATTTTAATTAAAAATAGAATAAAAATATTATAAAACGTTTATTATTGTTATTATAGTTATTACTTTTATTATTGGTTTTTATTAGATAAGTGTAAAATATATTAACTGCATAATTGAATAATAAGATAATAATTGCAATAATGATGATAATAATTGCAATAATAAATTTGATAATATGATGATAATGTGATAATAAGAAATAAATGATAACGAATAATGAGATAATCTTTGAAAAAATGATGAATAAAGGAATTGTGTCCATTATAAATTAAAAAAAAAAATAAAAAA
>NC_051387.1:39819794-39825488 GCF_015228065.2 Penaeus monodon
GTATCCTCCAACATCTACATTCCTTCAAAATTCTCTAGAGCCCTCTCAAAATTGTTTCAGAATGGATTTAAAAAGAGTGCAAGACAGACTGAAACCCTGTCGCACCCCTTTTTTTAACTTCGAACCACCTTTTTCCCCAAAAGTGGTTCCTACACGCTTATTGTTGGTTTTAAACATGGCTTTTATTAGTTGGATGATTTTTTGGAAATTTTATATCGTTCTTTTACCCCAAGGATATCGTGATAAACATTTCAAAAGCCTTAAAGTAATCGTTGAAACACGGGTTTAGGTTTTCTGATGTTCTTATTTTTCTCTATGATAAATTTTAAAATTTAGAATCTGGTTTCGGGTACCTTTCCAGGGGAAAACCTGTTTGTTCGTCTGAAATTTCTTCTCTTAACTTCAATTTCATTCTTTCAGCAAAAATTTTCAAAAAAATTTTTGGCTTGACTTATTAAGAAATTGTCCGTTATTGTTTGCATTGGAGTGCGTCACCTTTTTGGGATGGGAAAAAGACGTTTTTTCCCCGTCTTCTGGCCCATCTTTTTTCATTCCATATTTTTGTACAAAGTTTGTAGAAGAATTTTTAAACACTTTCGTCAGCATACTTGTTATTTTGTGTTATTTCATTTTTTTCCCGGGGCTCTTTTTATTTTTTAATTTCTTTATGGCTTTTATACTTCGCCCTAGCAGTGGCGGGGGTTTCTTTTACTTCGGGGAGTGTAATTAATGTTGTTGTTAGATTTTTATTTTTTGTATATTAAACAAATTGATTCCACTATCCAGACTTTTTTTCCATCACTAAAAAAAGTCCTTTTCATTTTTGATAGTGCCATTGTAGGTTTTTAAATTTTCGTGTGAGTTTCGCACTCCTTGGGAGAGTTCTTTAGTTGTCTTATTGATAGAACATTTTTTAATTCTTGGCAAAGTTCATTTAAAAAATTTTCCTTATCTGTCGCAATAATCTTTGAATTTTTTATTTTGTTTTTTTTTAAATTTCTTCTTCACTGGATTTTGATACTCTTGTTTAGGATCTTTTGTTTTAGTTTCACTTTGTTTTTTTTTCTTTTTCTTTTTTGGGGATAGTTTTTTAAACAGCGCTCAGCAGGAGTTCTTTTCCCTTTTTCCCAATCTCATTTTGGGGTTTTATCACTTCACATTTATTTAGATTCAAATTTTTTGACCTGTAATTTTGTAATTTTTTCAAGAGTTTTGTATCGACCATCTTTTTTTAGTCCCCATTTTTAAAATCGATAGTTTGTATTGGTGGTCATGTTCAGTCGGAACCAGGTCCTTTTCTTGGCTTTTTTATGCAACTTTCCATTTTTGTTTTAGCATAATGTAGTCAATTTGGTTGCGTGCCTTTGCCCGGGGGAAAAACCCCCCCGTACATGTTCTGGTGGTGTTGGAACAATGTAAAAAAAAGGCTATAACTAGATTTTTTGTACTACATAATTCAATAAAATCTTCACCACTTTATTTTTAAACTCCAAGGCCGAATTTCCCCAGGGGTTATTTTTTAGTCATTTTGCCTACTTTTTGGGATAGGTCTCCCATGATACCTTTTTACTCTGAGGGCCATTTAAAGTTTTTTGGAGAGTGTTATAAAATTTCCATCCCTTCATCACCTGCAAAGTTTTTTGGTTTTGCAAAACTTAAATACCAATGTTATGAGGTTTCGCTTGCATTCCGACCTTCAAATGCGATCTTTATTGGGCTGCACCCCCAAAATGCATTTGCTTTTTTTTTTCATGAGATCATGTAATCCGTGACCTAATTTCTTTTTCTTTTCCAAAAAAAGAAGAACGTCTTTGTTTCCTTTTGTTTTGAAACTTCCATTATTTCAATTGGTCCACTGATTCTGTAGAATGTTTTATCTACCTTTGTTACAGACAGTAGTATTTACCCATCTCTTTTATTTTCCCACGTTTCCCCGTTTCCCATTTTTAATGGTTTCTTAAATTTGGGCATGTTTTTTTTTACTTTTTGTCTTTAGATGCATATTTAACTTTCACCTGGGTTGCCCACTGAATAACGCGCCCCTTATAACCCAGCGACGGGCGTGGGTATGAAATTTTCATTTCTGTATTTAATCATTGGGGGTAAGGTTTCTCAGGAGAAAAAAAAAGTTTTAGGGAATACCCCGGGTCCTTTTCAACTCGAGTCTCCACTAACTAGGAGGAACTATCTCGCCCCTTTAAAACAGTTACACTGCAATCGCCAGACAATTATTTGGGAAATCATAATCAGTGAACCGAAGGGGTTTTCACCCGATATCCACTCCTTTTTGCCGCATTTCACCGCAACCCTGGCATAGGGGAATGGGGGCTACCTTGTTCAAGGGAACCCCCCGGTGCCGTTTATTGTCTTCCCCGGAAAATAATATATATATATATATAATATTTATATATATTATATTATTATAAAAATATAAAATAAATAATTAAAATATTATATATATCTTATATAATTATATTATAAAATAATATAAATATATATATGTATATAAAATATAATATATATATATATTTATATAATTTTTATAAATTTTATATATTATATATATATATAATATTTATAAGGCCCGGTGGCCGAGTGGTTACAGCATCGGACTCAAGACGGGGACGACGGGAATCTGAGTTCGAGGGTTCGAGTCAGGCCTCGCGTTGTTCCCCTGGTCAAAGGGTTTTCCCCGTTGCCCACCTAGCCATGGGTGGGCCAAACAGCCCCAAATCATGGGGTCCCCAACGCGGATAAAAAAGAGAGAAGATTTCCTAAAAGGTCAAACGCACTCTCCGTGGAAAGGAACGGGACCCTACCACATACTCACTCCCAAAAACTACAACTGAAACTACAATTAAAAATCATTTGTAGCAGGCGGCTCAAAAAATGAAAACCTACCTTAAAAAAAAAAAAAAATAAAAATAAAAAAAATTATATATATATATATATATATTAAAAATAAAATAATTTTTAAAATAATAATAATATATTATATAATTGTATGTATGTATGGTTGTAGTGTGCGTGCGGTAGTGTGTTTGTGTTGTGTGTGTTGTGGTTTGTGTGTTGGTTTTTGTTGTGTGGGGTGTGTGTGGGTGTGTGTGTGGTGTGGATATATATATATATATATATAAATTATTAATAATAATATATCATATATTTATTTTAATATATACACATATACATAAGTATATATAAATATATATATATATTATATATATATATTATATTATATATTATATATATATATATATATATATATTTATATTATATATATGTATATGTGTATTATATTTATATGTATGCGTGTTTGTGTGTGTGTGTGTGCGTGGTGTATTGTGTTGTGTGTTGGTGTGTGTTGGGGCATAATTAAAAAAAAAATATAATAAATATTTATATATTTTTAATACTCATATAACACACACATCAACACAACAAAACCACACACACACACACACCTATATATTATGAAATATATACTATATATGTGGGGGGTTGTGGTTAACACACACCCACCCAACACACCCCACACAACAACACACCACCACCCCACACACACACCACACACACAAATAATATTATGTATATTATATATATATATAAAATATATATTTAAAAAATTATATAATTTGTTTAATTATATATATATATATTATATTATATATTAATATTATGTATATAGATATATATTTGTGTATATAGATATATATATATATATATAATATTATACATGAGGCAACAACCACCCACACACACACCACACACACACACCCACAACACATATATATATATTAAATATATTATAAATTATATATAAATACATATATAATTATATATAACATATATTTTTTATATATATATATATATATATACATACATATATATTAAAATTATATATATAATATATATTATATAATTAATATATATATATAATATGTTTGTGTGTGTGTGTGTGTGTGTGTGTGTGTGTGTGTGTGTGTGTACACACCCCCCCAAACACACTATATATGTATATATATATAACAAAATATTATATTATATATAATATAAATATTATATATATATATTTTTATGTATATATATATACTTTAATATAACACATATATATATTTTTTTATTTAGTTATTTATTTTTTCTAATATATATATATAATATATATTATATATATATATTGTTTTTCTTTTTTGGGGAAAAAATTTTAAAAAACACCCCCCAAAACAACACACACCATACAAAAAATAAAAAAATAATAAAAAAATATAATATAAAATATATATACATCATAATATATATATATATATATATTATATAATAAATATTATATATTATATATGTGTTGTGTTGTGGTGTGTGTGTGTGTGGTGGTGTGTGTATGTGTGTGTGTATGTTTTTGTGTGTTTGTGAATGTGTGTTGTGTGGGGTTGTGGTGTGGGGCCTGTGTGTGTGTTTGTGGCCTCTGTGGGGTTTTGGGGTGGTGTGTGTTTGTGTGTGTGTGTGTGTGTGTGGTGTGTGGTGTGTGTTGTGTGTGTGTGTGGGGTTTGTGTGTGTTTGTGTGTGTGTGTGTGTGTATGTGTGTCTGTGGTGTATTATATATTATATTATTATATATATATATATAACTACAATTAATATATAATATATATATATACAATTATCTATCTATCTATCTACTATCTATCTTCTATCTATCTTTATCTATTTATTAATATATATATATATTATTTTTTATTATATGTATTATCTATGTATATTTATGTAAAAAAAAAAATATATTATATATATATATATATATATTATAATGTCTGTTTGTGGTGTGTGTGTGTTTGTGTGTGTGTGTGTTTTGGGTGTTGTGGGTGTGTTTGTGCTTTTGTGTATGTATGTGTGTGTGGGTATGTGTGTGTTTGTGTGTGTGGTGTGTGTGTGTGTGTGTGGTGTGTGTGTGTGTGTGTGGGGTTTGTGGTGTGTTGTGTGGTATATATATATTTACATTAAATATATTTGTTGTATATTTATGTATATTATCATGATTATAAATACTTTTTGTGTATTGTGTTTGTGTGGTGTGTGTGTGTTGTGTGTGTATGGTGAATGTGTGTATTGTTGTGTGGTGTGCGTGTGTGTGTGTGTTTGTGCGTGATGTGCGTGTGTGTGTGGTGTTGGCGTGTGTGTTGTGTGTGGTGTTGTGTGTGTGGTGTGTGTGTGTGTGGTGTGATCTACATGCTATTATATATATTATATATATATATATAAATATTATACAACATATTATATATATTATATATTATATATATATATATATATAATATTATATATAATATATATATGTATAGTATAGAATATATATGTATATTATATATATTATGTAATATCATATGGAGGGTATACCACACCAACACACACCCCACACAACAATAAATATATAATATATAAATATATAATATAACATATATAATAATATATATTATATATATAATTTTAAAATAAAATTTTTGTACACACACACACACACACCCACACACACACACACCCACCACACATACACACACACACACACATAAATATATATAATATTTTATTTAATTATTAATATTATATTATATGTACTCATATTATATTATATATATATAATATTATATATTATATATGTCTCATATATTATACATTTTATTTTAAAATTTTAATTTTAAAATA
>NC_051387.1:39831786-39839286 GCF_015228065.2 Penaeus monodon
TTTTTAAAAATTTAAAAGAATAATTAATAAAATTTATTTTATTTTAAAAAAAATTTTTTTTTTTTTTTTAAAAAACCCCCCCAAAAATTGTTTTTTAATTTTTTTTTCGTTTCCAACCCTAAAGAATACTCACTAGATTAACAAAAAAAAACTCTTGTAACATTCAACGAGGCCACGTCAGACCTTTAAATAAATAAATAAATATGGAAGTCGTCACCGACTGCTGCTAATTGGAAATTTTAGGATTACGTTGTAAGGTTTTTGTCCCAAAACTTGTTGTTTAAGGTAACCTGCAATTTTAAGTGACATTTTTTTGGAAATTATTTATTGCGGAAATTAATCATGAAAGTGCAGAAAAGAAAAAAAAGTGATGTTCGTAAAATTTTTTGTAATTTTTGGGGGTTTTAAAACACATTTAGGCGCCACGGGGAACTTATTTATATTTCGCCTTCCCCCCCCCAAAAAAAAAATATTATATATATATGAAAATAACTATATATTTATAAAATATATTTTATATATATAATATAATATATATAATTTATATATATATATGTACATTATTATTATATATAATATATATATAATATATTATAAAATTATATATATAATATATATAAAAATCCTCAAAGAAATTAAATTTATGCAAGTGATTCCATGGTAGTATAAATATGCTGTCAAATTTAAAAAATATCCCAAATATTGGCCCCAAAAAACTTAGGCATGTGAGAACAAATTTTTCCAGCAAGGCTTTACTTTTTCAGCTCCCATCAGCGAGCTTTTTTTCCCTTCCTCTCTCCCTGAAGGGACTCCTCTGAGCGAGTCAAAAAGTTGAAGTCCCCGGTTTAAAATTTAATTTAGTTCTCAAGGACAATGACAGCACCAAAATAAAATATTGAAACCCCTAAGCAGCATTTCCTTTTGAGTAAGGCCTGAATCCGGGCACATGCTCAGACACAAATATTTATTCTATTAATCATGTAATAACAATAATGTCATAAGATAACATGGGCTTTTTGTCTTTAAAAATTTGCCCTTGGCTACAAGTTACAAGTTCTAACTTTTTTATGAAGAAAGACAAAATTTTTTTTGCTTTTTTTAAAAATTGAAAAAAACTAGGTCATTGAAAAATCAGAATTTTATCCAGTCCGTCATCTTCCGCCAATTCTAAAAAAATTTTACAAAGGTTTTTTGAGGTGGCCATTTGTATCTATCCATCTCTCTATCTGTCATCCCCCTCTTTTTTTTCTCCTCTCTCTCCTCTCTCTCTTCTTTCTCTTTCTCTTTTCCTCTCTCTCTCTCTCTCTTCTCTTCTCTCTTCTCTCCCTTCTCTTCTATATAATATATATAATTATATATATATATATATATATATATTTATATATATATCAGCGTGATCCCTAAAAAAAAAAAAAAAAAAAAAAAAGTTCACGTCCCCATATAAAATTTGTAGATGAACTTAGCGTCAGGAAAGGGAAAACCCAAAAGGGTTTTTCAGTGATAAATTGCGAACCCAGATATATACCCCTTTTACAGCTGCTTGGGGATTAATACCCTCATAATACTAACACTTTAAATATCATTTCATTCATTTTACATGTATTTTGTAGGGGGTGTCCAGCTCCGACGATTAGCCCCTTTACTTTAGTCTGGAAAATTCCCCCATTAGAAGGCAATCGTCTTTTTTTTTCTCCCGTCAGTTTGCTGACACAAATGGGTTTAAATTTCCAAAAAAATAAAAATTCCCCCATACGAAACATCTCAAGCCAAAAGCGTTTTTTGTTCCCTTTTATTGATAACAGGTACTTTACAGCCCTCTGCCTTTGGGTAAAAAAAAAAAGGAGCAGAACCACAAGATAGTAGATAGAAGATAGATAAAAAAATAAGATATTATACACAAAACACACACACACACCACACACAACTATACACAATAAACACACCACACACCATACACACCAAACCCACACACACACACACACACGCCGCACAACACCACACACGCAAAACCCACACACACACAATAAATATATATTATATATATTATATAATATTATATATAATATATACATACACTACACACACCACACACACACACACACACACCACACACACACCACCACACACAACACACACACCCCATATACACCATACACCCCACACCAAAAACACCACACCACACTCAAACAAAACACAAAAATATATTTTAAATAAATTTTTTATATATTATATATATATAATTAATATATTGTAACACAAAAACACAACAGATATAAATGATTATGTGTGAGTGTGTGGTATGATGATGTATTATTGTATATTTACAAATACTAAAAAACCCAACACGCCCCACTCAACACCGTACACATGTATAAAATGAGGCTTCATGCTTCACGCGCATGGTGTTGTGAAGCGATGGGTGGAGCCCCAGATAGTGTTAAATGCTTGCATACCTTCTCGCTTGCAGCTTCCACCCCGGCAGCCCCTGCGAAAAAGGAGCAGTTCTGCATAAATCTCCCTCCGGTCACAGCCTCTCCATCTCAAGACTTCTGCGTGCCCCCTCGTGGCACCCAGGGTAACGGGGGACCTTTCGGTCCCCGGTAAATCTGTGGGGGTCTCGGAGCAGCAGGGGGCCCCCCGAGGGCCGGATTATGGCCCCGGAGTGTGGGCACCTCTGGCTTGTACCAACTCCTGCCCCCTAGCCACCCTGGGAATGGGGCGGCCGGGGGAGGTGGGCCTTGCGTCCCCCCCCCAGAATGACCTTTGGCAACGCCCTTTCAAAAGGGAAAAAGGGGGGGAGGGGGCTCCCCCTCCCACCCAGCAAGTAAGGCGGGTTGGGGGCCCCGCGGGGAGGGCAAATGTGGGGGGCGGGTTTGGGAAAAGAGATTACTCGTCCCGCCTGCCCCGGCAGGTGCCAACCCACCATAAAAGCTTGGGGGGAAAAGCCTCGGGAACCCCCAGGTGGAAGGGGGTCCCACACCCTGCCGCCCCCCTTATTTGGGGCTGTGTTGGGGGGGCGGCAGAGGTGGCGTGCCCCCGGGAGTGACCACCGAGGCAAAACCTCAGGCGTGCTTTCCGGGTAGGCGCTTGGGAAAAACATCCGTCCTTCGGCAGGAGAGGGGTTCCCTCTGCTATCGCGGGAATTGAGGCGACGGGAGTGAGGGGTGCCCTCTCGAGGTGAGAAGCCCGGTAGCGGCAGCTCAGGGGGGGGTTTACACCACTATGGTCGGCCGCAGCGATGGTACCCCCCAGGGGTAGCCTACCCATCTCCAGTCGATTCAGCCCGCGGTAGTCGAGGGACACCGGGTTTGAGAGCGTATCGGCATTGAGACGAAGTGTTTGGTTCTTGTCTCTTTTTTGTGTATACGTCCCCCCGATGGTATAAAACCGAGTGAAAGAGGGTTCTACGCCAAATCGCATCTGTGGCGCGATTGCCCCGGCGAGACTTGCATTTTTCGGGTGACTTAAATGCGGTACCCGGCTTGACCGAGCGGCTACGAGAGTCTGTCGGCCCCCAGGCTCGGGAGTGATCCCAGCAGCGAGAATGCCCCCTTTCTCCGGGACTTTGCAGGCCCCAGAAAATGGGGTCTCTGGCCCCTGGTACAGCGCCCAACCCGCATCGCTGGATTTGGTACAGCGATAGGGTAATGGGGCCCAAGGAGATCGACCACATTTTGTCAGCACGGAGGAGGATCCCCCGAAGCGGGGTTTAGGGAGTGCTGAGTTCTTGGCACCGCCCAAGTGCTTGTGGCCCCCTGCGGGCCACTTAAAACTCCCGTCCCCAGGGGCCACCCAAAGGGTGTTTATTTGGACAGACTAAGGGAGGAGGAGTGTGCCCGTGGGTTTCGCCACGGCAGTCTTGACCGATTCACAGAAACCAGAACCTGCGGACCCAGTTGCTCTGGGGAGTCCTTAAGCGGTAACACCGAAGCAGTCAGGAGCCCATGGCGTACCCCCAAGGACAAGGCAGAATCCATCTCCTGGAGACATTAGGGGCCCCACTGAAGCGTGTCGCAAGGCTCGACTGAATGGGAATCAAGCTTGCGCTTTCCATGGGCGTAGGGCCGGACACTGCTGAGAAGGGAAAAGGGAACAGTTATCGGGAATTTTGCTGAGGGGGTTTGAAGGCCATTTTTGGAAATCCCTTCGCCTGCCTACCAAGCCCTAAAAAAACAACCCTAAGCCCTCCTCACAGAGGGACTGTAGTCGATAGGGGATGGACGATATCTCAGTCATGTTGGGTTCGGAAGGGGGGCTGAGTTTTTTTGAAAGTTGTACCGGGGACCTCAACAGTTTGTTGGGTGCAAGCGAGGCGCAGTGCCCGTGCCGGACCCCCATCGCGAGGAACCTCCTACCCTAACAGGGTTAGGGTGGCGATTTTTAAACTGAAGGGGGAAAGCTGCAGGGATATGGAATCCCCGCGAATGCTAAAGGCGGGGGGAACCCATGGTCGGGGCCCGCAACAGTCCTGACTGCCTTGGCAGTTGGTACCATTCCCCCCGACCGTGGGGGGGTCATCCCTCTTGGAAGGGAAAGGGGATCGATGGGACTGTAGCAACTACCGTGGATTTTCACTGCTCAGATACCAGGGAAGGTTCTCGCCCCCATCTTTGAAACGGACCGCAACCAAACCCACTGAGGGACCCGAGACCGGGGCAGTTGGATTTTCCCTGGGAAATCCACAATAGACCGTATACTAGCGCTTCGAGTAATTTTGGGAAGCGGTGAGTTTTGGTGTGGGTTGCTTGCAGCCACATCGACCTCAAGAAGGGATTTTACTCGGTGCATGGGAACGCTATGGGAGATCCTGAGGTCAGGGAATTTCCCCACAGATTATTGGCCTGATGAAGCCTTAACTGGGACGAAAATGCTTTAAAATGTGGTGGGGGTATGTCGAACTTCTTCCCGTTAAATTTAGGGTAGGGAAGGCTGTGTCCTTGCACCCACACTTTTTAACATTTTAGGACTGGATAATGGGCAGGCTATAGCCAAAGTCGTGCGGGCAACACTAGGGAAAATTTAGGGCTCGGACCTGGGTTGCCGACGATGTTGAAACCTATCTGAGCCTTGGAGCCACTTGTGGGGCTTTGAGCATTTAGCAAGAGGCGAAGCCCCTAGGCCCAGAGGTCCCGGACCAAGACCAAGATTCAGGATTTTGGGGGGCCCGTTAGGGGAACCGTTCAGTCATCCATGCTGCGGGGAGGACGTTTAAGCAAGGAAAATTTAACATACCTTTTGGGAGGTAGTCCATATCTTGGGTTTTCAGACCCGGAAGTCAGGACGGATTGGTTGGGAACAGGAGCCATGAAATCGATCAAAAAGAGCGTTTTGGGGGGGTACCTATGCAGAAGGACCAAGCTGCGGTCTCAAGGCCCTTTATATTTCCCGTTTTTCTCTATGGAAACGAACCTGGGGTATCCCTTTCCTTGGAGCTCCCTTGTCCTTTTGTAACAAGTCCCTCGCCGGATCATGGGTTCAGTTTGGGAGGACCCCTGTCCACCGGCGGTACACCCTGAGACGGGGATGGGGCCTGTTACATGCATAATCCGGGATCGCCAACTCAGGCTATATGGCCCCTAGCTGCTCCTATGGACGACCTGTCATCAGGTTTTCTCTCGCGAGCAACCCCGGGGGAGGAGACCTGTGGGGCGTCCTAGGAGATCATGGTTGGGAGCCGACGAGACTGTCCGAGGAATTAGAGATGGGGCCCTGTGCCTGCCCGGAGGGCTCGCCCCGAGGGACCCCCTGGGTGGGAAACGAAGGGGGGATCGGCCTGCGGCCCCCCCGGGTTAGCCCCTTTATGATGATGAGATAAATCTCCTCAGCAGAAGTACCCGCCCCCTTGTCAAAAGTTTTTCCCCTCCCCCGCTGCTTTACACCCACAGTTTGACTATTTCAGCTCCTCAATTTCGAACATTCCCCTTGCCGGGGAAAATGCAATAATTTGGTTTTATTGAGTAACAGTCTGTTTCTGTTCATTTCTGTACGCACCCGTCATAGGGGATATCATGAAACCACGCATACAAAATACTACATCACATACATAATACATCATACATACAACATGCATACATACATACATATAACATAATAATACAACATACATACATACATACATACCGTGAAACCTACCGTGAAAAAAAAAAAAAAAAAAAAAAAAAATATTTTAAAATATATATATATATTATTAAAATATTATATATATAATATATATAATGTTTGGGGTGTGTGTGTGTGTGTGTTTGTGTGTGGTGTGTTTGTTTGTTCATAAAAGGGGTGGGGGAGCAAATGGAATTAATTAATCGAATCCCACACGAATGATCATGAAAGGGAATATACGCTGACAGATGTTTTAAATATCACTTAATCATCTGCTCTGGTTGCAATGTGTACCTTGCGAATGTCTTTATTTTTGTAATTACTGTAATTATTGCTTATGTAAATCTAAATTTGTTGGTATATTTGTCATGGGGAAAAATGTAAATTGGGATTTTTTGTGTGTTCATTGAGTTTGGTTCTAAAATAAGGAATTTCTAATCAAACTTTTAATTTATTTTTCAAAGATAACTGTTTCTTCGCTTTTTTTAACTCTTTTTTGCTTTTTTTTACTTAGAGATATGTTAAAGGGGTTGCGATATTTAAAGTAATATCTCCACTCTCACATAACAGTATATTTTTTTTTTATTTGAGGTGTTTTATGGTAAAAGTGTCGAAAAGGGTGCCTCTTCAATTTCTAAGGAAAGAAGTAATTGTTAAGAGACAAATGTTCAGAGGAGTCAAATATTGTTTCCCCACGGACTTTTCCTTTTTTACCCCCAGCCCCCATGGGTATTTTATAAGTTTTATCTAGTAGTTCTCCCCTTTAGTAAAAATTTGGAAAAAAAAAAGTGGAGGGAACAGTGTGTATATTTTTAAAAGGGGTCTTGTTTAACAACAGCACCGAGAAAAAATTTCAGAACCCATAGCAAGACTTAAAGTTAGTATGTAAAAAAAAAAAATGTATATCCTCAAAAAAAAAATATTTTAAGGAAGATAAAAAAAACATGCATTTAAAAACGTCAGATGTTAATAACATTTCTCATTCGAGATGTTTAGTGACTCTTATAGTGAACCATAAGTACTTTTTAAAAGATGACGTACAAAGTTACATTTTAATGATATATAATGACACAAAAAACACCCCGCGGGTACATCAGCTGAGTATGTAATATTTATATTTTTTATAAAGGTTTTCCAGACACCATGAGAGTTGGCTGTTCGAGGTTTAAAAACCCTTTTAACTTTATCTTCAGCCTACATACCAGCGTACGCGACAGGATAAGCAGCTAAAAACCCTTGTTAAATCACTCCCTATTTTCATATTACACACACACACCAACACACACACACACACACGCACACACACACACATATTTTCTATATCTATCTATCATATATATATGTATATATATATATATAAAATATATTAAAATAATATATATATATATATAAATTTTTAAA
>NC_051387.1:39841786-39844286 GCF_015228065.2 Penaeus monodon
GTAACCCCCCGGTTGGCCCGGGTCCTCCCAAAACTGTACCCCATGATCCGGCAAAGGGGGGACTTTTTACAAAGGCATCAAGGCGAAAACCAAGCACGGATAGGCCCCGGTTTCGCTTCCAAAGGCAAAACTGGAATATAAAGGGCCTTGAAGCCACGCAGCTTGGCCCCTTCGCTAGGTACCGACATCTCCAAAGCTCTTTGATCGAGTCAGGGCTCCTTTTGCCGACCAATCCGTCTACGATTCCTGGTCTGAAAACCCCAGGATAGGGACTACGCTCCCAAGTATGTTAAACTTTCTGTGATTTGAACGTCCTCGCCGCAACCCTGGATCGACTGAGGGGTTTCCCCAAAAAGGGCCCCCAAAACCCTGAATTTGGGTCTTGGCCCAGGACCCCTCGGCTGGGGGCTTGCCTCTTTGCTAAATGCATCAAGAGCCGCCCAAGGGGCCCCAAGGACTCAGTAGGATGGCAAATCGTCGGCAAAGTCAAGGTCCGAGACCTTAATATTGCTAGTGTGCTCCGCACAGACTTTGGCTAGTAGTCCCCCCCATATCCAGTCCATAAAAGTTTTGAAAGTGTGGGTGCAAGGACACAGCCTTCCCTCCCCCCTGAATTAACAGGGAAGAATTTCGACATACCCCCCCAACTTTAAGCACTTCAGTCCAGTATAGAGGCTGCTATGGCCAATAATCTGTGGGGAAATTCCCCGGCCCTCAGGATTCCATAGCGACCCCGATGCACGAGTCAAATGCCTTTTGAGGTCGATGTAGGGCAGCAAAAACCCCGACAAACTACGACGGCGTTCCACAATTACTCGAAGCGCTAGTATACGGTCTATTTTGGATTTCCCGAGTAAATCCAGACGCCCGGTCTCTGGTGCCCATAGGTGGTTCGGGCCCTTTTAGAAGAATGGGGCGAGAACCTTTTCCTGGTTTTCTGACAGTGTAAGCCACGGTAGGCTACAGCCCATCGATCCCCTTTCCCCCTTCAGAGAGGGGTGACCACGCCCCTCAGCAGGTCAGGGGGAATGGTACCGATGCCCCAAAAGGCATCAGGACGTATGCAGGCCCGAGCCCCAAAGGTTTACCCCCCGCCTTAGCAGTTTAGCAGGGTATACATATGCCTGAGCTTTCCCACTCTTCAGCTTGGAAAAAACGCCCGCCTAACCTCTTTGGGGTAGGAGGTTTTCGCTGATGGGTGGGTCCGGGAAGGGGATGCGACATCGCTTTCATCAAGCTAAAAGTGGAGGTCCACCTGGGACAATGTTCAAAATACCAGCCCAAAGTTCACGAACCCCAACATGATCTGAGTGATTGTCCATCCCCTGATCGGACTACAGCATCTGTGAGGAGGGTTTGGGTTCAGTTTCTCAGGCTTGGTAGCAGGGGGAAGGGCATTTTCCAAGAAATGGCCTCAACCCCCTCAGCAAGATTTCCCGATAGACTGTTTCCTTTTCCCTTTTCAGCAGGTCCGAGCCCCACGCACCCTGGAAAGCGCAAGAAATTTATTCCCCTTCAGCGAGCCTTGGACACCTTTAGTGCCCCTAATTCTCCCGGGAGATGGTATTTGCCTTTTCCTTGGGCGACGCCAATGGACTCCCGAAACGTTCGAGTGTTACGCGCTGAAGGACTCCCACAGAGCAACTGGCCGTCAGGTGGGTTTCTGGAATCGGCAGAGACTGCCGTGGCGAACCCAGGCAACTCCTCCTCCCCTTGTCTGTCCCAAATGAAACACCTTAGGGTGGCCCTGGAGGGGGGGAGTTTTGAAGTGGACCCGCGGGTAGCCACAAACAGCCCAGGGCGGGCCACAAAATCAGCACTCCGGTAAACCTGCAGTTCTGGAGGATCCTCCTACGGCTGACAAGAATGTGGTGATCTCCTGGCCACATTTAAGTATGCGTACCCAAATCCCGCGATGCGGGTTGGAGCGTGGACCAGGACCGAGATCCTCATTTTCGGGGCCTAGCAAAGTCCGGAGAAGGAGGCATTCTCGGCGGGACAGCTCCCGAGCCCAAAGGGGGCCGCAGGGCATCCGTAGCCAGCCGTCAAGCCGGATACCGCATTGAAGTCACCCCGAACAATGCGATGTCTCGCGGGGGGAATCGTCTGCCACAGATGCGAGTTGGCGTAGAAAAAGCCTCTTTCCGCGTTTTTTTACACATCGGTAGGAGCGTATACAGCAAAAGAGACAAAAAGCCAAAAAACATGCTTCAGTCTCAATGCCATGATACGCTCATCAAAAGGTGTACCTCGCTACCGCGGGTGAAGTCGACTGGAGATGGCTATGGCACACCCTGGAGGTGGGACCCTCGCTGGGCCGACCCGTAGTAGGGTAACACCCACATGAGCGGCCCCTCCCGGGCTTCTCACCTCTGGAGGGCAGGCCCCCTCAATCCCAGTCGCCCAATTTCCCCCCATAGCAGAGGGAACGCTCATCCCGCGCAAGGGCCGGTGTTCCAAGGCCTACCGGAAAGCACGCCTGAGGTTAAGCCTGGGGGTC
>NC_051387.1:39847519-39850019 GCF_015228065.2 Penaeus monodon
ATTTTAATAAAAATATTTTTATTTTTTAATATTATAAATTATATATATTATATATATAATATAATAATATTTATATAATATATATAAATATATTATAAAATATATAATAATAAAAATTTATAATTTATAATATATATATATAATATAAAAATATTTTTATTATTGTGTGTGTGGGGGGGTGTGTTTGTGTGTGTGTTTTTGGGGTTGGTGTGTGTGTGTGTGTGTTTTGGGGTTGTTGTGTTGTGTGTGGGATTTAGAAGGCCCTTCCTACAAGGACGTTGGCGATCATAAATTTTCCAAATTTTTTGGCATTTTAGAGCGGGGGTTTTTCCCGTTCCCTTTCCCTCGGTGTTTTTAAACGAGTCACCATCTCTTTTTACCCGGTTCTAGGACCGGCACCGATTTGGTGTTTGGCACCCGGGGCGGGTACGAAAATCGAGGTGAATTTCCTTGCCCAAGGGAACAACGCGCCGGGCCGGTACTCGAACCCTCGAACTAGATTCTCGTGCCATCTTGAGTCCCATGCCTAAACCCCTCGGCCCCCGCGGCCCAAAAATATATATATAAAAATATATATATATAATTATAATTTAAATTTATTATGTAAAAATATATATAATATATATATATTCATAATCCCTTGGCAAGGGAAATTCACCCCGATTCCTACCAGCCCTGGGGCCAAAAAACCCCCAATCAGTGCTGGGACAACCCTGATAAAAAAAGAGAATGATTACCTAAAAGGGAAAAACCGCATCTCCTTTGGGAAAAGGGAACTGGGGACCCGCCACGTACTCATCCAAAAGCAACACAACATGAAAAATACAATTAATATCATGCTGTGACCACGGCGGGAAAACAGAACCCACCGTTAAAAAAAAAAAAAAAAAAAAAAAAAAAAAAAAAAAAAAAAAAAAAAAAAAAAATATTATATAATTATATATATATATATAAAAAATATTACTAATAAAAAAAAAAAAAAAAAAAAAAAAAACCCACCCCAAAAAAAAAAAAACAAAAAAAAAAAAAAAAGAAAAAAAAAACAAATACAAAATTATATATAATATTATATATTATATATATATATATATATATATATGTGTGGGTTTGGGTGTGTGTTGTGTTGTGTGTTTTTGTGTGTTGTGTGTTGTTGTACATCCAAATATATATATATATTATTATTTTATTATATATATATATATATATATTATATATTGTGTGTGTGTGTGTGTGTGTGTGGTGTTTGGTGTGTTGTGTCAAATACATAAAATAATAATATATTATATAAAATATATAATATATATATATATTATATATATATATTATATATATTGTAAAAACTAAAAGAAATTATATATATATATATTTTAAAATTATATATATATATATATATTTTTTGTTTTTTTTTTTTTTTTGTGTGGTGGTTTTGTTTTTTGTGTGGTGTGTTTGTGTGTTTTTTTGTGTGTGTGTGTGTGTGTTGTGTTGGGGTGTGTGTGGTGTGTGTTTGTGTGTTTTTGTGTGGTTGTGTGTGGTGTGGGTGTGGGTGTGTGTGTGTGATAAAACATTATTAGTTATATCCCAACACATAAAACAACACACACACACAAAATTATAAAATATTATATATAAATATATTATATATAAATATTTTTTAAAAGAGAGAGAGAGGGGAGGAGAAAAGAGAAGAAGAGGGGGAAAAGGAGAGAGAGAAGAAGAGAGAGAGAGAAGAAAGGAAGAAAATTAGTAAATTTTTGCCATCACACACTTCACACACAATATACATATATAATAAAAGTATCCCAAAACACACACACACCGGGCGGAAGGGAAAAGGGGAAACCACCGCTAATTATCAAAAAATCATAAAATCCATGATCCCCAACGTCCTTGTAAAAGGCATTTATAATAATATAAATATAAAATATATAATTATATATATATATATAATAAAAATTATATAATATATACCCATCATCAAAAAGACCCATTTTGAGCACCCGTGGCCTTCCCACCCTTTTCGCCATCTTTTGCGTTTTTTTTCCACTTGTCCCTCGACGCCGCAAATCCCT
This sequence comes from Penaeus monodon, assembly GCF_015228065.2. Taxonomy (NCBI): domain Eukaryota; kingdom Metazoa; phylum Arthropoda; class Malacostraca; order Decapoda; family Penaeidae; genus Penaeus; species Penaeus monodon. Next base: position 39,849,589 of record NC_051387.1, read on the forward strand.
TTTGATGTTGTCGATCTCTTGTTTTGGGTTTTTCCCTTTCCTCGTTTCCTTCCCACCCCTTCACAATTTTTTTCTAAATACTTTTACTTTTTTTTAATGCCAAAAAATTTAAATTTCCCTTGTTCAAAGTCAAACACCCGTTTTTACAATTTATTTTTCTCACACTTCATCATTCGTTTTCTTCTCTTCCGTTAAATGATTATTTCCTGTAACACCACATTTAAAAACTATGTCTTTTTTTTGTAATTTTCTTCCCCCCAAACACTCAGAACCATAGTGAAATTTGGGGGAAAACTAATGAGTTCAAAAAACCTCAGCTTTTTCCGAAAGGTAAAGCTTGCTTTCCAATGTTATTGAGAGAAACTGGGGCGTTTTTGGCAAGGGAAATTCTTTTTTTTTTTCTCGGTGAATCTTTGTTTATTTAAAAACAG
>NC_051387.1:39857519-39875019 GCF_015228065.2 Penaeus monodon
TATATATATATATATATATATATATATATATATATATATATATATGTATATATATATATACTTATATATGAATAAATGTACGAATATTTATATATATTATTGTGTGTGCATATATATGTACATATATATATATATAAAATATATATTATATATATATATATATATATATATATATATATGTATATATTCTTCTTTTAACGGTGGTTATGTCTGGCCGCCGGGGTCCGCATATACTTTTTTGTAGTTTTATTTTGTGATGCTTTTGGAGTAAATACTGGTAGGGTCCCCAGTTCTTTCCAGGGAGGTCCCGGTGGTACCTTTTTTTTTTTTTTAGGAAATTTCTCTCTATTTAGGGGTTTGGGGACCACACTTGACTAAGGCTGGTTTTGACCCCCCAGGGGCTAGGTAGGAAATAAAGGCAAAGTTCCTGCCAAGGGAAAAAACCGCGGCGGTCGGTGACTCGAACCTCGAATTCAGAGTCCGACGCTCTAACCATTCGGGCCACCGGGGCCCTTTTAATGTATATATACTTATTATATTTTTAAAATTATATATATATATATATTATATATATATATTTTTATATATAAAAAAAAAATTTTTTTTATATAATATTATATATATAAAATTTTATATATAATATATAAATGAATAAATAAATAAACACTTCAGGCACACCATCAATTTGAATACTTTTGTACACACGCACACACACCACCCACACACACCCCACACACCACAAACCACCACACACACAAAACACAACACACACCACACACACACACACACACACATAATATTTATATATAATATTAATATAATATTATATATATATATATACAATATATACAATATATTACTTATATATTATATATATGTGTATATATTATATATTATATTAAAATTATATATAAATTTATATAATATATTATATTAATAAATAAATAAAAACACTGACAACCCCCCAAAAAATTATAATCGTGTATACCGTCCCAACACGCACACAACACACACACACACACAACACACCACACACCACACCACACCAAAAAACCCCCACACACACACACACACACCACACCACACACATACACCACCACACCACATATATTAAAATTTTTATATATAATTTTTTATATATATATATTATAATATACATATATAATATATATTTTTTTTAAGTATATAATAATATTTTTCTTTTCATGTCTGAGCCCCCGTGATCACAGCATGATATTTTAATTTGTATTTTCAGTTGTGATGCTTTGGGAGGAGTAGTGGTAGGGTCCCCATTCCCTTTTCCACGGAGAGTCCCGGGGTACCTTTTTAGGTAAAAATTCTTCTATTTATCCGGCGGGCCCCAGCACTATTTGGGGTGGCTTGGCCACCCGTGGCTAGGTAGGCAATAAAGGGTAAAGTTCCTGCCCAAGGGAACAACACACCAACAACCAAACACACACACACCCCACCACACCCCAAACAACCACACACACACCCAAACACCACACCACCCACACACACATATAATATAATAAAATTTTTTATGTTGTATGTATGAGATGCATTATTATATTTTAATTATATATGTGTGTGTGTGTGGTTGGTGTGTGTGTGTTGTGGTGTGTGTGTGTGTGTGTGTTGGTTGTGTGTGTGTGGTGTGGGGGATGTGGGGTGGGCGCGTGTGTGTGTGTGGTGTTGTGTGTGGATGTGGTGTGGGTACGTGTGTTTTGTGGGTGATTGGTGTGTGTGTGTGTGCGTGTGTGTGTATATTTTAATATGTGTTGTGTGTGTGTTGGTGTGTTGTGTGTGTGTTTGGGGTGTTGTTGGTGTGTGATATAAAAATATATAAAATTTTATTAAATATATAATTATAGGGTGTGTGTGTGTGGTGTGTGTGTCTTTGTGGGGTTTTGGGTGTTTTTGTGGGGTGTGTGTGTGTGTGGGTTTTGTGTGTGTTGGGGGTGTTGTGTGTGTGTGTTAAAATATATATATTATATATATATAATATATTTTTAATATATATGTGTGTTTACACACACACACACACACACACACACACCACAACCACAACACAAACACACACACACAAACACACACAAACACACACACACAGCCAAACACACACACATACTCGACATACATGCGCATTGATTATATATTTGCATTACCAATTATGTACTTAAATTTTTTATTGTGTGTATATGGTGTGTGGTGGGTGGGGGTGCGTTGTTGTTATATAATATAATTATATATATAATATATATATATATATATATAATATATATATATATTACATATATTAATAAAAATTATATATATATTATATATATATATATATAATATGTATTATATCTACACACACACCCACCACACACACACACACCACACACCAACAACACAACAACACCATATATATATATATATATATATTATTATATATATTATATATATATATTATATTATATAGTATATAATAACACACACACACACACAAACACCACCTTACAACGTCATATATACGTCCCGCACTGCTCCCCAACATGGTTATATTTTACTATATCCCAATATATGTACATACATGCATTATTTATGTTATATAAAAAACAAATAGAAAATGATAGGATAGATAGAGATTATGCATAAATTCTACCCAACACACACACACAAACAGATATATATATATATATATATAATATATTATATTATATATATATATATATATATATATATATATAACATATATAATAAAATATAATATTATAAAATTATATATATACATATTATAATATATATTTTATATATTTAAAATTATTATATATAATATATTTTATAATATATTATACATACATAACCACATATATGTGTTGTGTATATGTTTTTGCACATTTTTATTATTTACTAATACTAATATTACACAAACACATACTACATATATATATTATATTATATTTTAAAATATAATATATAATATATATATATATTTTATATATATTATATATATTTTTTATATATATATAAAATAATATATATATATTAAATTTAAAATACATGCCCGAGAGGGCAGTTTTAAAAGGGCCTGCCCTGATCGAGCAATCCCCACCCGGGCATCGTAAAAATCCCGCCGGCAAACGTTGTTGGAAAAAAAAGGGGGCAGGGGAAGCCCCGCCTAAACCCTTGATTGGGAAGGATTCGAAAGGGTAAATGCCTTTAAAAAATTAAAAAGGAATTCGGGGGAAAAAAAAAAATTGGGTTAAAAAATATATATATATATTAAATTTTATAATATTATATTGTTTTTTTTTTTTTTTTTTTTTTTTTTTTTTTTTGCGGTGTGTTTTGGTGTGTGGGGGTTTTGTGTGTGTTGTTTGTGTGTTGTGTGTGTGTGTTTTTGTTTGTGTGGAGTGTGTTGGGGTGTGTGTGTGTGTTGTGTGTGTGTGTGGTGTGTGGGGTGTGTGGGGTTTTGTGTGTTGTGTGTGTGTGTGTGTGTGTGTGTGTGTGTGGGTGTTTTTGTTTTTTTTTTTTTTTCTTTTTTTTTTTTTTTTTTTTTTATTTTGTTTTTTTTATATATATATATATTATTATTTATATATATATATTAATATTTTTTTTTTTTTTTTTTTTTTTTTTTTTTTTTTTTTTTTTAAATTTTAATTTTTTTATTTTTTTTTTATTTTATTTATATTTTTTTGTTTTTGGGGTTGTTTTTTTTTATATATATATATATTATATATAATATTTTTTTTATAATAATATAATATTGTGGGGGGTTTTTATTAATATATATAAAATATAATATATATATATATATATTATATATTACACATCAGATATGTGTGGGGTTTATAATATTTTAAATATTATATATTATATATATATATATATATAATAACAAATATATTATATATACTAATTTTAATATATATATATTAATTATATATTATAATATATTTTTAATATATTATAATATATAATATATATATATAATATATTTTATTTTTGTGTGGTGTGTGGGGGTGTGGGGTGTGTGTGTGTGTGTGTCTATATATCTTAATATAATATGATGGGGAAATTATGGTGTATGTATGAATTATGGTTTTTTTGTGTGTGTGTGGTGTGTGTGTGTGCGTTGCTGTGGTGTGTGAGTGTGTGTGTGTTGTAGTATATTTTGAACCGTTTTCAATTGAAAAATGTAAAAAGGTATAAATGAAAATGAATATTTTCACAAACGGAAATGTATTGCCCGGTTTTTCGTTTGTTCTTCGTCAGAAATACTTATTTCATTCCATTCATACTTTTTTAAAAGAATTTATATTTTATATATATTATAATTTAATTATAATATAATATACATATATTTATTGTAGTATTATAAAATATATATATATATTTTATATTTATTATATATATTATATATAATTTGCATATTGGTGTGTGTGGTGGGTTGTGGTGGTGTGGGTGTGTGTGGTGGTGTGTGTGCGTGTGTGTGTGGGTGGTGTGTGTGTAGTATGTGTTGTAAATATATATATATATATATAATATTATAAATTATTTTAATATAATATAAAATTTTATTATATATATATATTTAAAAATATTATTATGCATGCATATTTGTATACCACACCACACACAACCGACACAACACACACAAACCACCCCACACACACACACAAACACCACTTTTAAAAATTTATATTTTAAATAATTATTTTATATATATATATATAATAAATGTATATGGTTGGCGCCCGTGTGTCTGTCTAATAAAAAACGTGTAAAAACTGGATTTTTCTCGAATCCTAATATCAAATTTCAGGGACAAAAAGTAGATTTTTAAAGATCCATTGACTTTGCTGTCGGGGCGCTTTATGTTTTTTTACTTGACAGGGGCCATTATTTTAATGAAACGGCTTTGAGCGCGCAATGTTTTTTTTTCAAGGTCCATTGCTCTCTGTGCTTTTTGATTCGTTGTTAATTTTTTTGAGTTAAAAAAAAATACAAAGGATCATTTACTCAAAAAAAAGTCTTATACTTCTAAAAGATTAAAAGAAAATTTGCAATTAATTATACAATATTTCTCATGGTCTTTTGTTATCCCAACTTTCTGTCGCTTACTTTAAAAATTTTTAGGTTTATGGTGATATCTTACTTTTCACTAAAAAGTCGCCTACTTTTCTTGGACCAATTTTGTTTTTTTAACGTGGTTTTAATTTAAAACACTTTTTTTGCTTTTAAATTGCAGCACCATGGAAATCACACCACCAAAAAGACACACACACAAACACCCCAAACACACGGTTGTGTTTTTATATATATATATATTATATATAAAATTATATAATTATATATATATATAATTTTGTAGAAACATATATAATATATAATATATATATATAATATATATATATATATTTTTAAATATATTTATATATTTTATATTTGTGTGGTGAATTTTTGGCCAAAACACCACACACACACACACACTGGTGTGTGTGTGTGTATAAAATATATGTATTATAATACATATATATATATATTTATATACATACTATATTTATATATATATATTTATATATATAAATATATATATATGTTATTGCACCACACCACCAACACCACAACACACACACACACACACAACAACACCACAACACACACAACGCATATTATTATATAAAATATATTTTATATAATAATATATATATTACATACATATACAAAAACAACACACACCCCAACCACACACACACACACACACCACACAACACAACACACAACACCCACACACACACGGTGTTTGTGTTGTTGGGTGTTTGGTCTTTTTTGTGTCGTGATGTGTTGTATTTATGCATATATTCATACTACCCCCTACATTCCATTTATCGTATATTTTAGAGATAATAGACACACACACAAAACCCACACACACACACACACACACACAACCAAACACACCACCACCACACACACACACACCACCACACACAAAATATATAATATATATATATAATATAATATATATAAATATATAATATATATATATATTACATCACACACCACCACACCACACACAACCCAACAACTTGTAATATACTTAACACACACACTTGTGTGTTTTTGTATATAACAACATGCATATATATATATATATATATTAATATATATATTAATAATTATATATTACTTATATATATATATATAAAAATTATATTATATATAATATGTATTATGTATGTATGTCTATATAATAGACATACTACATATTGTGTGGTGTTATATATATATATATATATATATAATATTTATATATTATTATATAATATATACATATATATTAATATATATATATATATATTATAATATATATACCCCACCACAAAATTAAATAATATATATATATATATATATATAAAATTATAATATATTATATATTTATTTTTAAAAATTTTATAAAATTATAAATGTGTGTACACACACACACCACGGTGTGTGTGTGGTGGTGTGTAAACACATTATATAACATACATATATATTTATATAATTTTAAAATATAAATATATATTATATTTATATATATATTAATATATATATATATATATATTGCCTAGGTATATCAAAACCCTTTCCTTGCACATATTCCATTAAACGCACCTTTCCAAAACCTTTACTCTTTAAAAAATCATTTGCCTGGTTTGCGACAAACCTTTTGCAAAAAGAATATTAAAGCTAACTTGAGCCCAACGAAATGAGTTAATCTTTTTCGTATCCCGGGATAAATTTTGTCATTTTTTTCCACCTTCCCTTTTTTGAAAATTTTCACTTTGGCATAAACGAGCAGATAAATCCCCTTTCCTTTTCAAATAATCAAAAATGGGGGGGGGGGTATGTTGGAACTATACGCGGGCTCAAGTTCCCTCGATTTAGGCTGATTACCAAGCTCACACAAAATTTTTCCCGAAAGTTGCTCTCTACGGGTCGTGTCAAGCAGAAACATCGGCCGTTTCCAAGGTTTATTACGGCCATTTTTGACCCCATAAAGATAAACAGACCCGCATCTTAGCCGGAGAAGGGAGCGGGGGGGGGGCCCGGGAAGGGGGTTGTCAAAACCCATCGAAAATTCCCTTTTTCAACATAAGGCAAAAAAACCTTGGGTGTTTCAGGCAGATTACTATAAAAAGACACGGGGATTAAATGTATTATATACGGGGATGCATCGAAAGAGATTGGGCTGTACTTTTAAACTGTTTATTATTGTTTAAAAGGCACGCTTTTTGATAATATCTTTACATTTTGCCTTACACTCGCATCCATCCAACTGTCCTTTTGGCCCATTTCTAAGCAGCAAAGGGTACTTTTGCTGATGTATGAACCCCAAAATGTTTTTCCATGTTATCAATATTCAAATCTCAAAGAATCTATAATTTACCCTATGGGGATTTTCATATTTATTTTTTGTATGGATATTTACTGCTACACCATAATATTTTTTGAAGAATGTATTTTTTCCCCTTACGAAAAACGATAAATGTTCATCTTATCAGTTTTCTGCACCTCGGGAACTTCGATTCCAAATGTTTTGGTGAAAACGACCCATGATACACACGACTTATCAGATATATTTTTTTAAAAAATTTATTAGGGCATTCGAATGTTTTTTTTGTCACATTTTGTTCCAAACAAAAACTTTTTGCGCCACAGAGTTTGATATAAGAAAATGTGAATACATGTTGGGGAATTTGTGATCAAACTGGGCCAAAGTCCCCTTTTGCTAAAAGTCAAAATAGGGTAGGGTTTTTTCCACAGTTTGATTGATCGTGTGGGAATAGGGCCCTAAACTTTTTTTATTAGCATAGCTAAATTTAATTCTGCAGCTTTCTGACCTATAAAGGGGGAAAACCTAAAATTATCTGAAAAAACTTTTATTTTTTGCTTTCTTTTAAAAAGCAAAAGGGGTTTGTTTTCCATATATTATTTATATATATATATAAATATATATATATATATATATAATTATATTCACAAAAAAAACACAACACACACCCCAACACACCAACCACATAATATTTTTAAAAATATATATATAATTATATATTTTATATAATAATATATATATATAATATTAATAATATATATAATAATATAAATATTATATATATATATTGGTGTGTGTGTGTTGTGTGTGTGTGTGGGTGTTGTAAAATTTATATACACATATATGTATGTATATAATTAATATTATATATATATATATATAATAAGAAGAAGAGAGAGAGAGGAGGAGAGGAGAGAGAAGAGAGAGAGGAAAAAACCACCACCACACAACACCACACACACACACCACCACACACACACCCACACAACACCACCAACACCACGCCGCACGCACGCACGCACACCATAAAAAACCACCATAAAACACACACCACACCACACCCACACACACACACACACTACACACACACAACACACATACACACACACACAACCACACACACCCCCCACACACCAACACACCACAAACATATATATAAAATTTATATTTTAAAATTTTTAAAAAATTTTATAATATAAAGGTTCGGATTATGTGTCGTTTATTTACAACAGTAACATTTGAATGCTAGCAGCTTTTTCATGACCTATCCAAAGAAAAGAAATTCGAAACTACCATTTTTTCTCTATTTTTTATAAAAATTTTATTCTTTTCTTTAACGGTAGGTTCATGTCTGGCCGCACTTAATTGTAGTTTTTAGTTGTGATGCTTTGGAGTGAGTACTTGGTAGGGGCACCAGTTCCTTTTCCCCGGAGAGGCCGGTGGTACCTTTTAGGGAATCAAATATATTATACATTTATTATACATACCAAAAGTATATGACATTTGATATCATATATATACATCATACAATATATATATATTATATATATATATAAATATATATATATATATATATATATAATATTAAAGTATATTATATAACTCTTTACATAAATTATGTAAATAATTGTACATACACTATACACACTATGTGTTTTGTTGTGCGTGTTGTCTTTTATATATATATTATATTATATATATATATATATAAATTATATATAGAGAGAGGGGAGAGAGGAGAGGGAGAGAGAGGGAGAGAGGGGAGAGAGAAGAGAGAGAGAAGAAAGACGGAAAAATGAGAGGAGAGAGAGAAAACATACATACATACAGCTACTTAAAAAAAATACCGAGGGGCCCATACATTCATAATACACCCGCTTTTTTCCTTGTTTCTTTCGACTTTAAAATCGAAAGGCGAAAAAGCGTTTGAAAAAAATTTTTTTAGTCCCCTGATATTGGTACCCCGCAAGGGCAAATTTTTTTTTTTTGTGTGGAGGAGCTGTTGTGAGGGGGGTCGCCCTGAGTGTCAAATGGTTTTTCATCATTACTCAAAATTTTGGATTAGGGTGCTCACCTTTGGGCCCTTTTTCTGGTTATCGTTACTTGATATAGTTGGTTACGAAACACGATTTGGGTTCTATTGCTTTTTTTTTGTACTAAAAATAAGTAAAAACCTAACTTGATGTCCGTCAGAAAAGCATATTTTTGATGTAACGAAAATCTATGGGGCTCCATTCAATATTTCCATCATACAAAGGCCCTAGCTACATTCCGAAACACTATTCGAGAAAAAACATAACTTTATCTGGTTTCCCAGCTTTGAAAACGCAAGCACCAGCTTTTCCGAATCAACTCCGACGAGTTCGATTTTATCTCCCCTATTTTTTTTTTAGCAAGTGTCATACCAACATATATAGATAAAAAGTTTCATACAAGATATATTCAACCAAAATAATTTTTTAAAGGGTTTAAAAAATATAGTTTAAAATACTTTTTCAAATGAAAAAACTTCGTCTCGATTACTTTTTCTTTGGGTAAAATTTTTTATTATGTTATCAAATACTATTCCCCACAACAATATTGGTTTTAATATTGTACTTTTACACGGGAACATTTGGTGTGTGGGTTTTGTGTGGGTGTGTGGTGGGGTGTGTGTGTGGTGTGTGTGTGTGGTGTGTGTGGTGTGTGTGTGTTTGTGTGTGGTCTATAGCACAATCACACATATGGGGGGTTACTTTGTGTTTTAAAAAATATAATTTTGAAAAAATTTAAATTTTCGCTTTTTTATTTTTTATTAATGACAGCATTATACTTTTTTGCACTAACGTGATTCACTTCCCTATAAAAGAAAGTTGATTTGTTTGTCTAAATCACACTGCACTGACAATTATGTTCTCTGAGAAACAAAGCATCAACTTTTTTGGGAAAAAAACAATGCTAGCATACGTGTTGGAAATATTACAAAAATTTTTTGACCTCATCAGTTTTGACGATTTTGGCTTCCCCTAAGGGCCCAGAGTGCATCTAGGTTGGGATGCATGGGGTACGCGTGGGTAGATGGGCTTTAATTGTCCATAGTAGTTTGTTGTTTTTTCTTTTTATAAAGAGAGGTATTCTTACTCTATGCTTTTTTTCCATTAAGGGGAAAAAACGATTTTTTTGATTTTAAAACTAATGGGTAGAAAAAAAAATTTTACGTGGCAAGTTATTTATGAACTGATATCTGACCTTAATCACATCATTTTTACATGACCTCAAACCCTTTTAGTTCGATACCCCAAAGAAATTTCCTTTTTCTTCACCTGTTTACTACATACATTTTCCCCCCTCCCTTTTCTCTTTTTTTTTCCCCATTTGAAACACGTTTTCTCCCTTCTCTATCAATTCTCTTTATGACCCTCTCCCAATAACACACTTCTTCCCTTCTATCTTTTAATTACATCACTTCTACAGAGAAAAAAAAATGTATTGTAGTGAACGGGGTACCTCATGTTAGAGAGTCCCCCCTCCCGATAGCAAGCACTACCCCAAACCCATTTTGGTAAAATTTTCTTCAAACCCGGAGATTTCCCTTTTTTTTATTTTTCCTTTTTTTTTCATTTTTTTGTTTTTTTTTTATTTTTTGTTTTTTATTTTTTCTTATTTATTATTTATTTATTTTTTTTTTTTTACGGCCCCTGTTTTTTTTCAACTTTTTTTACGGTTAGGGAGTTCACTTTTTTTTAGATTTTTTAAAAAAAAAGCGAAAGACAAATCTATAGTCTTTCTCTCTTTGGTTTTTTTGTTGTATGAGCAACGGAAGTGGGTTTACAGAGCGCCCAGCCTGACTGGGCATGCCTTTTTTTTTGCCTATCTTTCAGAAACACTATAAATGACGGGTTTATAAATGGAAGTGACGTAGATTTTTAACACTAAGATATTCATTGCGTAATTGGGTGAACTAACTGTGGTGTGTAGAGAGAGTATATATACATATATTTATATAAATATTATATTAATATATATAATATAATATAAAAATATATGTGTGTGTAAATATATATATAATAAAATTTATATATATAATATATTTAAAATTCATATTATACAACACTACATCCGGTTGGGGGGAGAGAGAGAGAGAGAGAGAGAGAGGGGGAGTATGTGTATACTAATATGTTCTTTTAAAATATGGATATATGTAATTTCGTTTATATATATATTGTATAAATTAAAGATATGTGTGGCGTGTACATGTACATGTGTGGTTTATAGTGTATAATATTTAAAAAATATATATAATATATATAAAATATTATATATATTATGTATTATATTATATATGTAAAAATAATATATATATATATTTATATATTATAAAAATATTTTATATTATATGTGTGTGTGGGGGTGTGTTTGTGTGTGTGTGTGTGGGTGGTGGTGTGTGTGGGTGTTGGTATAAAGCATACGTGAAAATTACACACCACCTTAAAATTAATGTATATATGTCATGAAAAAATATACAGTATGTATAAAATATCTGTATATGTATATAATTTTTTGAGGAGATGCGGTTATTATTTGTCTTATCCTTTTTTAAAGTGTTTCGATAGTTATTCGGTGGCCCTTTTTTGTAGGGTTGTGGGTGCGGCTGTCCCCACTCTACTCGACATAGCCGTAAGGGGAGGGTTTTCTTTTCCCCTCCTATTTTGGGGTTTTTCTTTTTTTTTGTGAGGAACCTATGTTTTTGCTTTTACACGCATAGACCAAGTTTTATTTTTGCCAGCAGGCTGCAGAAGCATTTGTGTCCCCAAAGGGGAGGCACGGAGGGTTTTTTAATTTTTATTTAAGATATCTGACCCTCTAAATCCACGGGCCCTTCAGATTTTGCTCGGCAAAGAAATCGGTTTTCAATTAAAGGAAATGAAAAAAGGGGCTTCTTTTTAAATTTGTTATATTCCCATAACTAAAGTGAAATAAAAATGCTGAAAGTGAATTTTTAAAAAGAAAATTTAGGGATTTTTGGGAAATTTATATATATAAATATATTATTATATATAATTAATTTTAATATATATATTTGAATAAACTTCTTGAATTTCTAATTTTTTACTTATATTTTTTTAAAAAATTGTAAATCCTTTATGAAACTAAAAGGTTTGCGGTATTTACCTACTGATAGAGAGATCTAGAAAAAATGTATCACACCACGCCATATCACCCCCCCCCCACATAACACACATATCTGTGGGGGTTGTAGGTTCGTGTTGGGGGTATATATATATTAAAAATATTATATATATATATATTATATCTTTATTATATATTATATATATATATATATATATATATATTTTCCCGTACTAGCTACTATATAGCTGCATTAAATACATCCTCATTATCTTTTTATATATAGTTCACAATGCATTCATAAAATTATGTGTTCTATGTATGTATTTGATCCTCTATCTCCTTTTCCCCCCCCCCCCCCCTCTCTCTCTTCTCTCTCTCTCTTTCTCTCTCCTCTCTCTCTCTCTCTCTCTCTCTCTCTCCCTATATAAAAATATATATATATATATATATATATATATATATATAGTGTGGTGTGTGTATGTGTGTGTGTGTGTGTGTGTGTGTGTTGTGTGTGTGTGGTGTTGTATATGTTTCCATATATATAACTATTTTACATGGTGCATACCACAATAATAATTGCAATTAGGATGATGATATGATGATGATGATATATGATGATGATAAGATGATATGATGATATGATGATGATGAGATGATGATGATGAGATGATGATGATAATGATGATGATGAGAATGATGATATGGATGATGATGATGAGGATGAGGGTGATGAGGGTGAGGGAGGGTGAGGATGAGGATGAGGGTGATGGTGATGATGATGATGATGTGATGATGATGATGATTATGATTATGTTATGATTTTGAGATAAAAATAAAACTACTATACCAATTAAGATGTAAAACTTGATAATAAAATAATAATAAAAACAACCTTTTTGATAAATTTTTACATTTTTTTTGATAATTTTTTTTCAATTTTACATTTTATTTCTTTATCATCTTTAATGTTTTTCAAAACCACCTTTTTTATTTTTTTAAATTAAAAATTTTTATTATTGTTATCATTACTAATTTTATCATACCGTTATGTTTTTTTCATTTCATTATTTGTCATCAAAATTACTGAACATTTTTTATTTTTTATTATTATTATCAATGAGTGTGGATGGTCATTCAGTAATAGATTACTAAAATCAGTTAAAATTTTTCCCGTGAATTTGGGATCTTTATAATACCATCAGATTTGTTATCGTTATCCGTTTATCATTTTTACCAAAACGTTAGTTATCAATTTTTATCATTAATACCCTCTTTATTATTATTTTTATTCCCTCATCATCATCATCCTATTCAGTTATTTTTATTGTTATTATAATTATTTTATATAGTAGTACATTTTTATTATTACATTTCATTATTTCTTTTTTGCCATTAAATTTCACGTTTCTATATCATTGATATTCTTTCCATCATGGATGTTTTCAATATTTATCATGTCTTCGCTGAAATCTTATCACAGCTCCTGTGGATCTACGGGAACATCAAAACCTTTGAGTTCACCCCCTTTAAAGTTTTCTTTAAAACGTTACCTTATAAACGGGTGAAATGATTTTCACACAACCCCCAACACACACACACAGCCCCAACCACACACACACACACACACACACCCCCACAACCCCACACACACCACCACACACACACACACACCCACACACAATACACGCATATGGGTCATGCTTTGGGTATTAAAAGATTATATTTTTATGATTTTAAACCTACTAAAAACATTCCCAAAAAAGGCCACACATTCCTCATGCTAAACCAATTACTCCTATTATGCCATGAGGAAACTCATATGTCTAATTATATTTGCTGCCGATCTTTATTTTGTATTTAGGGTTAATCATTTTTTTTCCCGTCTGCACCCCCTTTCTTCCCACTTCCTTAAATACTTTTTTATGCCCTCCCTCCTTTCCCTGGCCGCCCGATCCTTCCCACCCAACTTTCCCGCCTCCATTTCCGCTATTTCACCCGCCTTTTTGTGTTAGGGGAAAATGCCCTTTCTATAAAAATTTCCTCTTAACCTATTCGGATCCCCTGAAGCTATTTAGTGCAGAGTGGGAGGTCATGAACTTTAATTATTCTGTGCTCCTGGGAATTGGGCCACTCTCCCAAAAGAACTGTTGGGAGACTGATCCTCAGGTACCGGTGTACGGACCCTAGGTACTGGGTGATTATTTGGGCATGTGCGTTCAGAAGGGATGCATAGGTGAGCACTACCAGCACTGTGGCTCCTTTTTTATCCAGATACCAAACTACCTACTCCTTTTAGGGGGGAGAAAAAAGCAGGGGTAAAAAAGACATGCCCAAACCCAAAATTACCTTTAAACTAGACCAAAAACTGCTGATTTATTAAATTGTAAATTTTTTAAAAATCTTTTAAACCCCTTTTAAAAACTTTTTCTGAAATATTTGTAAAATAATTTTTTACCCCAAAGGGAAAAAATATTTAAAAAGCTTCCCCCATCAGACATAAAAAACCCCTGATACACCAAAATCGAGATTTTTATTTTATATTATTTACCACCGTTGACATTTTTCATAAAAAGACAACCGTCTTTCTGCGATTTTTTTAGGTTACTGCGATACTGGTGAGGGAGGATCTTCGCACTACTGGAAAGACAGGACAGCGTTGCTCAAAATTCTGTTATTGGATCACAATTATTTCATGGATACAAAGGGGAAATGCCCAAATGGAAAAAAACTACAGGTATTTTTTCTTTTTATTTTTTGTTTTGCCAAATCCCTTTTTTATTCTTATTCTATTATTTTTTTCCTGATTTGCCCCTGGAAAAAATTTTGATATTTTAAGAGTTTTGATTTCGTTGAAATTAAGTTCCCCCATTTAATATCCCCTAGTGGTTTCCAAAGGTTTTCCCTTTAGTTTTAAATAAAAAAGACCCGTGAAACAATAAATTTTATGTATTTCTTAAAGTGAGAAATTTAAAAATCCATGCAAAAATAACTGGATAAATTTCTTTTGGGTTTAAGTATTTCATTTAAGTACATTATCCTCTCAAAACCGAAAATATGTAGGGTGGGTTGACAATTTTAACCTTTTTTTTACTTTTTTGTTTCCTTTTTGTGTTAAATTGAACATTGCTTCCCCTTTGAATTGCATATTTTATGATATTAAAAAATGTTTCTTTATTATGGGGAAATTTCTCGTTGCCTCTTACTCTGAGTTTCCCCTTTATTTTAGGTTTTGGGACCGCCACAAAAAAATTACATCCTGGGGTGCAGAGTGTTTGGTATGGAGTTTTGCAAATTTAGTCATTGGTTTCCACTCCCTGGTCGGGGCCAAGAAGGTCCCCAGGGGGAAACTACAATTGGGGAAACAAGTTAAAGTCTGTTTTTTTTTTTAAATTTTTTTCTTTCCCCCTTCCAATTATTAAAAATTTTTATGTTTGTAATAAAAAACAAAAATAGATAAGTAAGCTCATAAAAATCTGTAAAAAAACTAAAATGAAAAGGTTGGGTTTATTATTTTATGTACACACAAATTTGGGGGCCTAGTCCAGGGTTTAAATTTTATATTCGAGTCGAAAAAAACAAAAAAACAAAAAAAGATCAGGTTTGGAACATTTTTTTTGGAAAATCTAGAAAATACACTGTTGAGACCCAAAATAACTGTAAACGAAGTATCTGCTATTATAAGAAAAGGGAGGAAAAAAAACCCCGTGGTTTACGTACTTTAAATTTTCTATTTTGGGGTGTAAAGTAATGGGATCAGGAAACCCAAAATGTCTAAAACTTATTCTCTTAAAAAAAAGAGCCTCCGCAATTTTAAAAAAAACCTGGCTCACCTGAAAATCAAAATCTTTTCACTCACATTATATCAAACATATTAGCATTTACAATCCATCTGTACAAAATAACCAAACAGTAATAGATAAAACTTTCTGCGCAAAACGAACAGAGCATCTCCTCACTATTGGGGAAATGCGCAAATTTTACCGCGAAACAAGAACTGGGTTTTTGAACAAAATCCACGAACACGAAAAGACGTCCCTTATCACAGAACTTCCATACACGAGAAGAACATTTGTGTGCGATGGAAAAAAAATTTTTTTATTCATATTGGGGGGGGGGCCAGGGAAAGCGTGGTGTGTTGTGTGTGTTGTGGGTGGGGTGGTGTGTTTTGTGTGTATTGTGTGTGTGTGGTGTGTGTGCGTGTGTTGTGGGTGTGTGGTGTTTTAGTAAATAATAATATTATATTTATATATATTGGGTTTTATATATATATATATAATATTATATATATATTATTAATATATATATATAATTTATATTATCACACACACACACACACACACACACAACACACAACACCACACACAAAATATATTTTTATAATTTTAAATTTTAAAAATATATATAATTATGTTTTATATATATATATATTATATATATATATATTACTACACACATTAATGTATTTATTTTCATATATACATACATGTGTATTGATATATAAATTGATATACGTTTATGTATGTATACATATACATGCATATATATAATACATAATATGTAACATATATTATATATAATATATATATTATTATATATAATTTATATATTATATATGTACATTTTATGTACACACCCAACCCTACACACACCACCAAATTATATATATATATATATATAAATATATATATAAATAACAATAATATATATGAACATATATATATATATATAATATAATTAGTTATATTTTATTGGTGTGTGTTGTGTGTGTCGTGTGGTGTAGTTTGTTGCGAGTGTGTGTGTGTGTTTTGTGTGTGTGTGTATGGTGTGTGTGTTTTGTGTGTGTGTGGTGTTTGGGGTTTGGGGGTGTGGTGAGTATGTGATATGTGGTGTGGTGTTCGTTTGTGTGTGTGTGTATTTTTGGGGTTGTGTGTGTTTTTTGTGGTGGTGTGTGGTGTGTGTTGGGGTGTGGTGTCTGTCCCCCCGCGCGAGAGAGTGTCTATCTATCATCTATCTATC
>NC_051387.1:39882519-39897519 GCF_015228065.2 Penaeus monodon
TGGAAATTCCCGGGGTCGCGAGGGGTTCCCCACTGGCACCTTCATATGCCAATGCTTTTCTCTGCACCATGAAAACAATGCCCAAGTGAATTTAGACCTATTACTTCCGTCGGTACAACACACACACTCTCAAAATATATATCTTTGTGTATTATATATTATTAGTATATATATATATATAATATATATATATAATGTATATACATATTACATGTATATATAAATATATATATGATAGATAGATACATGCAATATAATATTTATATATAACATAGATAGAACTAAATATGTCATGTATATATATTATATATATATATATATATATATATATATATATATATATATACCACTATACATAACATACATAAATGTTAATATATACATATATACATATATTATTTACAATATGTAGAAAATATATATATATATATATATTTATATATATGTATATATAAATATCATATATATATAGATATAATAATATATATATAATATATGTGTGTGTGGTGTGTGTGTGTGTGGTGGGTGTGTGTGGACTATATGTATATTATTGTATGTATAATTACACATGTATGTATAAATATGTATATAAAATATATATATATATACATTACATGTATGTATGTATGTATATCTTTATATATTATAATATATATTTATTATATAATATATATATATATTATAATACATATATATATATATATATATATGAACATTTCCTTCTTCTTCTGCTTAATCCCTAGTAAGAGTCGCCGGTGCGGATATTTTCTCCTCAGTCTGTATCCTCATCTTTCATACAGTTGCATGTTTTTACGTCCGGATGCCCTTCGGCCGTCAGGCATCCCCATTCATCGGGGTTGATTGGGTACCGGCGCGGGAACATGCACTGGACTGTGGACTCCCATGAGTAGTGGCAATCGAGGTTGAAGTTCCTTGCCCAAGAGAACAAAGCGCCGGTCGGTGACTAGAACCCTCGAACTTAGATTGTGTGACAGTCTTTGAGTCGATGCTCTAACCACTCGGCTACCACAGACATCTTTATAAAATATATGAAACATACATATATTATACATATATATAATAATATATATATATATATATAGACTATAAATAAATAAGTAGATATATACCGTATGTGTGTACACACACACACACCCACACACACACACACACACTCACCACCACACACACACACACACACACCACACACACACACACACACACTCACACCACACACACACACACACACACACACACACACACACACACACACACACACAACACACACACACATACAAACAGAAAAAAAAAAAAAACGAACACACAATTTCAAAAGAAAAAATTGGGCTCAATTAAGTCTTGTGGCCCAGATCTCTCTCTAAATATATATCAACATTACATAGATGCATCTATATATATTTTTTAACGGTAGGTTTCATGTTTGGCCGCCGTGGTCAATGCCATATAATTGCAGTTCATGTTGTGATTACTCTTGGAAGTGAGTACATATAAATATGTATTGATATACTATGTATAATATATAATATATTATATATATATACTATCTACTATATCTATAATATATATATACATACATATATATATATATATATATTTATATAATATACACGTATAACTTATATACATATATAATATAATATATATATATATATAACATTACATATATATTATATATTATATAAATTATATATATATATATATATAATCTATATATATATATAATATATATATATAAAGGCCGCGGGGAAAGAGTGGGTTAGAGCATCGGAACTCAAGACTGTCACGACGGCAATCTGAGTTCGAGAGTTCGGAGTGTCACCGACCGTGTGCGTGTTCCCTTGGGCAAGGAACTTCACTCGATCGCCTACTCTAGCCACTGGGTGCCAAGGACAGTCCAGCAGTGCTTGGTCCCAAGCCTGGAGAAAATAGAGAGAATGATTCCTAAAAAGTAACACCGAGCACTCTCCGTGGAAAGGAACTGGGGACCCAACCACGTACTCACTCCAAAGAGCAATTCACAACATGGAAAACTCCAATTAAGTATATGCTGTGACCACGGCAGCTCAAACATGAAACCTTACCGTAATAAAAAAAAGAAAAGAAATATATAGATATATATATATAATATATGTATATAGTATAGATATATATATGATATATATAGTAGTATAGAGTAAGTATTACGGGGAGATGGTATAAATTACAATAAATATATATATATGTATACAGGATATTTACACACACCACACATAAATATATATAGATTATATAGTATAGATCTATATATATATATATATATATATGTATGTAGATATATACATACATATATATAAATATATATATAATATATATGTATGTATGTATGTATGAAAGTTGGTTCTTCTGTTTACACACAGATACACAACAAACACAAATTAAACAAACAACACACACAAAGAAGTTCATAACATAAGAAAAGGCTAATTTAGCCTAAATCTTTTGGTTCAGTTTGAAGAGGCTTTGGTTTAGGTTAATTCAAAATTTAATGATAGTTAGTCAATCGAAAACAACATTACAAGTATCCATATTTATGGCCACTCTGATATAACTTAAACTAGACTCGAATACGCAACATACCGCGCAACTAAACGGCTGATCAAGAGGGTCAATATTGTAAGAGAAGTATGGTAAAAGAAGTTAAACAGAAAGTACGAATTACTTATTTCACTACTGTAAACACACACACACACACACACCAAACACAAAACACACACACCACACACACACACACACACACCACACAACACACTCTCTCTCTCTCTCTCTCTCTCTTCTCTCTCTCTCTCTCTCTCTCTCTCTCTCTCTCTCTCTCCAACACACACACCACACAACAAAAAAAAAAAAAAAAAAAAAAAACACACACATACACACACACACACACACACACACACACACACCACACACACACAACACACACCAACACACCACACACACACACACAACACACACACATTGTATTTTCATCTTCCTTGAATTAAATGATCCCAAAGCTTTGCGCCCCTTGGCAACATGCGATCGTATGTCTGTGAATATTAAATATTTATATAGATAGATAGATAGATAGTAGATAGATATATAGATAAGAAGATAGATAGATAAGATAAATAAAGCAGATAGATAGTAAATAGATAGATAGATAAATAGATTAACATAGATAGATAGATAAAATAGATACATAGGGATAGATAGATAAATAGATAGATAAATAGATGTGTTTGTGAGTATGCAGTATATAGATAGATAGATAGATAATCGAGGAACCGCGGTGGCCGAGTGGTTTTAGAACGTCGACCTTAAAGGCTGTCACGACAATCCGAGTCGAGTGTCCGAGTTACTACCAGCCGGCCGCGTTGTTCCCATTGGCAAGGACTTCACCTCGGCTGCAAACAGGTAAACCCCATAAGGATACCGTAAAGCTACGGTTAGCAAGTGGTGGATGTGGATTTCACTTAATGGCTGAACCCACACGATGTGGAGCAGAAAAAACACATCATTGTTCAGTGTTCAAAGGTCACCCGTCTAGTTATAGTTACTGTTTTACTGAAGAAAGCACAAGAAACCCATTTCATAGCCGCAAAAGTCGCCAAGAAGCGTGAAGGATCTCGCCACTGGCGACCAGCTGCTGGACATCAGCAACTTTTGGACATATTAGGACACTAGTCACAACTGTTTCTTTCTGAAACTATCTGTTCTTGATGAGTATATATATATATATAGTATGTATATATATATATATATATAATATATATATTATATATATATACATATACACCAGATATATATACATACATAATATGATATATTATATATATATATATAATATATATATATAGATATATATATATAATATTTGTATATATATATTAGTGTGCGTGTGTGTGTGTGTGTGGCTCTGTGTTGTGTGGTGTGGGGAGTGTGAAAAAGATATGAATGGCAATACCAAGTGTGTAATGTGGGACCGGTTTCGATTAGATCCTCGTCAGAAACACACCATCAACATGGATGAAAAAAGCATATATATCAAATATGAGCTAATGAAACCACCGACGACCGTGACCTGCTGTTTGTTACAATAGTTGTGGGGACCATGAAGCTGCTCGATACGTTGTTTACATTCTCCACTGTTGCTTTTTTTTTTTTTTTTTTGAAGTATGCTGCTTCTATAATTTTTCTTTCCTGGTTGTTCAGTTCAGTTGACACTGCAATTATTTCTGTTCCTTCTAGTTCGGTAGATATCAACATGAGCATATGGCGCGTTGAAGGTGGCAGTGACGGACTTCAGGCATGCTGTGTCGCTGATCCTGGAAACCACGTCAGTCTCACCATAATATGCATTATCGCATCTGCGCTGGGTATGCAGTTATATAGCATTGTCGTGATGTTTGCGGGCGGCTTCTGACCGTACTATGACATGAATCTTCTCACCGGACTCGCTGGCGATTTTTACTGAAAACTGCCAAAAGTCCCTGCTGATCGCCTTGGAATCAACATGGCGGCAACATAGCCTCGCGGAATTCAGGCTGAAACCCCCGCGCTGTGAGAAGGAAACCAATCACAACCCTGTTAATTGTAGTAAAAGTTATGATCAGGAAATTTGACCTATGAAAACCTGTTACGGCTGAGGTATGCCGCCTATGACTCGATAAAGACTCATTTGCTACAGTACTCTGCATCTTTGACATTAAGTTCTGTATCTTAAATTAGTCTTATGTACTCTCCAATTTCTTCTGTGGACTACTGCGTGTTTAATGAATAACATTTGTCATCAGCTGGTCTCCTCACGAAACATTATCAATGAGGTCATCCTATTTTCCATTATAAAAATTTTTGAAATATTTGTAAAAATAATTGTGTAACATTTAATACATAATCAGTCAAAGATGTTTTTGTTAAACATGATGGTTTCTCAAACCTTTGGAAAAAATTTATGTGGTGTAAGTATATGAAAGTATGTTATTTTTGCTATTTTGAAAGCGACAGTAAACGAATAGTATACGAAATGAATTAGTTTTTCAACAAAGGCTTTATTTACCTTTAATGCAATTTTATTAGAGTAAGCTGTGCATAATAATATATATATATTATATATATATATACTATAATATATATTATATATATTATATATATATTTAGCTATGTGTGTGTGTGTGTTGGTGTGTGTATATATCTATATATATAATATATATATATTATATAACCTATTACATACTATATATATATTATAGATATATATATAGATATATTATATGTATATATATATATATATATATATATATTAATATATATATATATATATGTGGTGTGGTGTGTGTGTGTGTGTGTGTGTGTGTTGTGTGTGGTGTGTGTGTGTGTATGTGTTGTGTGTATGTATATAGAACCATAGTAAGTATATAACAATCCTGAAAGAACACACATTTTTAAAGACATAATTTGATGTATATCAATTTGAGATATTGATGTTATATTATGTTTGGAGGAAACGGTTATTTCTCATTCTTGTTTTGTAAATTGACATCTCCCGCATTAAACACATTAGGTCTTATTTAAGCTTTAAATTTTGTTAAATAGCAGAGTTAATACCTAGTATTTTACTGAACATCAATGATAATTCGTCCAACCCTAGAATACTCACTAGTATTAACAGAAAAAACTCTTGTAACATTCAACGAGGCCATGTCAGACCTTTAAATAAATAAATAAATATGGAAGATGTCACCGAATGCTGCTAATTTGGAAGTTAGGATTACGTTAGTAAGAGTTTTGTGCCAAACTTGTTGATATAGGTCACCTTGCAATGTTAAGTGACACTTTTTTTGGTAATTAGTTATTGCGGAAATTAACGCAATAATCATGAAAGTGCAGAGAAGATAAAAATGTGATGTTCGTAAAATTATTGCTAATTGTTGCGGGCTTTAAACACATTTTAAGCGTCCACAGGGTGAACTCTGATTTACATTTCGCCATCTCCCCCACAAAAAAAATATATATATATATACATATGCATACATATATGTATATGTATATATATGTATATATATATATATATATATATATATATATATATATATATATATATTCCTCAAAGTAATTAATTATGCAAGTGATTCCATTGGTAGTATTAAATATGCTGTCGAATATAATATACCAATGTTGGCGCAAAACTTAGGCATGTGAGAAGCGAAGTTTCCAGCAAGGCTTTACCTCCCCTTTCAGCTGCCATCAGCGAGCTTTCTTTCGTTCCTCTCTCCCTGAAGACGTCCTCTGAGCGGGTCACAAAAGTTGAAGTCACCGGTTAAATCTTAATTTAGTTCTCAAGTGACAATGACAGCATCCAAAATAAAATATTGATACATCCCTAGAGCAGCATTTCCTTTTGAGTACAGGCCTGAATCCTGCACATGCTCAGACACACCATTGTATTCTATTAATCATGTAAAAACACATTATTCATTAAGAATAACATGGGACTTTATTGTCATTAACAATGTCCTTGGCTACAACGTTACAAGTTCTAAGTTTTATGAAGAGAGACATAATTTTTTGCATATTTTAAAAATGCTGAGAAAAACAGGCATTGGACAATCAGTAATTTTTCCATGTCCGTCATCTTCCGCTCACTATTCTACAAAATTCTACAAAAGGTTGTTTAGAGGAGGCAATTTGTAATCTATCAATCCTCTCTATCTGTCTATCTCCCTCTTCTCTCTCTCTCTCTCTCTCTCTCTTTCTCTCTCTCTCTTTCTCTCTCTCTCTCTTCCTTCTCTCTCTCTCTCTCTCTCTTCTCTCTCTCTCTCTCTCCTTCTCTATCTCTCTCTCTCTCTCTCTATATATTAATATATATATAATATATATATATATATATATATAAATATATATATCAGCGTGAATCCCTAAAACAAAAAAAAAAAAAAAAAAAAGTTCACGTCACCATATAAAAAATTTAGTAAGATGAACTTAGCGTACAGGTAAGGAACACCAGACAGGTTTCAGTGATGAAATCCTGCGAGCAGATATATACACCTTGTTATCGCTGCCTTAGGATTAATACCCCTCATAATACTAATCACTTTAAATATCAGTTCATTCATTTTACACTGTTATTTTGTAGCTGGTGTCCAGCTCTCGGACGTATTTAGCCCTCCTTTACTTTTAGTCTGGAAAATTCCCCTATTTAGAAGGCACATCGTCTTTTTCTTTTCTCCGGTCAGTTTGCTGACAACAAATGGTTAAATTCCAAAAATAAATAAATTTCCCCATCCATACGAAACATCTCAATGCCAAAAGCGTTTTCTTGTTTCCTTTGATTCTGATAACAGGTACTTGACAGCCATCTGCCTTTTGGATTGAAAAAACAATAGGAGCAGAACCACAAGATAGATAGATAGATAGATAGATAGATAGATAAATAAATAAGTATATATATACACAAACACACACACACACACACAAACAACTATACAACATAAACACACACACACACAACACACACACCACAACACACACACGCACGCACACACACACACCACACCGCACACACACACCACAACACACACATATATATTATATATATTATATTATATATATATAATAATATATATATAATTATATAATACACACACACACAACACACCACAAACACACACCACACACACACAACACACACACACACACACACACAACACCCCACACACATATAAACACATACACACACACACACACACACACACACACACAACACATATATATATATATATATATATATATATATATATATATATATATATATATATATATGTATACACACACACACACACAGATATAAATGATATATGTGTGAGTGTGTGTGTATGTATGCATGTATTATTGTATATTTACAAATACTAAAACACTAACACGCACTCATACACCGTACACATGTATAATACTGAGTGCTTCATGCTTCACGCGCATGGTGTTGTGAGAGCGATGGTTGTGGTAGCCTAGAATAGTGTTCCAGTGATTCGCCTGCCTTCTCGCTTGCAGCTTCCACCCCTGGCTAGCCCAGTGCGAAAAAGGGAGCAGCTTCTGCATAAGTCTCCCCTGGCCAGGTCACAGCCTCTCCATCATCAAGACTTCTGCAGTGCCTCCTTCGTGGCCACCCATGGGTAACTGTGGTACCTTGCGGTCCCAGGCTAATCTGTTGGGGATCTCGGAGAGCAGGAGGCCCCAGAGTACGGGAGTTATGGCCAAACACGGAGTGTGGAACGCTCTGGCTTCGTACCAACTTGCACCCTAGCCACCCTGGGGGTATGGTGCTGGCTCGGGGGGAGGTGGGCCTTGCCAGTCCTCCTCCCCCAGAATGACCTTCTGGCAAACGTCCTTCATAAATGGAAATCTGGGGTGAGGGGTGCTGTCCCTCCCACACAGAAGTTATAAGGCGGGCTGTGGGTTCCGCTGGAGGGGCAAAATGTCGGGGTGCAGGGATTGGAACGCGAGTTACGTCCCGCCTGCGCCCCGGCAGGTGCCAAACCCACCATGAAGCATTGTGGGGGGAAAGCCCTCGGGAAAACCCCACAGGGGTAAGGGGCGGTCCCACAGCCTGCGACCCCCTTTATTTGGGGCTGTGTTGGCGGGGCGGCAGATTGGTGGCGTTTGCCACCCAAGGAGTGACCCAACCGAGGCTTAACCTCAGGCGTGCTTTCCGGGTAGGGCTTGGAACATCCGGTCTTGCGGCAGGAGAGCGGTTACCCTGCTTATTCGCGGGAATTGAGTCGTGGCGGACTGGGAGTTGAGTGGCTGCCCCTCTCAGAGGTGAGAAGGACCTGGTAGCGGCACATCAGTGTGGGTGGTTACACCTACTACTGGTCGGGCCGCAGCGATGGTCACCACCTCCAGGGTGTAGCCATATAAAATTTAGTAAGATGAACTTAGCGTACAGGTAAGGAACACCAGACAGGTTTCAGTGATGAAATCCTGCGAAGCCAGATATATACACCTTTGTATCAGCTGCCTTAGGATTAATACCCCTCATAATACTAATCACTTTAAATATCAGTTCATTCATTTTACACTGTTATTTTGTAGCTGGTGTCCAGCTCTCGACGTATTTAGCCCTCCTTTACTTTTAGTCTGGAAAATTCCCCTATTTAGAAGGCACATCGTCTTTTCTTTTCTCCTGTCAGTTTGCTGACACAAATGGTTAAATTCCAAAAATAAATAAATTTCCATCCATACGAAACATCTCAATGCCAAAAGCGTTTTCTTGTTTCCTTTGATTCTGATAACAGGTACTTGACAGCCATCTGCCTTTTGGATTGAAAAAACAATAGGAGCAGAACCACAAGATAGATAGATAGATAGATAGATAGATAGATAGATAGATAAATAAATAAGTATATATATACACAAACACACACACACACACACACACACACATATACACACATAAAAACACACACACAACACACACACACACACACCACACACACACACACCTCACACACACGCACGCACCACACACACACACACGCACACACACACACCCACCATATATATATATCTATAGATATATATATATTATTATACTATATATATACACACACACACACCCACACACACCACACACACACCACACACACACACACCCACACATATACACACATACACACACACACACACACACACAACACACACAGATATATATATATAGTATTATATATATATATATATATATATAATATATATAATATATGTATTACACACACCACACACACAGATATAAATGATATATGTGGAGTGTGTGTGTATGTACTGCATGTATTATTGGTATATTTACAAATAACTAAAACACTAACCACGCACGCACTCATACACCGCTACACATGTATAATACTTTAGTGCTCATGCTTCCGGCGCATGGTGTTGTGAAGCGATGTGTGGTAGCTAGATAGTGTTAAGGCTTTGCATGCCTTCGCGCTTGCAGCTTCCACCCCTGGCTAGCCCAGTGCGAAAAAGGGAGCAGCTTTGCATAAGTCTCCCCTGCCAGGTCACAGCCTCTCCATCATCAAGACTTCTCAGTGCCTCCTCGTGGCCACCCATGGGTAAACTGGGTACCTTGCGGTCCCAGGCTAAATGCTGTGGGGGAATCTCGGAGCAGCAGGAGGCCCCAGAGGTACGGGAGTTATGGGCCCCACAGGAGTGTGGACCACGCTCGGCTTCGTACCAACTCCTGCCCCCTAGCCACCTGCGGGTAATGGGCGGCTCGGGGGAGGTGGGCCCTTGCCAGCCTCCTCCCCCCAGAATGACTTCTGCAACGCCTCATAAATGGAGAAATGCTGGCGGGGAGGGGTGCTGTACCTCCCACCCAGCAAGTAAGGCGGGCTGTGGGTCCCGGCTGGGAGGGCAAATGTCGGGGTGCAGGATTGGAACGAGAGTACTCGTCCCGCCTGCGCCCCGGCAGGTGGCCAACCCACCCATGAAGCTTGTGGGGGAAGGAAAGCCCTCGGGAACCCGACAGGTGGAGGCGGTCCCACAGCACTTGCCGGACCCACTTTATGTGGGGCTGTGTTGGCGGGGGCGGCAGAGGTTGGCGTGCACCCAGAGTGACCACCCGAGGCTAACCTCAGGCATGCTTTCGGTAGGCGCTTGGAACATCCGGGCCTTGCGACAGGATGAGCATTTACCTCTGCTATCGCGGGAATTGAGGCGACTGGGAGTTGAGGTGGCTGCCCTCCAGAGGTGAGAAGACCTGTAGCGGCACGCTCAGTGGGGTGGTTACACCTACTACTGGTTCGGCCGCAGCGATGGTTCACCACCTCCAGGGTGTAGCCATAAGCCATCTCCAGTCGACTTCAGCCCGCGGTATCGAGGTGACACCGGGTGATGAGCGTATCATTGGCATTGAGATGAAGCATGCTTGGCTTCTTGTCTCTTATTGCTGTATACGCTCCTACCGATGTGTATAAAACCGACGTGAAAGAGGCGTTCTAGCCAACTCGCATCTTGTGGCAGAGACTGCCCCCGGGCGAGACATGCGATTGTTCTGGGTGACATTCAATGCGGTTATCCGGCTGTGACCGAGCTGGCTACGACGATGTCTGCGGCCCCCATGGTCGGGAGCGATCCCAGCAGCGAGATAGCTCTTCTCCGGACTGCTATGGTCCCAGAAAAATGAGATTCGTATGGCCTCCTGGGTACCAGCGCTCCAAACCCGCATGCGGACTTGGTACAGCGATACGGGTAATGTGGCCAAGGAGATCGACCACATTCTTTGTTCAGCACGTGATGGAGGATCCTCCAGAACTGCAGGGTTTACCGGAGTGCTGAGTTCTGTGGCACCGAAACAAGGTGCGTGTGGTACCCTGCGGGTCCACTTCATAACTCCCCGTCCCTCAGTGGCCACCCTAAAGTGTTTCACTTGGACAGACTAAGGGAGGAGGAGGTGTGCCCGGGGTTCGCCACGGCAGTCTTGACCGATTCACAGAAAACCAGCAACCTGACGGACCCAGTTGCTTGGGGGAGTCCTTCAAGCGCGTAACACTCGAAAGAGCTCAGGAGTCCTTGGCGTACGCCAAGGACAAGGCAGAATTACCATCTCCCTGGAGACATTAGAGGCACTGAAGCGTGTCGCAAGGCTCGACTGAATGGGAATCAAAAAAAAAAGTCTTGCGACGTTCCATGGTGCGTAGGGCTCAGGATTTACCTGCTGTGAGTATATGTTGTTGTTATACATATTAGTTTGAACATGTCATCAGGAATCTTGATGAGGAGGTTGAGGCCATTTCTTGGTAAATGACCTTCGCCCTGCTACCCAAGCCCTGAGAAAACTGAACCCTAAAGCCCTCCTCCACGAGACGCAGTCTGATCAGGGGATGGGACCGGATCATCTCAGATCATGTTGGGTTGTGACGTTGGCTGGAGTATTTGAACAGTTGTACCAGGTGGACACTCCAACAGTTAGCTTGGATGCAAGCGATGTCGAGTGCTGTGCCGGACCCACCCATAAGCGAGGAAACTCCTTACCCTACAGAGGTTGGCTTGGGCGATTTCCAAGCTGAAGAGTGGGAAAGCTGCAGGTAATGTGATAGTCCCTGCTTGACTGCCTAAAGGCGGGGGTGAACCTATGGCTCGGGGCCTGCATACAGTCCTGACTGCCAATTTGGCAGTCTGGTACCATTTCCCCCTTGACTGCTCTGAGGGGCGTGGTCATCCCTCTCTGGAAGGGGAAAGGGGATCGATGGGACTGTAGCAACTACCGTGGCATTTTACACTGCTCAGCATACCAGGCAAGGTTTCTCGCCCACACATTCTTCTGAACCGGATCCGCAACCACCTATGAGGCACCAGAGACCGGAGCAAGTCTGGATTTACTCTGGCAAGGTCCACAATAGACCGTATACTAGCGCTTCGAGTAATTGTGGAACGCCGTCGTGAGTTTGGTCGTGGGTTGGCTTGCAGCCTACATCGACCCCAAGAAGGCATTTGACTCGGTGCATCGGGAATCGCTATGGGAGATTCCTGAGGCTCAGGGGAATTCCGACACAGATTATGGCCTGATGCAAGCCTCTATACTGGTTACTGAAAGTGCTTTAAAGTTGTGGTGGGGGTTATGTCGAACTTCTTCCCTGTTAATTCAGGGTGAGGCAAGGCTGGTCCTTGCACCCACACTTTTCAAACACTTGTATTGGAACTGGATAATGGGCAGAGCTTACTAGCAAAGTCTGTTCTGTGCGGACAACACTAGGCAATATTAAGGTCTCGGACCTTGACTTTGCGGACGAGTTTGCCATCCTATCTGAGTCTGGAGCCCTTGTGCGGCTCTGATGCATTTAGCAATGAGGCGAAGCCCCTAGGCCTAGAGGTCTCTCCTGGACCAAGACAAGATCAGGATTTGGGGGCCTGTTAGGGGGAACCCGTTCAGTCGATCGAACCATGCTTGCGGCGGAGGACGTTGAAGTCACAGAAAGTTTGAATACCTGGTAGGGTAGTCCATATCTCTGGGTTGCAGACCAGGGAAGTCAGTAGGACCGGATTGGTCTGGCAACAGGAGCCATGAACTCGATCAACCAAGAGCGTTTGGAGATGTCGGTACCTATGAGAAGGACCAAGCTGCGTGTCTTCAAGCCTTGATACTTCAGTTTTGCCTCTATGGAAGCGAAACCTGGACGCTATCCAGTGACTTGGAGTCTCGCCTTGATGCCTTTTGTAACAAGTCCCTTCGCGGATCAGGGGTTACAGTTGGCAGGACCACGTGTTCCAACCGGCGGTTTTACACCGGGGAGGACTGGCATGGGACCTGTTACATGCATAATCGGGATTCGCCAACTCAGGCCTTATGGCACCTAGGCTCGCCTCCTTATGGACGACCTGCCCATCAGCGTTGTCCTCTTGCGAGACAACCATGGTGGGGAGGAGACTGTAGGACGTCCTAGGAGTAGATCATGGCTTGGGCAGCTCGACGAGACCTGTCGCGAGGAATTAGAGATGGGCCGTGTGCCTGCCTGGAGACTCGCCTCGAGGGACCCTCGTGGCTGGAAGCGAAGGGTGGATGCGGCCATGCGCCCCCGTCGGCGTTAGCCCCTTGATGATGATGATGATATAATCTCCTCAGCAGAATGTACCCGCCCGTTGTCAATATGTTTCTCCACTCCCTCGCTGCTTTACACCTCACAGTTTGACTCATTTCAGCTCCTCAATTACGAACATATCCTCTTGCCTGGGAATATGCAAGTTAATTGGTTTGATCTGACGTAACAGTCTGTTACTGTTCACCTGTCATACTGGTTATATCATGAGATACCACTGCATACAAACATACATACATGCACATACATACATACATACATACATACATGCATACATACATACATACATACATACATACATACATACCGTGAACCTACCGTGAAAAAAAAAAAAAAAAAAAAAAAAAAAAAAAAAAAAAAAAAAAAAAATATATATATATATCTTATCTATATATATAAAATATATAATATATAATATATATAATAATATTATGGTGTGTGTGTGTGTGTGTGTGTGTGTGTGTGTGTGTGTGTGTGTGTGTTTGTTTGTTCATAAATGTGGGTGTGGGAGCAAATGGAATCTAATTAATCAGAATCCTACACTGAATGATCATGAACGGGAATATATCGCTGACAGATTGTTTCCAAATATCACAGTTTAATCACCTCTGCTCTGGCTTGCAATGTGTACCTTGCGAATGTCTTATCATTATTGTAATTACTGTAATTATTGCTTATGTAAATCTTAAATTAGTTGGTATATTTGTACATGGGCAAAAATGTAAATTGGGATTTTTAGTGTGTTCATTGTATGTTTGGTTCTAAAATAAGTGAATTGCTATATCAAACTTTTAATTTATTTGCAAAGATAAGCTGTTTCTTCGCTTTTAATGCCTCTTTGTTGCTTTTTATACTTAGTAGATATGTTAAAAGGTGTTGTCGATATTCTTATAAGTAATACTCTCCACTCTCACATACACAGATATTTTTGTCATATTTGAGGTATAGTTCTATGTGTTAACGTGTCTCTGCAAAGGTGGGCCTCTCAATTTCTAGGAAAGAAAAGTAATTGTTAAAGAGACAAATGTATCAGAGGAGTCAAATATATGGTTTACCCACGGACTTTTCTATCTTTTTCTACCCTCAGCCCCGATGAGTATTATATAAGTTTTATCTATGTACGTTCTCCCTTCAGTAATAATTGGAAAAAAACAGTGGAGGAATCATGTGTGTATATTTCTTTAAAGGTGTCTTGTTCTAACACACAGCACCGAGAAATATATTTCAGAACCCATATGCAATGCACTTAAAGTTAGTATGTAAAATACTGTATATCACTCAAAACAAATATTTGAAGGTAAAGATACCAAAAATACAGCATTAAAGACGGTCAGATGATTAATAACATTTCTCATTCGAGTGTGATAGTGATCTCTAT
>NC_051387.1:39916660-39919160 GCF_015228065.2 Penaeus monodon
AATTTCACCTGCTCTTTTTGTGTTAGGAACATGCCCTTTCCTATAAACTTTCCTCTCTTATACCTATTCGGATCCCCTGAAGCTATTTAGTGCAGAGTGGTAAGGTCATGAACTTGAATTATTCTGTGCATCCTCGTGGAATGTGGACCAGCTCTCCCAACAGAACTGTTGGGAGAGCTGATCTCTCAGGTAGGCCTGGTGTACGGACCCTAGGTACTGGATGATTATTGGTCACTGCTGCGTTCAGAAGGCATGCATGAGGATGAGCACTACACAGTCACTGTGTGCTCCTTATTTATCCAGATACCAAGCTACCTACTCCTTTTATGGTAAGAGAAAAAAGCAGGGATAAAAAAGACATGCCAACCAATATTACCTTTATACTAGACACATATATCTGACTGATATTAGTATAATTGTAAATTTATAAACTGCTTGAACAGCCTTTAAATATCATTTTTCTTGAAATATTTCGTAAGATAATTTCTACCGCAACGGGAAAAGTTTTAAGAAGCTTCCGCATCAGACATAAAATACCCCTGATACACCAATATCTGTAGATTTGTAGTTTTATATTTATTTACCAGCCAGTTGACATTTACATAAAATGACAACCGTCTTTTCTGCGATTTTTCAGGTTACTGCGATACTGTGTGAGGGAGGATCCTCGCACTGCTGGAAAGCACACGGTGAGCAGCAGTTGCTCATTATACTGTTATATGGATAACACAATTATTTCATGGATATCAAGGGAAGTGCCGAAAATGGAAAATACTACAGGTTATTTTTTCTTTTATTTTTTGTCTTTGCCAAATCATCCTTTTTATTCTTATTCTATTATTTTTTTCCTGATTTGCCCCTGGAAAATTAACTGATATTTGAAGAGTTTTGATTTCTGTTGAAGTTAAATTTGCCACCATTTATATCCCCTAGTGGTTTCCATACGGCATTTCCTTGAGTTTGAAATAAATGAGTACCCGTGAAGCAATAATATATATGTATTTCATTAAGAGTGAAGAATTTAAATATCCATGCAAATATAACTGGATAAATATTCTTTTGGATTTAAGTAGTTTCATTTAAGTACATTATCCATCATCAAACCGAAACTATGTAGTGATGGAGTTGACAATTTATAATCTTTTTCTACTTGTTAGTTTCCTTTTTTGTAGTTAAATTGAACATTGCATTTCCTCTTAGAATTGCATATTTATAATATTAATAAATGTTTCTTTATTATAGGGCAAATTGCTTGTTGCCTCTTACTCTGAGTTTCCCTTCATTTGAGGTTTGGCACCGCCACAAAAACATATTACATCCTGGAGTGCAGAGTGTTAGGTATGGAGTTGTTGCAATTTCAGTCATTGGTTTCCAACTCCATGGTCGGGACCAAGAAGGTCGCCAGGGGTAATCTACAATTGGATATGCAAGTTAAAGTTAATGTTTTTTTTTTAACAATTGTTTTCTTTCCCGTTCCATATGTATTAAAATTCATTATGTTAGTAATATAAAACCACATAAATAGAATAACGTAAGCTCATAAACATCTGTAAATATAACTAACATGAAAATGGTTGGATTTATTATTATATGTACACAAGATTAGGGTCACTAGTCCAGGTTAATTCTATATTCCGAGTCGAAACAAACAAACAAACAAAAAATGATCAGTTATATGGAAACATTTATTTGGGAAAATAGCTAAGAACTACACTGTTGAGACCAACATAACTGTAAACGAAGGTATCTGCTATTATAAGAAAGGCAGGAATTAAACCAGCGTGGTCTTACGTACTTCATAATTTTCTATATTTGGCTGTAATGTAATGGGAGTCAGGAAATCAATATGATCTAAATCATTATTCTCTTAAAACAAAGAGCCTCCAGCTAAATTATAAAAGAAAACACTGGCTTAACTGTAAAATCAAACTCTTTTCACTACACATATATATCAAACATCATTTATGCATTTACAATACCATCTGATACAAGAATAACCAATCAGGTAATAGATAAGAAGCTTTCTGCAAGCAAAACGAACAGCAGCATACTCCTCACATATTGCAGTAACTGCGACAAATTCTATTACCGCGAAACAAGACCTGGGTTCTGAAGCAGAAATCCACGAACACGAAACTGACGTCCGTTATCACAGAACTTCCAATACTACGAGAAGATACATAGATGTGCATGAGTGGAAACAAACTTATTCTATTCATATTGGACCAAGGAATGCGTGTGTGTGTGTGTGTGTGTGTGTGTGTGTGTGTGTGTGTATGTGTGTGTGTGTGTGTGTGTGTGTGTGTATATGTAAAAAAAAAATAAATATATTTACATATAATATATATATATATATATATGTGTATATATATATTAAAATATTATATATATATATATATATATATAGTATATATGTATACACACACACACACACACACACACCAACAAACACACACACACACAATATATATATATATATATATATATTTTATATATATAA
>NC_051387.1:39929160-39939160 GCF_015228065.2 Penaeus monodon
CGGTAACACCGGCACTCTCATTGGAAAAGGAACTGGGGACCCTACCACGTACTCACTCCAAGAGCATCACAACATGAAACTACAATTAAGTATCATGCTGTGACCACGGCAGCTCAAACATGAACCTACCGTAAAAAAAAAATACTATATATATATATATATATATATATATATATATATATATATATATATATATATATATATATATATATATATATATAGTATTATATATATAATATATATATATATATATATATATATATATATATATATATATATATATATATATTTATGTATGTATGTATGAAAGTTTGTGTTTCTTATGTTTACACACAGATACACATACAAACACAAATAAACAAACACACACACAAAAGAAAGTTCATAACATAAGAAAAGGCTTAATTAGCCTAAATCTTTTGGTCCAGTTTGAAGAGAGCTTTGGTTTAGGTTAATCAAAATTTAATGATGTAGTCATTCGAACAACATACACGTCATCCATATTTATGGCCACTCTGATATTAACTAAACTAGACTCGAATACGCAACATACGCGCAACTAAACGGCTGATCAAGAGGGTCAATATTGTTAAGAGAAGTATTGGGTAAAAGAAGTTAAACAGAAAGTACGAATTACTTATATCACTACTGTAAACACACACACACACACACAACACACACCTACTGTAAACACAACACACACACACACACCACACACTCTCTCTCTCTCTCTCTCTCTCTCTCTCTCTCTCTCTCTCTCTCCTCTCTCTCTCTCTCTCTCTCACACACACACACACACACACAAAAAAAAAAAAAAAAAAAAAAAAAACACACATACACACACACCCACACACACACACACACACACACACACACACACACACACACACACACACACACACACACACACATTGTATTTTCATCTTCCTTGAATTAAATGGCATCCCAAAGCTTTGCGCCCCTTGGCCACATGCGATCGTATGTCTGTGAATATAAATATTTATATAGATAGATAGATAGATAGAAGATAGATAGATAGATAGAAGATAGATAGATAGATAAATAAACAGATAGATAGATAAATAGATAGATAGATAAATAGATACATAGATAGATAGATAAATAGATAGATAAATAGATGTGTTTGTGAGTATGCAGTATATAGATAGATAGATAGATAATCGAGACCGCGGTGGCCGAGTGGTTAGAACGTCGACCTTAAAGGCTGTCACGACAATCCGAGTTCGAGTGTCAGAGTTACCAGCCGGCGCGTTGTTACCATGGGCAAGGAACTTCACCTCGGCTGCCAACAGGTAACCCCATAAGGGATACGTAAAGTTACGGTTAGCAGGTGGTGGATGTGGATTTCACTTAATGGCTGAACCACACGATGTGGAGCAGAAAAAACACATCATTGTCAGTGTTCAAAGGTCACCCGTCTAGTATAGATACTGTTACTGAAGAAATCAACAAGAACCCATTTCATAGCCGCAAAGTCGCCAAGAAGCGTGAAGGATCTCGCCACTTGGCGACAGCTGCTGGAACATCAGCAACTTTTGACATATTAGGACACTAGTCACAACTGTTCATTTCTGAACTATCTGTTCTTGATGAGTATATATATATATATATATATATATATATATATATATATATATATATATATATATATATATATATACATATATATATATATATATATATATTATATATATATATTAGTGTGCGTGTGTGTGTGTGTGTGTGTGTGTGTGAAAGATATGAATGACAATACAAGTGATGTATGTGACCGGTTTCGATTATATCCTCGTCAGAAACACACATCAACATGATTGAAAAAGCATATATATCAAATATGAGCTAATGAACCACCTGACGACCGTGACCTGCTGTTTGTTACAATAGTTGTCGTGACCATGAAGCTGCTCGATACGTTGTTTACATTCTCCACTGTTGCGAAGTATGCTGCTTCTATAATTTTTCTTTCCTGGTTGTTCAGTCAGTTGACACTGCATTATTTCTGTTTCCTTCTAGTTCGGTAGATGTCCACATTGAGCATATTGGCGTTGAAGGTGGTGACGGACTTCAGCATGCTGTTCGCTGATCCTGGAAACCACGTCCAGTCTCACCATAATATGCATTATCGCATCTGCTGCTGGGTATGCAGTATATAGCATTGTCGTGATGTTTGCGGGCGGCTTTCTGACCGTAATATGACATGAATCTTCTCACCGGACTCGCTGGCGATTTTTACTGAACTGCCAAAGTCCCTGCTGATCGCCTTGGGAATCATACATGGCGGCAACCTCAGCCTCGCGGAATTCAGGCTGGAAACTCCCCGCGCTGTGAGGAAGAAACCAATTACAACCCTGTTAATTGTAGTAAGTATGATCAGGAATTTGACCTATGAAAACCTGTTACGGCTGAGGTATGCCGCCTATGACTCGATAAAGACTCATTTGCTATAGTACTCTGCATCTTTGACATTATAGTTCTGTATTTTAATTAGTCTTATGTACTCTCCAATTTTCCTCTGTGGACTACTGCTGGTTTAATGAATAACATTTGTCATCAGCTGGTCTCCTCACGAACATTATCAATGAGGTCATTCCTATTTCCCATTATAAATTTTTGAAATATTTAAAAATAATTGTGTACATTTAATACATAATCAGTCAAAAGATGTTTTTGTTAACATGATGGTTTCTCAAACCTTGGAAAAAATTATGTACTGTATGTATATGAAAGTATGTTATTTTGCTATTATGAAATTGACAGTAACGAATATTATACGAAATGAATTATTTTTAACAAAGCTTTTATTTATTTTAATGCAATTTGATTAGAGTAAGCTGTGCATAATATATATATATATATATATATATATATATATATATATATATATATATATATATATATATATATATATTGTGTGTGTGTGTGTGTGTGTGTGTGTGTTTGTGTGTGTGTTTGTGTGTGTGTGTGTGTGTGTGTGTATGTATATAGAACCATAGTAAGGATATAACAATCCTGAAAGAAATTTACATAAAGACATAATTTGATGTATATCAATTTGATAATATTGATGTTATATTATGTTTGAGAAACGGTTATTTCTCATTCTTGTTTTGTAAATGACATCTCCCGCATTAAACACACTTACGTCTTATTGTAAGCTTTAAATTTTGTTTAATAGCATAGTTAATACCTTATTATTTTACTGAACTCAATGATAATTCGTCCAACCCTAGAATACTCACTAGTATTAACAGAAAAAACTCTTGTAACATTCAACGAGGCCCAAACGTAAAACCCTTTTTAAAAAAAATTAAAAAAATATGGAAGCCCGTCACCGAATGCGGGTTTAAAATTGGGAAAGTTGGGAACGTTAGTAAGGGGTTTTGTGCCAATTTTGTTGATATAGGTCACCTGCAATTTTAAGGGTAAACATTTTTTTGGGAAATTTTAGTTATTGGGGAAAATTTAAATCAGAAAGTCCCGAAAAAGATAAAAAGTGATGTTCGAAAAATTTATTGTTTAATTTGTTGCGGGCTTAAAAACCACATTTAGGCCCCCCACTGGGGAACCTGATTTTTATTTCGCCTTCCCCCCCCCAAAAAAAAATAATATATATTATATGTATACATTACATATATATTTTATATATAAAATTATATATTTTATATATAAAATATATATATATATATATAAATATAATATATTTATATATATTATATAATCCTCAAAGAAATTTAAATTAT
This sequence comes from Penaeus monodon, assembly GCF_015228065.2. NCBI lineage: Eukaryota > Metazoa > Arthropoda > Malacostraca > Decapoda > Penaeidae > Penaeus > Penaeus monodon. The sequence goes on from NC_051387.1 coordinate 39,932,922, forward strand.
GCAATTTTGTTTTCCATTGGTAGTTTTTAAAATATGCTGTCAAATTATATAAAATATACCAATTTGGCGAAAAAATTGGGCATTGAGAAGCGAATTTTTCCAAAAGGGCTTTATTCCCCCTTTAACTGCCTCGCGAGCTTTCTTTCCTTCCTCTCTCCCGAAGACGTCCCTGAGCGAGTAAAATTTGAAGTAAAGGGTTTAAATTTCTTAATTTAGTTAAAAGTGAAAATGACAGCCCCAAAAAATATTGATACATCCCTAGACCATTTCTTTGATACAGGCCAAACCCTGCACAGGGCTCAGACAAAACTTTTTATTCTTTAAAACCCATGAATAAACCATAATGTCTTTTAAAATAAAGGGGGACTTTATTGTCATTAAAAAATTGCCCTTGGGCCCTTAACAACTTTTTAAAGGGGTTTTTTCAAATTTTTAAAAAAAGGGAAAAAAGGAGAAAATAAATTTTTTGCCTATTTTTAAAAATTTCTAAAAAAAGGCCTTTTGACAATCTAATTTTAAATCCAATTCCCCCTCTTTTTGGGCTCCTTTCTCCCTTTCTCCTTTTCCTTTTTCTTCCCCCTCTCTATCTTTTTCCTCCTCTTTCTCTTTTTCTCTCTCTCCCCTCTCCCCTCTCTCTCTTTTTTTTTTTTTTTTTTTTTTATTACTTTTCTCCTTCCCCTTTCCTCCCCTTAAATTTATAAATAATTAAAGGGTAAACAAAAAAATTTTACAGGTAAAACCCCTAAAAAAAAAAAAAAAAAAAGTTCACGTTAATTTAAAAAATTTATTAAGTTTTAAAATTAAAGGTTTAAACACCAGACAGGTTGGGGAAAATGAAATCCTGGAAGAAAGAAATTTTACACCGCGCTGCAATTGGGATTAAATCACAAAAAACAAAAAGGTTACTTTTAATTTTTTTGAAGGGGGGCCAGGGGGACAAAAAGGGAAGGGAAAATTTAATTTTAAAAGGGGGATCCCCCGGGGGTTTTAAAAAGGGAAATTTAAAAAATAAAAAAATAGGAAAATTTAAGAAAGGGGGGGTTTTGAAAAGGGAGGGGAAAGGGGATTGTTTTGGGGGAAAAAAAAAATGGGAAAGGGGGGAAAAAGAGGGGGGGAAGGGGAAGGGGGGAAAGGATAAAAAAAAAAGTATAAAAATAAAACCAAAAAAAAAAAAAAAAAAACAAAAAAAAAAAAAAAAAAAAAAAAAAAACCAACGCCCGAAACCACAAACACCCCACCCAACCCCCCCCCAAAATATTATTATATTATTATATTATATATATATATATATTTTTTTAAAAATTCCCCAAACACACACCACACCACACACCCCACCCCCCAACCCCACACCACCACCCACACACAAACACACATAAAACCCACACACACACACCCCCCCACCCCAACACCACACACACAAAACATAAAAAATATATATATAATATATTTATATTTTAATTTATATTTTATATTAAAATATTTTAAAACCCACAAAACACAAAAGATAAAAATGATATATGTGTGAGTTTTGTTTTATGTAGGGCTGTTTTATTTTTTATTTACAAATACAAAAAAACACAAACAGCACGCCCTACCCCGACAATGTATTCTGATGTTCAGTTTCCCGCCCCAGGGTGTTGGGGAACGTGGGTGGTACCTAGATGGGGAAAGGTCTTGCAAAACCCTTCTCGCTTGCAGCTTCCCCCCCGGGCTACCCCAGTGCAAAAAAGGGAGCGTTTTTGCAAAAGTCTCCCCTCCCAGGCCCACAGCCTCTCCACAAAAGACTTCTGCATCCCCTCCTCGGGGCCCCACCCATGGGCCCGGGGTCCTTGCCCCCCAAAGGCTAAATCTGGGGGGACCCGGGGAAGCAGCAGGAGGCCCAGAGGTACGGATTTAGGGCCCCACCGGAGTGGGGGACACCTCTGGCTTCGTAAAACCCCTCCCCCCTAGCCACCCTGGGGTAATGGGGGGCTCGGGGGGGGGGCCCCCTTGCCAGTCCTCCTCCCCCCAGAATGACCTTCTGGCAACGCCCTTCAAAATTTGGAAATGGGGGGGGGGGGTTTGCGGTCCCTCCCCCCGCAAGAAAGGGGCGGGCTGGGGGTCCCGCGGGGAGGGAAAAAATTTTGGGGGTGCAGGTTTGGGAAACGAGAGTTACCGTCCCGCCTGCGCCCCGGGGGTCCCAAACCCCACCATGAAGCTTGTGGGGGAAAGCCCTGGGGAAACCCCCCCAGGGGGATAGGCGGTCCCAAAAGCCTGCCGACCCCCTTTTTTTTGGGGCTGTGTTGGCGGGGGGGGGCAGAGGTGGCGTGCACCCCGGAAATGCCCCCCCGAGGCTTAAAAATCAGGGTGCTTTCCGGGGGAGGCGCTTTTTAATCCGGTCCTTTCGGGAGGATGAGCGGGTTTCCTCTGCTTTTCCGGGAATTGAGGCGACTGGGGGGTTGAGGTGGCTGGGGCCCCCTCGAGGTGAGAAAAAACCCGGGGAGCGGCACCCCAGTGTGGGTGGTTTCACCTAAAACTGGTCGGGGCCCCCGCGATGGTCACCCCCCCAAGGGGGTAAGGGCCCTAGCCTCTCCAGTCGACTTCAGCCCGCGGTAGTCGAGGGGGGACACCGGTTTTTGAGCGTTCATGGGGATTTAACTGAAACATGCTTTTTTTCCCTTTTTGTCTCTTATTGGGTGTATACGCTCCTCCGATGTGGGATAAAAACCCACGTGGAAAAAGGCGTTCACGCCAAACTCGCATCTGTGGCAACGTTTCCCCCGGCGAGACTTCGCATTGGGTTCTGGGGGACTTCAAAGCGGTTTTCCGGCTTTTGGGCCGAGCTGGCTACAGGTCTTCGGCCCCCAAAGGCTCGGGGGGGTGATCCAGCAGCGAGAAAAAGCCCCTTCTCCCGGGGCTTTGCTAGGTCCCCGAAAATGGGGGATTCTGGCTCCTTTGGTTTCCCCGGGTCCCCAAACCCCCACGCTGGACTTGGTTTCGCGTACGGGTAAAGTGGGGCCCAAAAATCGACCACTTCTTTTCACCCCCGATGGAGGATCCTCCCGAACTGCAGGGTTTTAAACCCGGAAATGCAAATTCTGTGGGACCCACCATAGGGTGCTTGTGGCTACCCTGGGGTCCACTTCAAAAAATCCCTCCCCCCAGTGGCCACCCTAAGGGTTTTTTCCTTGGACAGACTAAGGGGGGAGGAGTGTCCCGTGGGTTTTGCCCCGGAGTCCCCCTGACCGATTTAAGGAAAAACCCGCAACCTGAGGGGGGCCCGTTGCCCCTTGGGAGCCTTCAAACGCGTAACACTCGAAGCAGCTCAGGAGTCCATTTGGGGTACGCCCCCAAAGGGCAAGGCAGAATACCATTCCCTGGAGACATTAGAGGCCATGAAGCGTGTCGCCAAAGGGTCGATGAATGGGGAACAAGTCCCCTTTCGACGTTCCATGGTTTCGTAGGGGTCGGACACTGCTGAGAAGGGGCCCCGGAAAAAGTTATCAGGAATCTTGCTGAGGGGGTTGAAGGCCCTTTTTTTGGTTTAAAGACCTTCGCCCCGCCTTTCCCAAACCTGAGAAAAATTTTAACCCCAAGCCCTCCCCAAAGGAAAGACTGTAGTCCGATCAGGGATGGACAGATCATCTCAAACATGTTGGGGTTTTTTGGGAAAGTTTTGGGCGGGGTATTTTGAACAGTTTTTACAAAGGGGGACCCTCCACCCGTTAGCTTGGAGGGGAAGGATGTCGCAGTGCCCGTGCCCGGGCCCCCCCAACCCCGAGAACCTCCTTACCCTAACCCGAGGTTTTGGGTGGCGATTTCCAAGCTGAAGAGTGGGAAAGCTTTCAGGCATATGTGATTAAAACCCTGCTGAATGCCCAAAGGCTGGGGGTGAACCCCATGGCTCGGGGCCCGCATACAGTCCCGGGCTGCCCTTTGGCAGCTGGAAAAATTCCCCCCGACCTGCTGAGGGGGGGGTCATCCCTCCCTGGAAAAGGGGGAAAAGGGGGTCGAGGGACCCGTAGCAACTACCGGGGCCCTTACACTGCTCAGCATACCAGGCAAGGTTCTGGGCCCCCATTCTTTTAAAAGGATCGCAAAACCCCCCTACTGACACCAGAGGGCCCGGGGCAGTCTGGATTTTCTCCGGCAAGCCCAAATGACCCTATCTAGCGCTTCGTAATTGTGGAAAGCCGTCGTGAGTTTGGTCGTGGGTTTTCCCTTTCAGCCTACATCGACCCCAGAAAAGGGATTTTACTCGGTTTTCACGGGGAAACGGGTTTTGGGAGATCCTGAGGCTCAGGGGAAAATTTGACACAGATTTTTTGGGGCCCCCATAGCAAGCCCTCTATACTGGTACTGAAAGTGCTTTAAAGTGTTTGGGGGGGGTAGTCGAAAATTCTTCCCTGTTAATTCAGGGGTGAGGGAAAAGGGTGGTCCTTGCACCCACATTTTTTAACATTGTTGGGCTGGAAATGGGGAAGGGTAAATAGCCAAAGTCTTTCGGAGCAAAAACCCAGGCCAAAATTAAGTCTCGGGCCTTTTACTTTTCCCCCACGATGTTTTCCATCCCATCTAGTCCTTGGAGCCCTTGTGGCGGCTCTTTATGCATTTAGCAATGGGCAAGCCCCTTGGCCTAGAGGGCTCCTGGACCAAGACCAAAAATTTAGGATTTTGGGGGCCCCGTTTGGGGAAACCCCTTCAGGGGATCCATGTTGGGGGGAGGACGTTGAAGTCCAGAAAATTTAACATACCTTGGTAGCTGTCCATATCTTGGGTTGTCAACCCGGAAGTCAGTAAACGGGTTGGTCTGGCAACAGGAGCCATGAACCCCGATCAACAAGAGCGGTTTTGGGGATGTCGGGACCATTCAGGGAAGGGGGCCAAGGGCGTGTCTTTAAAGGCCTTGATACTTCCTTTTTTCTCTATGGGAAACGAAAACCCGGGCGCTACCATGCCTTTGGGGTCTCGCCTTGATGCCTTTTGTTTAAAAGTTCCCTTCCCGCATGGGGGAAAAGTTTTGGGAGGACCACGGGTCAACCCCCGGTTACCCCCGGGACTGGCATTTTGGGGCCTGTTTTCTGCATAATCCGGGATCGCCCCCCCAGGCTATATGGCACCCTAGCTCGCCTCCCCATGGAGACCCTGCCCATCAGGGTTTTTCCCTCGAGACAACCCTGGGTTTGGGGGAACCGTGGGACGTCCTAGGAGATCATGGCCCTTGGGGGGACTCGACCCAGACCTTTCGCGAGGTTGAGAGATGGGCCTGTGCCCGCCTGGAGACTCCCTCGAGGGGCCCTCGGGGCTGGAAGCGAAGGGGGGATGCGGCCATGCGCCCCCCCTCGGGGTTAGCCCCTTGATGATGATGATGATATAAAACTCCCCGAATGTTAAACCCCCCCGTTGTCAAAATTTTTTCCCCACTCCCTCGCTGCTTTACACCTCACAGTTTGACTCTTTCAGCTCCCCAATTACGAACATATCCTCTTGCCTGGGAATATGCAAGTTAATTGGTTTTTATTTTTACGTAACAGTCTGTATGGGGGGCACTTTCGTTTCGCACCTTCATACTGGTTATATCATAGATAAACCCCGCATACAAAAAATTTTCATCATGCACATACATACTACATACATAAATACATACATTCATTTCATAATACCTATATACTACATACATACATACTACATTAATACATACATACCGTGAAAACCCACCGGGGAAAAAAAAAAAAAAAAAAAAAAAAAAAAAAATATATATAATATATATAAAATTTTATAAATAATATAATTATATAATATAAAATATATGTTGTGTGTGTGGGGTGTGTGTGTGGGGTGTGTGTGTGGTGTTTTGTTTTTAAAATGTGGGGGTGGGAGGGAAATGGAATCTAATTTTAAACAAATCCTACAATGAATGATCATTTAACGGGGAAAATTTGCTGAAGATTTTTTCCAAAAATCAAATTTTTAAACACCTCTGCTCGGCTTGGGAATGTGTACCCTTTCGAAAAGTCTTATCAATTGTAATTACTGTAATTATTGCTTATGTAAATTTTTAAATTATTTTGGGATATTTTTTTTTACATGGGGAAAAAAGTAAATTGGGGTTTTTAGTGTGCCTTTTTATGTTTGGTTCTAAAAAAGTGAAAATTTTATAAACAAACCCTTTTTAAATTTTTTTGCAAAGATAAAATGTTTTTTCGCTTTTAAAGCCCCTTTTTTGCTTTTTATACTTAGTAGATATGTTAAAAGGTGTT
>NC_051387.1:39954745-39957245 GCF_015228065.2 Penaeus monodon
GCATATCCCGCTGAAACTGCTAAAGGATGGGGGTGAAACATTATGGCTCCCGGGACTGCATACAGTCCTGACTGCCATTTGGCAGTTGGTACCATTTCCCCTGGACCTGCTGAGGGGCGTCGGTCATCCCTCTCTGGAAGGGGAAAGGGGATCGATGTGACTGTAAGCAAATACCGTGGCATTACACTGTCTTCAGCATACCAGGCAAGGTTCTCGCCCACAAAATCTTCTGAAACGGATCCGCAAACCACTACTGAGGCACAGAGACCGGAGAGTCTAGGATTTACTCCTGGAAATGTCAACCAAATAGACCGTATACTAGACCGCTTCGAGTAATGTGGAACGCCGTCGTGGGGGAGGGGGTTTGGGCGTGGTTGCTTGCAGCACTACACGACCTCAAGAAGGCATTTGACTCGGCGGCAAGGGAATCGCTAGGGGAGATCCTGAGGCTAAGGGAATTCCGGACACAGATTATTGCACCTGATAGCAAGCCTCTATACTAGGTACTGAAGTGCTTTAAAGTGTGGTGGGGGTATGTCGAACTTCTTCCCTGTTTATTCAGGGCCCCGTGAGGCAAGCTCCTCCTTGTGTCCTTGCACCACACTTTTCAACCTTGTATGATGGATAATGGGCAGAGCTACTCAGCCAAAGTCTGCCGAGGCCCAGCAACACTAGGCAATATTAAGGGTCGCGAGAACCACTGACTTTGCGCGATGTTTCTGCATACTACTCTGGACCCTCCAGTCTTGGTAGCCACTTGTGAGCGGCTCTTGATGCATTTAGCAATGAGGCGAAAGCCCTAGGCTAGAGGTCTCTGACACAGACCAAGATTCAGGATTTTGGGGCCCCCCCATCTCCCCCTGGCTCCAGCAGGAAACGTTCAGTAAGATCCATGCTCCTGCGGACCCCGAGGACGTGAACCCCCCTCGTCACAAGAAAGTTTAACCATACCTTGGCTAGCGTAGTCCATATCTCCTCGGGTCATGTCAGGGACCAGGAAGTCAGTAGACGGACGTGTCTGGAAACACGGAGCAGAAACCTCGACTCAACAAGAGCGTCGTGGAGATGCCCCGTTACCTATGCAGACAGGCCAAGCTGGTCGTCTTCAAGGCACTTGATACTTCCCAGTTGGCCCTCTATGGAAGACGAAAACTGGACGCCCACCATCCAGTGCCTTGGAGTCTACGCCTTAGATGCCCTTTGCGAAAAGTCCTTCGCGGACATTGGGGTAACAGTTGCAGGGACCACACGTGTCCAACCGGAGCGCGTTACACCCGTCTGACTGCAGCCACAGGCATGGACCTGCTTAACAGCATCAATCGGGAGCACGCCCAACTCAGGCTATATGGCCACTAGCTCGCATCCCTATGGACGACCATGCCATCAGGTTGTCTCTACTAGACGAGACAACCTGGGTGGAGGAGACCTGTGGGACGGCCTAGGAGATCATCGCTCTCGGGGCAGCTCGACGAGACACCCTCCACCCCCGGTCGCGAGGACTAGAGATGGCCGTGTGACCACCGCGACTGGATGACTCGTCGAGGGACCCTCGTGCTCGGAAGCGAAGGGTGGATCGCTGCCATGCAGCCCCCGTCTCGGTCCGTTAAGACCTTGATGATGATGATGATATAATCTCCTCAGCAGAATGTACCCGCCCGTTGTCAATATGTTTTCTCAATCCTCGCTGCATTTACACATCACACAGTTTGACTCATTTTCAGCTCCTCACATTACGAAAATCATCCTCTTGCCTGGCGAATATGCAAGTTAATCGCCGTTTGATCTGACGTAAAAGTCTGTCCTACCTGTTCACTCTGTACGCACACCTGTCCATATGGTGATATCATGAAGATACCAAGCGATACAAAACATACATACATGCACATCAAATACATCACCCCATACATACATACATACATCGCATACCTACATAACATACATAAATACATACATACATACATTAAATACATACATAACCTACCGGCGAAACCCCCCCCCCCCCCCCTACGTGAAAAAAAAAAAAAAAAAAAAAAAACAACCCAATATATGCATATCACTATTATCCGCACGCATACTATATATATATATATATATATCATATATATAACCCCTAATATATGGGTGTGGTGTGTGTGTGTGTGTGTGGCCGCTGAGTTGTTGTGTGTGTGTGTTTGTCTCCTAACACCTGTCATAAAATGTGGGTGTGGGAGCAAATGGAATCTAATTAATCAGAATCCTACACTGAATGATCATGAACGGGAATATATCGCTGACAGATTGTTTCCAAATATCACAGTTTAATCACCTCTGCTCTGGCTTGCAATGTGTACCTTGGCCAAATTTAAATTAGTTGGTATATTTGTACATGGGCAAAAATGTAAATTGGGATTTTTAGTGTGTTCATTGTATGTTTGGTTCTAAAATAAGTGAATTGCTATATCAAACTTTTAATTTATTTGCAAAGATAAGCTGTTTCTTCGCTTTTAATGCCTCTTTGTTG
>NC_051387.1:39959745-39967342 GCF_015228065.2 Penaeus monodon
TATATATAAATATATAAATACAAACATAATATATAATATATATATATATATATATATATATATATATATATAAACATCAAACTTTAAAATATATTAATATATATATTTTATATATATATAATATATATATATATTATTATATAAAAAAAACATATCAATCATTTTAATACCAAGATGCCCTGCCATTGGCGAGTCATAGAAAAAATCAGATCGGCCCTATAAGATCTCGGGATGATAATCTGATGCACCGGAGCCAATCGTCCACAAAACACAGGTGAAGGTCTGCTTTTCCTCATTAGAATGCCATTTTCTTAAATAACCCTAGGGACATTCATATGTCATTTTCTGTCAGAGCTAACTTAGAAATTTACTAGTCCCGCCCTCCTTTTGCTGATCTATTAAATTTTTCCTCTTACGGGGCAAGTATTACTTTTCCCCAACCTTTTCTGTTTTCGGATTCATGGCAAAATAACGAGTTTAATTCCTTAAATCAAGTCCCCCAGCACATGTCAATACCTGGGTCTTTTATTTTGGGTTTTTATCACAGAGGCCACTACCCCTCCCCTTTTTCAGGGCCCCACCCTCACTTCCCCCACTCTCCCCATCGCTTTTGGTAACAGCCCCATGCCGGTAAAACTCCCTCTCCCACCTAGCGCTCACGCTGCAGTCAAGGTCTGGGCCCCCCAAACAATAGGATTATTTTTTTTTTTGCCAGGCATTTGCGAGAATACAAACATATATAAAATTAATATATAATATAAATATATATATATATATATAATTTTATATTACACACAAAAATATATTATAATTAAAATATATTATATAATATTTTTATAATATATAAAAAATCGAAGGCTACCCTCAATGTCGACTACGGCATTTTTATCTCTACCCCCCCTGTAAAAATAAAGTCAATGCCCGGACGAAAGAATGTGAGGAAATTGTTGCCCATGCAGCAGGCTCCCCGTCCCCGCTGATGAAAACCAAAGGAAGTCATAGGGCCGATAAGGTTTTTCAAAAATCGGGGGCAGAGGAGTTGCCAAAAAATGCCTAAGGGACTCCTTTTCCCGGGAAATTTCCCCAGGTTTACTCCCCAAGCTTTTTCATTTTTCATGCCATAAGGCAGTGAATTTTTTTGATAGGGTGAACTCCTATAACCTTTTACCAATTTTGGATTGAATACACATATGCAAAAGTGGGCGGGAATTGCATGGTGTGTATGAGGCAACGCGTGCATACAGACTCCTACATGCGCACGATTGTATGCACGCAAACACGCACGGATTTGCAAAAAAATTATTAGTCTTGCTTAGATACGATAGTGGTGGCCGACTTCTACCTTGTAGTTCAATCCATGTATATAAATACATATATATGTAAAAAAAGTACATTATATATATTTTTTAAAATAAAGTTATAGGGATATATCAAAGTGTGTATGTTAATATTATATTTAAATAATATTATATATATATATTATATATATAATAATAAATATATAATATATATATTATATATATATAATATATATATATATATATATTATATTATTATATATTATTCAAAGATAACGGCAAAAACAAAATGAACATGGTCAATCAATGGAAGATTGTGGAAAATGTGAAAAAGTTCACTTTCTTGGGGCTGTTTTAACAAAACATATGATGATTCACCCGGGGATAAAAAGAAAATTACCATTGCCAAAAATGCCACAAAATTGCTCTCAATAAATCGGAAAAACCCAAGCATTACCTTACGGGAAAAACTGAGGTTATTGAAATCATTAGTTTTTTCCCCTTGCATCATATGGTTGAGTGTTTTGGGGGCTGAAGTAGATGACAAAAAAAAGATCAATAGTTTTTAAATGATGTTACAGACGGACTACGTATTAGCGGGCATGAAAAAAACGAATGATGAAGTGCTGAGAAAAATAAAAATTTTAAAGACCCGGGTGTTTGACATCTTGAACAGGAGGAAATTTAAAACTATTGGTCATGTAAAGAGAAATAAAAGTATGAAAAAACTTGCTGACAGGGTGGTGATAGGAAACAGAGGAAGAGGCAAACCGGACAAGACTGAGCGCAATATCAAAAATTTGCGGGTGTCGATGGTACAAGGGAAAGAAAAAACCCAAATCGGTTTTTGGCGAAAGGGTGGGGAGAGGTCCACGGGTGTCAAAAGAGCATACCGTTATTGATGATATGATATATATATATATATATATATATATATATATATATATTATATATTTATATATATATAATATATATATGTGTGTGTGTGGTGTGTGTTGTGTTGGGGTTTTGAGTAGTGAGGTTTTTGTTTTGTATGATGCGTTGGTGTCCGTGTGCATCGTGCGTGCGTTGTTGTGTGTGCGTGTGTGTGGTGTGTGTATGTGTGTTTTATGTGTGTGTGTGTGTGTGGTTTTGAGAGCGTGCGTTTTTTTGTGTGTGAGTGAAAGAGAGAGAGAGAGAGAGAAAGAGAGGGTGGTGTTTGGGTGGTGTGTTAAAATTATTGTAATATGTGTGTATATATATATATATATATATATTATATATAATCAAAAATACATATTACACACATGCTCAGTGTGTGATGGTGTGTATGGTATATATAATATATATATATATATATATATATATATATATATATATATATATTTATATTATACACACCTTATGCGTGTGTGTGTGTGTGTTGGGGGTGTGTGTGTGTGTGTGTGCGTATGTGTAGTGTAGTGTGTGTGTGTGTGGTGTTGTGTGTGTGTTGTGTGTGGTTTGAGTGTGTGTGTGGGTGTGTGTGTGCGTGTGTGGTTGGGGTGTGTGTGTGTGTGTGTGTGTGCATACTACATAACAAAAAAAAAAAAAAATATATAATATTTATACATAGTGGTATATATATCTAATATCTATCTATCATCTATCTATATGTATGTATATGTATTACATACTAATACATACATAAATACATGCAATATTTTTTACACTCAAATACAACACACAATATAATTATATACAAATAAATAAATATATTATATATTATAATATTATATATGTAATATATGTTTAATATATATATATTATATATATTATATAAAATATTATATATATTATAATATATAAGGGGGGCCGCGGTGGCGAAGGGTTTAGAGCGGGGACTAAAGACGTCACGACGGCAATTGAAGTCGACGGTTCGAGTCACCGGCCGGGGCGCGTTTTTCCCCTTGGGAAAGGGAACTTCACCTCGATTGCCTGCATAGCCCTGGGGGGCCCAAACCCCACTCAAGTCAGTGGGGTAAATAGAGATGGTGACTCGAAAAAAACCCCGGGCGGAAGGCAATGGCAAAACCACCGCTCAAAATTGAAAAAAAAAATCATGGAACCCATGACGTCAAGGCCGGGGGGCCCGAAGGGTTGAGTGTCGGACTCAATACGTCACGACGGCATCTGAATTGAGGGTTCGGTCCCGACCGCCACTTTTGTTCCCTTGGGCAAGGAACTTCACCTTGATTGCCTCCCTGCCAGGGGTCCAAGCCAGCCCAGTCAATTGGTCCCAAGCCCGGAAAAAATAGAGAGAATGATTACCTAAAAGGACCACGGCACTCTCCGTGGAAAGGAGGGGGGACCCTACCACGTACTCACTCCAAGATCACAACATGAAAAACTAAAATTAAGTATCATCTGTACCACGGCGGCTCAGACATGAACCACCGTTAAAAAAAGAATAAAATTTATAATTATAAAATAATATATATATATAATATATATATATATATATTATAAATCTTTATTTGTGTGTATGGTGTGTTTGGTGTGTATGTGTGTCGTGTGTTGTGTGTGGTGTGTGTGTGTGTGTGTGTGTGTTTTGGTGTGTGTTGGTGTTTGGGGCCCCCGCGCGCGTATTTTATTATCTTACGTTACAAATCATAAAGAAAAAATTCCCAGTTACCAAAAAACAAAAATTAAAAAAAAAAAATACTTAGTAACAGTACTGATGGTACACACTAAATTCTATCAATCTTTAATTTGGGTTTAACTTAATTAGCGCTCCACTAGAGTAGGTTTTTCAGAGGTGATGCCCCAGGGACGTATATAAATTTAGCTTGCTATATTTAGTTACACGAATCATTCCCTCGGTTAAAATAAATTTCTTTAGCAGGAGCCTCGCCCCCCCAAAAGGGGAGAAGGGAAATTTATCCATAAAAATTTGGCACAGCGTTGGTAATTGATCCAGAATTTCCTCTGTAATATTCGATAAGGTGCTTTAAAAAAAGAAATATTTACTCCATGTCGTGTTTTGAGGAAACAGCTGTATTTAAGAAATATGGATTCTAAAAAAACCCTCCCAAAAGCTTTGACTATTCCCGCTGGGAAAACTTTGTGTAGAGGAATGAAGGTGAGTGAGAAGAGGAATAAGAGGGAAAAGGGGGAAAGGAGAAAAAAAAAAACCGTTAGGGAATCTGACAACTGGAGTTGGGGGGAAGTTCGCGATATCCGGAAAAGTTTCTTACCCGTCGAAACTTTTAGTCCAACCGTTTGCTGGCAAAAAATACAGAAAATTCGAAAGTCAGAGAAGGGCCCAGAACATTTTTTTTTTTTCTTTTTTTCTGTTTACAATTCGACTTGGTTTTTTGTAAGAAAATATTTCCGTAATCTATCATCGGGATACACATTTTATCAATCGCACGTATGCTGAACGCACGTACATCCTATCCCGATATATCTTGTAGTATATTGAGGCCCTATTCCACAATTATTGTAACACAGGTATTTTTCCCTTTTTCTTAGAACATTTAAAAAAACCTTTTTATCCCTTTACTTTTCTTTTACAGTCATTACTCTTTCGATTGTGCACTATCTCCCAGTTGACCCTCATTTAGTTCAGTAATTGACGTGCCACTTTTCTGTTCTACTCCAGTAAGGGAATCCCACATGCATCACTTTTGATGTCAAAGCTGCTCATATTTAATTTTAAAGAGAGAGAAGAGCGGAGGAGAGAAGAGAGAGAGGGGAGAGAGAGGGAAAAGAGGAGAGGGGGTATTTTCGCATATTTTTCAAAATTGATACTATAGTGAAATAAATAAATAATTTGTGAAAAAAAAATATATATAGTTAAATAATATACTACACATATATATGTATATGTGTATATATTTATAATTTATATATATTATATATATATATAATTATATATATTATATTGTGTGTGTGTTTGGGTGTGTGGGGGTGTTGTGTGTGTGTGTGGGGTGGGCGTGTGTGTGTGTGTGTGTTTTTAAAATTTTTATCTATTACCCTTTTTCTATTCTATTTATCTCCTATCTATCTATTTAACCACACACACCACAGACAACCCCACACACACACACACACACACACCCCACCACACCCACACACACACAACCCAAAACACACACACACCCCCGTATATATAATAAAATTTTATTATTTAATATTATATATATATTATATATATATATTTAATATATATACACATACATTTTTTATTTTGTGCCATCCCAATGCGGCGTTTGACAACTGCTTCGCTTGACATCATGTGTTGGCTAATCTTTATAAGGGGTTGGGGCTCACCCATGATTCTTTCCCAGGGGAACAATGCGCTTCGCCCTAAATTTTGTTGACAATTTTTGATCCGTTTCTCAACCAAGGGCTAACGGGGGCCCCTTTTCAAACATATGTATGTGTATGGTGTGTGTGTGTGTCATTATACATATAATAATTATAATATATATATATATATATATATATATATATTATATATTATATAACATTTAATATGTAAATATTTTTAAAAATATATATAATATATAATATATTATATATATTTTATATAATGTATATATACACATCTCTCTCTTTCCTCTCCCTCTTCTCTCTCTCTCTCTCTTCTCTTCTCTTATATATATTTTATATATATATATATTATATATTATATATAAATTATCCCAACACACATCATACATGCATATATATATATTTTAAAATTATAAAATAATATATATAAAAATATATAGAGATATAAATATAAATATTATATATTATATATACACATGCATATGCATATACAGAAAAATTGGGATGACGCGGCAACTCGTGGACAAAGAAATTATGTAAGTTTGATTATTTGTTGCAGTTGTATAATATGTCCCCATACCCTCCCGGTGGACCCCAGTCCCATGCCCATACATTTACCCACCCCTTAAGTGTCCCTACACCTTGTCTGTGAAACCTTAATCCTGTTGTGTGCCATGCCATGTTCAATCCCAAATTTTTCCTCACCCCTGATGCTTCCAGCAGCCAGCAGCTTCTGTACCCCCCCCGTGCGTGTATTACTCATACCCCCCACGTGATGTTTGCATTGCATTTTGCTTTTATTCAACGTATCCCAGGATGGAATCTAAAGTATCTAAATTTTTTTTGTTTGATCAATTTTTGCATGTCATACCTTTTTATACGTTTTTACAAGGATGGTGAAAAAAAAGTGCCGGCTTCACATGCTCAAAATAATTCGTTATAAGGTTGAAAATTTTAGGTACCCTTATAAGGATAAATTTCCCGATTTTTGTTGTTATCTAGCTCTTTCCTGATTCCATCAAAACTTATGAAAGATAAAATAATGGCACCATACGACAAATTTTACATATAAGTAGCGAAACTCTCACGGGTTTAAAAAAAGCATCGCCAGGGCCCCGGGACGCTCGCTGTGTTTTCATATTGTTTAGAACGTATCTGTAACAAACCGCTTTTCCCCCTTCCTGGTGCAGCTAATTCGCACGGGTTTATGTATGTGAACCCTGGGTGTTCCAAGGTGAATTTAGCCCAAAAAGTCTGCGTTACAGTAGTTGAAAAATTCCAAAGTTTTGAAAGCGGGAATTTTAATATTCATATTTTTAACCAACACATTTAAAAATTTTTGTATTTTCAATAAAAATAGTACTAAAGCTGTTAGGGGGAGTAAAATGAGAATTCTAATGTTTTACACACACACACACATACACACACAAAATGTGGTTGTGGTGGTGTTTTTTTGCGGATTTGTTGGTGTTTGATTAAAAAAAAAAAAAAAAAAAAAAAAAAAAAAAAAAAAAAAAAAAAAAATATTTATATATATATAATATATATATATATATATATAATATATATACACACACACACACACCAACACCCACACACACATTATATATATGTGTGTGTGTGTGTGTGTGTGTGTGGTGTGTTTTTGTAGTGTGTTGGTGTGTGTGTGTGTGAATTTGTTATTTATATAGCATATATATTACACATTGTTTTAAAACAAACAACATACAAAAAACACACACACGAAAAACCACCCCCCAACCCCACACACCCCCACACACCAACACACACACACACACACACACACCCCACACACACACACACCAACACACACAAAAAACGCACACAAAATTATATATAAAATATAAAATATATATATATATATATATATATAAGTATTTTAAAATAAATGAGTATTTTTTAAAATACATACTTAAAATATATAATGTATATATATACATATATATATATATATATATATATATATATATATATATATATAT
>NC_051387.1:39967442-39972442 GCF_015228065.2 Penaeus monodon
GTGCCGCCAGGTTAGTGATGCACACTACACTCCCAGGGCTGCCAACGGTCCCTTGTAATTGTTACTTGTATACACTCTATTCGTAATTATCATTAACACAATTGGGTGATGGCACAACACCACGCACACTCAAGGTATAAGGACAACCCAGGTCAAGGGGTTAAGCCCCGTAAAATTCAACCAAAAAGAACCCTGACGACGCTCAGCCTTGGTGCTACTAGTCTTAGAACTGAAAAGCTAGAGAAACACCTACTGTCTTGTGCATTTCCCTTATGCTTAAAGATGACTTTTCACGATCCTTTATAACCATACTCAAGAATTTTGTCTTGCCTGGGCGAGGAAATAGGCAATTAGCTCTACATTTTATTTATGATGGTCCCTATACCTATTCTTATATCTTAACCTAGGTATTAGAATCTATATTATTTAAATGGCGGGACTGTTTTACTAATAGATTAAAAAATATAGCGTATAATTGCGCTTCTATATACACACGGATATACACAGTTCTGGCACTTTATTATTTTACAAAAACTTAAGAAAAAAACAACAACATATTACTGACTCCCCCCAACCATAAAACTAATATGCTTAGAATTGTGGTACGTCTTGTTTCAAAGATAGTGCCGTCCCGACTTTTTCCTGATTTTATATGTATATGTATATGTGAATGTGTGTGTGTGTGTGTGTGTGTGTGTGTGTGTGTGTGTGTGTGTGTGTGTGTGTGTGTGTGTGGTGTGTGTGTGTGTGTGTGTGTGGCCGCTGGTATATCATATATTTCATGTATCACGTATTCTGTAACACTGCGATCGGAAAGGCCTGTATGGTATGTATTCATCTTCTGTGTCACAGTCGCCGAGAAGGCCTCGGCGAGTACCACCAGCTGAACACTTGGTCCGTATCAGCCAAGAGCTCTGCCTATCAAAAAACATGTTTGTGCGAGGGGTCGTGCCATAGGAAGTGATGCTGGCTTTTCGTATGATCGATACTGGGCGATAATGAGATAGCGACCTAACTAATGTATAACATATGAAGTTACATGACGTATCATATGTACGTTTAAAGTGTGAGGGCAGATCGAGGGGAACCTCCGTGCCGTCAAGACGCCCATAACATTCTGGAATCAGACCGTTAAGCTGTTAAGTCTGACTGTTCCCGCAATGCGTATGTATCTTTATCATATAATCACATAACATATGTTGTTATTTAGCGGCTCTATGTATTGTAAGCATGCATTCATTTATTCGATGTATTAATGAACAGGTTTGGTCGCTAATGAATAAACAATAATCAAGTACTTCGCAGTGCTCATTAATAATCATAGGCGTTCTTGGGCGGCCACAGTATGTGTATGTATATATATATATATATATAATATATATATATATATATATATATATATATATATATATATATATTATATATATTATATATAATATATATAATATATATATATATATATATATATATATATATATATATATTAATATATATAATATATATAATATATATAATTTTATTATATATATATATTAATATATATATATATCTATATATATATATATATATATATATATATATATATATATAATATATATTATATTATATTATATATATATATATATATATATATATATATATATATATATATATATATATATATATATATATATATATTATGTATATATCTCAGGCGTGCTTTCCGGGTAGGCGCTTGGAACATCCGGTCCTTGCGGCGGGATGAGCGGTTACCTCTGCTATCGCGGGAATTGAAGCGACTGGGAGTTGAGGTGGCTGCCCTCTCAGAGGTGAGAAGACCTGGTAGCGGCACGATCAGTGTGGGTGGTTACACCTACTACTGGTCGGGCCGCAGTGATGGTCACCACCTCCAGGGTGTAGCCATAGCCATCTCCAGTCGACTTCAGCCCGCGGTAGTCGAGGTGACACCGGTTGATGAGCGTATCATGGCATTGAGACTGAAGCATGCTTTTGGCTTCTTGTCTCTTATTGCTGTATACGCTCCTACCGATGTAATAAAACCGATGTGAAAGAGGTGTTCTACGCCAAACTCGCATCTGTGGCAGACGATTGCCCCCGGCGAGACATTCGCATTGTTCTGGGCGACTTCAATGCGGTATCCGGTTGTGACCGAGCTGGCTACGAGATGTCTGTCGGCCCCCATGGCTCGGGAGCTGATCCCAGCAGCGAGAATAGCCTCCTTCTCCGGGACTTTGCTAGGTCCCAGAAAATGAGGATCTCTGGCTCCTGGTACCAGCACTCCAACCCGCATCGCTGGACTTGGTACAGCGATACGGGTACTGTGGCCAAGGAGATCGACCACATTCTTGTCAGCACGCGATGGAGGATCCTCCAGAACTGCAGGGTTTACCGGAGTGCCGATTTCTGTGGCACCGACCATAGGCTGCTTGTGGCTACCCTGCGGGTCCACTTCAAAACTCCCCGTCCCTCCAGTGGCCACCCTAAGGTGTTTCACTTGGACAGACTAAGGGAGGAGGAGTGTGCACGTGGGTTCGCCACGGCAGTCTCTGACCGATTCACAGTAACCAGCAACCTGACGGACCCAGTTGCTCTGTGGGAGTCCTTCAAGCATGTAACACTCGAAGCAGCTCAGGAGTCCATTGGCATACGCCCAAGGACAAGGCAGAATACCATCTCCCTGGAGACATTAGAAGCCACTGAAGTGTGTCGCAAGGCTCGACTGAATGGGAATCAAGTCTTGCGTCGTTCCATGGTGCGTAGGGCTCGGACACTGCTGAGAAGGGACAAGGAACAGTCCATCAGGAATCTTGCTGAGGAGGTCGAAGGCCATTTCTTGGTAAATGACCTTCGCCCTGCCTACCAAGCCCTGAGAAAACTGAACCCTAAGCCCTCCTCACAGATGACTGCAATCCGATCAGCGGATGGATGGATCATCTCAGATCATGTTGGGGTTCGTGAACGTTGGGCTGAGTATTTTTAACAGTTGTACCAGGTGGACCTTCCAACAGTTAGCTTGGATGCAAGCGATGTCACAGTGCCTGTGCCGGACCCACCCATCAGCGAGGAATCTCCTACCCTAACAGAGGTTAGGCTGGCGATTTCCAAGCTGAAGAGTGGGAAAGCTGCAGGCATATGTGATACCCCTGCTGAACTGCTAAAGGCTGGGGGTGAGCCTATGGCTCGGGGCCTGCATACAGTCCTGACTGCCATTTGGCAGTCTGGTACCATTCCCCCTGACCTGCTGAGGGGCGTGGTCATCCCTCTCTGGAAGGGGAAAGGGGATCGATGGGACTGTAGCAACTACCGTGGCATTACATTGCTCAGCATACCAGGCAAGGTTCTCGCCCACATTCTTCTGAAACGGATCCACAACCACCTACTGAGGCACCAGAGACTGGAGCAGTCTGGATTTACTACTGGCAAGTCCACAATAGACCGTATACTAGCGCTTCGAGTAATTATGGAACGCCGTCGTGAGTTTGGTCGTGGGCTGCTCGCAGCCTACATCGACCTCAAGAAGGCGTTTGACTCGGTGCATCGGGAATCGCTATGGGAGATCCTGAGGCTCAGGGGAATTCTGACACAGATTATTGGCCTGATAGCAAGCCTCTATACTGGTACTGAAAGTGCTGTAAAGTGTGGTGGGGGTATGTCGAACTTCTTCCCTGTTAATTCAGGGGTGAGGCAAGGCTGTGTCCTTGCACCCACGCTTTTCAACACTTGTATGGACTGAATAATGGGCAGAGCTACTAGCCAAAGTCAGTGCGGAGCAACACTAGGCAATATTAAGGTCTCGGACCTTGACTTTGCCGACGATGTTGCCATCCTATCTGAGTCCTTGGAGTCACTTGTGGCGGCTCTTGATGCATTTAGCAATGAGGCGAAGCCCCTAGGCCTTGAGGTCTCCTGGATCAAGACCAAGATTCAGGACTTTGGGGGCCTGTTAGGGGAACCCGTTCAGTCGATCCATGCTTGCGGCAAGGACATTGAAGTTACAGAAAGTTTTACATACCTTGGTAGTGTAGTCCATATCTCTGGGTTGTCAGACCAGGAAGTCAGTAGACAGATTGGTCTGGCAACAGGAGCCATGAACTCGATCAACAAGAGCGTTTGGAGATGTCGGTACCTATGCAGAAGGACCAAGCTGCGTGTCTTCAAGGCCTTGATACTTCCAGTTTTGCTCTATGGAAGCGAAACCTGGACGCTATCCAGTGCCTTGGAGTCTCGCCTTGATGCTTTTTGTAACAAGTCCCTTCGCCGGATCATGGGGTACAGTTGGCAGGACCACGTGTCCAACCGGCGGTTACACCGTGAAACTGGCATGGGACCTGTTACTTGCATAATCTGGGATCGCCAACTCAGGCTATATGGCCACCTAGCTCGCCTCCCTATGGACGACCCTGCCCATCAGGTTGTCTCTCTGCGAGACAACCCTGGGGGGAGAGACCTGTGGGACGTCCTAGGAGATCATGGCTTGGGCAGCTCGACGAGACCTGTCGCGAGGAATTAGAGATGGGCCTTGTGCCTGCCTGGTGACTCGCCTCGAGGGATCCTCGTGGCTGGAAGCGAAGGGTGGATGCGGCCATGCGCCCCCGTCGGCGTTAGCCCCTTGATGATGATGATGATGTATGTATATCTCTAGAATCGCGATAGTCACTCGCCAAATAGCCATTGGCGAAAATTACCTTATTTTGGTTTATTAAATTCATGCCAAGATCGCCAATTTGGCGAATTACTTTTCAACTAAAATTATTCTTACTAACAATCAATTGGCGAATAACTTCTTAACGTATGTAATTTTGTAAACTTGGTCGGAATGCGGAGACATTGATCTAATGTTGGATTGTTTACTTTGGAAGCCCTGGCCCATTCGGAACTCCTCGGCCGATCTCGGCAACTTCCAGTCACTCGGAACTCCTTCGGCTGAGATTGGCGAACAGTTCCGAGTGAAGCTCTGTGCTTTCCACCAAAGGGAGAATTCGCGAGAAAGAAAGTAACGC
>NC_051387.1:39994942-40003386 GCF_015228065.2 Penaeus monodon
CTGTTTCAGTTCATAATCCTCATCTCACAAATCATAATTATTGTATCCAATAATTCTGTTATTCTGTAGTAGTGAAATGTAGTTAGCTACACTGGTAATCAATCAGTGTGTGTGTGATCATCACATTCAAAAACAGCTTATATTCTTCCAGTAAAAAAAAGAAAAAAAAAAAAGCCGAAGCATTTCTCCAAACTGTGACAACCTTGAAATAAATCAACATCTAATTAAGCTTCAATAGAACATATTGATATCAACACAACAACAGTTCTGGCCAACCTTTTATCTTTAAATCTCATGATGAATAGTATCAAAGAAAAATTCATATTAAATAATCAAACAAAAAGAATTACAGTGCAGCACCAAACAGTATTGACATAATTTTTTATTTTTTTACCTGATCATATTAATATATATAACATATAAAGCTAATGTAAAACAAACACCTTGATATAGAAATGAGTTAATCTTTATGTTGAATAGCACCTGTATACAATCCAATTTCATATATATGTAGATAAAACAAACTTATGATTTACTGTGTTTAAATACAAATGTGCAAGTCGTCTGCCACTGCGTTATAATTGTGACCAATCAAATCGCGTTACTTTCTTTCTCGCGAATTCTCCTTTGGTGGAAAGCACAGAGCTTCACTCGGAACTGTTCGCCAATCTCAGCCGAAGGAGTTCCGAGTGACTGGAAGTTGCCGAGATCGGCCGAGGAGTTCCGAATGGGCCAGGGCTTCCAAAGTAACAATCCAACATTAGATCAATGTCTCCGCATTCCGACCAAGTTTACAAAATTACATACGTTAAGAAGTTATTCGCCAATTGATTGTTAGTAAGAATAATTTTAGTTGAAAAGTAATTCGCCAAATTGGCGATCTTGGCATGAATTTAATAAACCAAAATAAGGTAATTTTCGCCAATGGCTATTTGGCGAGTGACTATCGCGATTCTAGAGATATACATACATCATCATCATCATCAAGGGGCTAACGCCGACGGGGGCGCATGGCCGCATCCACCCTTCGCTTCCAGCCACGAGGATCCCTCGAGGCGAGTCACCAGGCAGGCACAAGGCCCATCTCTAATTCCTCGCGACAGGTCTCGTCGAGCTGCCCAAGCCATGATCTCCTAGGACGTCCCACAGGTCTCCTCCACCCAGGGTTGTCTCGCAGAGAGACAACCTGATGGGCAGGGTCGTCCATAGGGAGGCGAGTAGGTGGCCATATAGCTGAGTTGGCGATCCCAGATTATGCAAGTAACAGGTCCCATGCCAGTTTCACGGTGTAACCGCCGGTTGGACACGTGGTCCTGCCAACTGTACCCCATGATCCGGCGAAGGGACTTGTTACAAAAAGCATCAAGGCGAGACTCCAAGGCACTGGATAGCGTCCAGGTTTCGCTTCCATAGAGCAAAACTGGAAGTATCAAGGCCTTGAAGACACGCAGCTTGGTCCTTCTGCATAGGTACCGACATCTCCAAACGCTCTTGTTGATCGAGTTCATGGCTCCTGTTGCCAGACCAATCTGTCTACTGACTTCCTGGTCTGACAACCCAGAGATATGGACTACACTACCAAGGTATGTAAAACTTTCTGTAACTTCAATGTCCTTGCCGCAAGCATGGATCGACTGAACGGGTTCCCCTAACAGGCCCCCAAAGTCCTGAATCTTGGTCTTGATCCAGGAGACCTCAAGGCCTAGGGGCTTCGCCTCATTGCTAAATGCATCAAGAGCCGCCACAAGTGACTCCAAGGACTCAGATAGGATGGCAACATCGTCGGCAAAGTCAAGGTCCGAGACCTTAATATTGCCTAGTGTTGCTCCCGCACTGACTTTGGCTAGTAGCTTGCCCATTATTCAGTCCATACAAGTGTTGAAAAGCGTGGGTGCAAGGACACAGCCTTGCCTCACCCTGAATTAACAGGGAAGAAGTCGACATACCCCCCCACCTTTACAGCACTTTCAGTACAGTATAGAGGCTTGCTATCAGGCCAATAATCTGTGTCAGAATTCCCTGAGCCTCAGGATCTCCCATAGCGATTCTCGATGCGCTGAGTCTAATGATTTCTTGAGGTCAGTGTAGGCTGTGAGCAGCCACGACCAAACTCACGACGGCGTTCCATAATTACTCGAAGCGCTAGTATACGGTCTATTGTGGACTTGCCAGTAGTAAATCCAGACTGCTCCAGTCTCTGGTGCCTCAGTAGGTGGTTGTGGATCCGTTTCAGAAGAATGTGGGCGAGAACCTTGCCTGGTATGCTGAGCAATGTAATGCCACGGTAGTTGCTACAGTCCCATCGATCCCCTTTCCCCTTCCAGAGAGGGATGACCACGCCCCTCAGCAGGTCAGGGGGAATGGTACCAGACTGCAAATGGCAGTCAGGACTGTATGCAGGCCCGAGCCATAGGCTCACCCCAGCCTTTAGCAGTTCAGCAGGGGTATCACATATGCCTGCAGCTTTCCCACTCTTCAGCTTGGAAATCGCCAGCCTAACCTCTGTTAGGGTAGGAGATTCCTCGCTGATGGGTGGGTCCGGCACAGGCACTGTGACATCGCTTGCATCCAAGCTAACTGTTGGAAGGTCCACCTGGTACAACTGTTAAAAATACTCAGCCCAACGTTCACGAACCCCAACATGATCTGAGATGATCCATCCATCCGCTGATCGGATTGCAGTCATCTGTGAGGAGGGCTTAGGGTTCAGTTTTCTCAGGGCTTGGTAGGCAGGGCGAAGGTCATTTACCAAGAAATGGCCTTCGACCTCCTCAGCAAGATTCCTGATGGACTGTTCCTTGCCCTTCTCAGCAGTGTCCGAGCCCTACGCACCATGGAACGACGCAAGACTTGATTCCCATTTCAGTCGAGCCTTGCGACACACTTCAGTGGCCTCTAATGTCTCCAGGGAGATGGTATTCTGCCTTGTCCTTGGGCGTATGCCAATGGACTCCTGAGCTGCTTCGAGTGTTACATGCTTGAAGGACTCCCACAGAGCAACTGGGTCCGTCAGGTTGCTGGTTACTGTGAATCGGTCAGAGACTGCCGTGGCGAACCCACGTGCACACTCCTCCTCCCTTAGTCTGTCCAAGTGAAACACCTTAGGGTGGCCACTGGAGGGACGGGGAGTTTTGAAGTGGACCCGCAGGGTAGCCACAAGCAGCCTATGGTCGGTGCCACAGAAATCGGCACTCCGGTAAACCCTGCAGTTCTGGAGGATCCTCCATCGCGTGCTGACAAGAATGTGGTCGATCTCCTTGGCCACATTACCCGTATCGCTGTACCAAGTCCAGCGATGCGGGTTGGAGTGCTGGTACCAGGAGCCAGAGATCCTCATTTTCTGGGACCTAGCAAAGTCCCGGAGAAGGAGGCTATTCTCGCTGCTGGGATCAGCTCCCGAGCCATGGGGGCCGACAGACATCTCGTAGCCAGCTCGGTCACAACGGATACCGCATTGAAGTCGCCAGAACAATGCGAATGTCTCGCCGGGGGCAATCGTCTGCCACAGATGCGAGTTTGGCGTAGAACACCTCTTTCACATCGGTTTTATTACATCGGTAGGAGCGTATACAGCAATAAGAGACAAGAAGCCAAAAGCATGCTTCAGTCTCAATGCCATTGATACGTCATCAACCGGTGTCACCTCGACTACCGCGGGCTGAAGTCGACTGGAGATGGCATGGCTACACCTGGAGGTGGTGACCATCACTGCGGCCGACCAGTAGTAGGTGTAACCACCACACTGATCGTGCCGCTACAGGTCTTCTCACCTCTGAGAGGGCAGCCACCTCAACTCCCAGTCGCTTCAATTCCGCGATAGCAGAGGTAACCGCTCATCCCGCCGCAAGGACCGGATGTTCCAAGCGCCTACCGGAAAGCACGCCTGAGATATATACATAAATAATATTATATATATATATATATTAATAATATATATATATATATAATATAATATATAATATATATAATAAATATATATATAGATATAATATATATATATATAATATATATATCTATATATATATATAATATATATATAATATATATAATAATATATATATATATTAAATATATATATAATATATCATATATATATATAGTATATATAGTATATATATATATGATTACTTATATTTTATTATAATATATATAACATATATACTATATTAATAATCAATAATATTATATATATACATACATTATGGCCGCCCAAAGAACGCATGATTTAATGCATGCGAAGTATTGATATGTTATGCATTAGCGACAACGTTCACTTAATACATGAATAAATGAATGCATGGCTTACAATACATAGAGCCGCTAAATACACAACATATGTTATGTGATTATATGATAAAGATACATACGCATTGCGGGAACAGTCAGACTTAACAGCTTAACGGTCTGATTCCAGAATGTTATGGGCGTCTTGACGGCACGGAGGTTCCCCTCGATCTGCCCTCACACTTTAAACGTACATATGATACGTCATGTAACTTCATATGTTATACATTAGTTAGGTCGCTATCTCATTATCGCCCAGTATCGATCATACGAAAAGCCAGCATCACTTCCTATGGCACGACCCCTCGCACAAACATGTTTTTTGATAGGCAGAGCTCATGGCTGATACGGACCAAGTGTTCAGCTGGTGGTACTCGCCGAGGCCTTCTCGGCGACTGTGACACAGAAGATGAATACATACCATACAGGCCTTTCCGATCGCAGTGTTACAGAATACGTGATACATGAAATATATGATATACCAGCGGCCACACACACACACACACACACACACACACACACACACACACACACACACACACACACACACACACACACACACACACACACAAACATTCACATATACATATACATATAAAATCAGGAAAAAGTCGGGACGGCACTATCTTTGAAACAAGACGTACCACAATTCTAAGCATATTAGTTTTATGGTTGGGGGGAGTCAGTAATATGTTGTTGTTTTTTTCTTAAGTTTTTGTAAAATAATAAAGTGCCAGAACTGTGTATATCCGTGTGTATATAGAAGCGCAATTATACGCTATATTTTTTAATCTATTAGTAAAACAGTCCCGCCATTTAAATAATATAGATTCTAATACCTAGGTTAAGATATAAGAATAGGTATAGGGACCATCATAAATAAAATGTAGAGCTAATTGCCTATTTCCTCGCCCAGGCAAGACAAAATTCTTGAGTATGGTTATAAAGGATCGTGAAAAGTCATCTTTAAGCATAAGGGAAATGCACAAGACAGTAGGTGTTTCTCTAGCTTTTCAGTTCTAAGACTAGTAGCACCAAGGCTGAGCGTCGTCAGGGTTCTTTTTGGTTGAATTTACGGGGCTTAACCCCTTGACCTGGGTTGTCCTTATACCTTGAGTGTGCGTGGTGTGTGTGCCATCACCCAATTGTGTTTAATGATAATTACGAATACTGAGTGTACTACCAAAGTAACAAATTGTACAAGGGACCGTTGGCAAGCCCTGGGGAGTGTATGTGTGGCATCACTTAACCTGGCGGTCAGGCACCTCCTCGCTGTCCTGCCATTAAAGAGGACATTCGGAGCCACCGCGCTGCCAATTACCCCCTCAACCTCCCACCTTATGGGAGGGATTGATTCTACTGGCTCTACAGACATGAAAGATTCACCTGCCGACCCGACGCGATTGACGAGGGTTTTAAACTCATTAAGATAAAAAAGGAGAAGGAAATGAAGACAGCATAGCGAGACACAAGCAAATTGACTTATGAACCTCCCAGCGCGAACCCATCACCCGCGGGACAGGTACATCCGACTGGACTTTTCTTAGAATATGTTTACGGCAGACAAAATTAGGTGGGTGAGGGAAGTCAGCCAACTGCTGCTTCTCCAAGAGGAAGGTCCACTGGACATGGTGCAAGGGATATGGCGATCCACTTGCTACATCTGTGCCCGACGGAATCAGCAAAATTATGTGGATATGATAGATAATGGCACTGTTACAGGAATTTCCCTCTAGAATAATGAAGATTATCGGCCCAAAAGCAAAAGATACACGACTACCTGGTTACCAGGTTACCAGACGAGACCCCTACAGATGAAGCAATGCACTTTCCTGGTGTTTTTGAAAGCTTGAAGAATTTACAAGGACGGACAACCCCTGAAAAGGATCATGACTGTATGGAGCCGAGAACAGCCACCCCCTACTGAATACCGTTTCTTTGAAGGTACATAGAGCCGAGCTCTATTTGGTGGCGGAGCTCAAAGATTGTGGCCTGCTACAAGTGCCAGGGTTATGACCACGTATCCAAATATTGCAGGAAAGAAACAGTTTGTGCTCTCCATGCAGCAGCTCACTAGACAAATGATTGCCTTGCAAAAAACAATGAGAACAGCGACAACAAAGACAGATGCGGAGCGCTAGATGTTAGACCTATAAGCCGTCACTCACACATTCGCACCCCTGCCCCAACTGTATCCATCGACGGCGATGCCCAGCCCAGCTACACCCCACTCAGTACCGTGTGATTACCAACCTATAGGAATTCCAGCAAAAAATCAAGGAAATAACCGAGGAAATAAAAAGCCTCGGGCAAGATGTTGATGAATTGTAAAGAAATGTCATTAGGAGAAAATGATAGACTATATCCTTTTTATGATTTCAGTGATATTGAAAATACGGATGATAGCTCTAGTACTACTACTAATATTACACACGACACCATCAACAAATCATCTGAAAATGGTGATGACAGTGAAAATAACGCAGATGAAGATATGCAGGAAATAGCAGAATCATAGGAGAACACTTATAAGATGATATCAAGTACGAATTATATGTATAATATCGATATAAGAAAAATAAGCAGAACTTTTGCAAATAAAGAAGAAGCAACAGAATTTTGTAATGCCATGCAAAACAAACGCAAATTAAAGAGCTTCATTAAACAGATGTAACCAATCAGCTCATAATTGGGTGTGATGGGAAAAAAATTATAAAAACTTCAGTCACAGAATATACGTGGTGTCAATTGTAAATTTAATGACCTGCTTTACTATATGCATAATAATATATGTTTAAATGAGCCACTAAAATAAAACCCACCCCTAGAATTAGAGGGTACCACTCCTATACAAATACAGGAATGACTTATGTTGGTGACACCACAGCGGTCTGATGACAACAATGTGCAGTATTAGCACTTACAATGTATTAGCAGGGTGTAAAGTTTCAAACTGATTCATTGCTGTATTTCAGAATCACAGATTTTAATTTTAGACATTCCCATTTGGAGATAGTTAATGAAATGAAAATGGAGTTGAGACATTTTGTGAACAATAGATCTATGACTGTATAGGATTCCAGCAGGGAAGGCTAGATTATGCAATAAGCAAGGATCTTGTGCATGGTAATGTCGGAAGCATGCATGCGACAGAGCTAAACCAGTGACCACTTTGCAATAAATTTGCTGTTGATAACAGTCAATCTGCAGAACCAAATAGACTCAAAATTTCTATTCTTCCACACCTCGAGCACAGCTTTAAATTCTTTATGGATATGGCAAAAGTGGTCAACACCTGGGTCTGTCCAAAGAAAACTTAAGATGTAACCAGTGCTGAGCAATGTTCTAACAGCCATATAACTACATACAGTCTATTGATTGATTGGTATTAATAATGATCTGCCTGGCCAACAGCTAAGCAACAAATACTTTATTGTATTGAAATAGAATATTCAAACCTATAAAAAAACAATCAATAAATGTCTTATAAATAGATATTTAAAACAGTTAATATTATATTGAAAACCAGAATATTATGCTCTACATATATAAAAATATGCATAAACATGATGCATAAATAAAATTTATAAAAAAAAATATTAGTCTCCCTTAGGAAACTAATAAGACCCATGTCACAATCCTCCCTCAATATATTTTTCAGTGTTTGTGGGGGAGACAAGTACATACGACTTTGGTCTGAGAATGTTGCACATATTTCCACTACATGTGCAACCATTAATGGATCTTGGCATCCCTCACAGTGTGCTTAACTTTTGGCCATCATCGGCCCATGAGTCAGTCTTGTGTGCCTGATTCTTGTTGGTTGGGATATATGCTGGTCACCCATCTGCCAAGGCCATTTCTAATCTCTCGCAGTTTGTTTTAGAGATATGCCTCCATTGTTCCATCCACTTATGATGAGGGCAACTTCTGATGTTGAGTTTTAAGTCGGTGTGTTGGAAAGGAAAACAGACATCACAGGGCTGAATGGCAGAGTTATCTTTTTATGTGCTGACATCAGTGCAAGCCAATCTTGAACCTCCCTTACCACTTTATGTGATGAGGTTAAGCTCTTGATTGCTTACAAAGCACTACAAGAGGCTGCAGCAGAAACTACTAAATGCAATCTTCCTTCTGCCTCTACTAGAACTACAATTTTT
>NC_051387.1:40003486-40013639 GCF_015228065.2 Penaeus monodon
GGAGATCCTCCATCGCGTCTGACAAAAATGTGGTCGATCCCCTTTGGGCCAAATTACCCGTATCGCTGAACCAATCCCGAGCGGGTTGGATGCGGGTACCAGACCCAGAGTCCTTTTTTTTCTGGGACCTAGCAAAGCCCCGGAGAAGGAGGCTATTCTCGCTGCTGGGACAGCCCCGGCCGGGGGGCCGACAGCATTCGTAGCCAGCTCGGCCCAAAACCGATACCGCATTAAGTGCCCAGAAAATGCGAATGTCTCGGGGGGGCAATCGTCTGCCACAGATGCGGTTGGCGTAGAACACCTCTTTCAATGGGTTTTTTATTACATGGGGTAAAAAGCGTATACACAATAAAAACCCCGAACCCAAAAAGCAGCTTCAGTCTAAATGCCATGATCGCTCATAAACCCGGTGTACCTCGACTACCGGGGGCTGAAGTCGACTGGAGATGGTAGGCTACACCCTGGAGGTGGTGACCATCATGCGGCCCCGACCATAGTAGGTTAACCACCCACACTGATCGTGCCGTCCATCTTCTCACCTCTGAAGGGCACCCACCTAAACTCCCAGTCGTTTAAATTTCCCGCGATAGCAGGGGTAACCCCCATCCGCCGCAAAGGACCGGATGTTCCAAGCGCCTACCCGGAAAGCACGTGAGATATAAATAATATTAATATATATATAATAATAATATATATAATATAATATATATATATTAAAATAAAAATATATATATTTAAAAATATTAAAATATATATATATATAATATATATAATATTAATATATATTTTAAATACTATAATATAAAGGGTACAATGGTTTTGGGGCAGTGACTATCGCGAATCAAATATATACATTGCATATATTAAAAATATATAAAATATAATAAATAATAAATATTATAATAAAAATATATATTATAATGTTATATTTATAAAAAATATTTTATAATATAATTATAAAAATTATATAATTTATATATATTAAAAATTTATATAAATATATATAATATATATATATATATAATATTTTAATATATATATTAAATATATTATATATATTATATATATATTATATATAATCACATATGTGGCCGCCCAAGAACGCCTAGATTTTTAAATGAGCACGCGAAGTATTTGATTATTGTTTTTTCATTAGCGACCAACCTGTTTTTTAATAATCGAATAAAGAATGCATGCTTACAATACATAGAGCGCTAAATAACAAATTTTTTTTTGATTATATGATAAAGATCATCGCATTGCGGGAACAGTCAACTTAAAGTTAAAGGGTCTGTTTCCAATGTTATGGGGTTTGACGGCAGGGATTTCCCTCGATCTGCCCTCACTTTTTAAAAACGTACATATGATACTCTGTCTTATATTTTTTAACATTATTTGGTCGCTATCTCATTACGCCCAGTATCGATCATACAAAAAGCCACATCATTTCCCTTTGGGCAGACCCCCGCACAAACATTTTTTTTTGATGGGCAAGCTATGGGATACGGCCAAGTGTTCAGTGGTTACTCCCCGAGCCTTCTCGGCGACTGTGAACGAAGAGAATACATACCATACCCCTTTCCGATCGCAGTTTAAAATCGTGATAATAAATATATATATACCAGCGGCCCACACACACCACACCCCAAACACACACACCCCAACACCACACACCACACCACACACCACACACACACACAACACACATTCACTATAATATCATATAAAACGGGAAAAAAAGTCGGGACGGCACTATTTTTTAAAAAAAGACGTACCCAATTCTAAGCATATTAGTTTTATGGTTGGGGGAGTCAGAAATATTTGTTTTTTTTTCAAATTTTTTTGTAAATAATAAAGTGCCAAACGTGTATATCCGGGGGGTATATAGAAGCGCAATTTTAAAGCATATTTTTTAATCTATTAGTAAAACGTCCCCCTTTAAATAATATAGTTCTAATCCTAGGTTAAGATTAAGAATAGGTATAGGGGCCTCATAATAAAATGTAGAGCTAATTGCCATTTTTCCCGCCCCGGCAAAACAAATTCTTTATATGGTTTTTAAAGATCGTGAAAAAACATCTTTTGCATAAGGGGAAAAGCCAAAACAGTAGGGGTTTTTCTGCTTTTCAGTTCTAAGACTAGTAGCACCCAAGGGGTGAGCGTCCTCAGGGTTCTTTTTTTTTAATTTCGGGGCTTAACCCCTTACCTGGGGTTTTCCTTTACCTTGAGGTGCGAGGTGTGTTGCCATACCCAATTGTTTAATGAAATTACGAAAAACTGAGTGTACTACCAAAAATAAAAATTGTACAAGGGACCGTTGGCAAGCCCTGGGGAGTGTATGTGTGGCATCACTTAACCTGGCGGTCAGGCACCTCCTCGCTGTCCTGCCATTAAAGAGGACATTCGGAGCCACCGCGCTGCCAATTACCCCCTCAACCCCCCACCGTATGGGGGATTGATTCTACTGGCTCTACAGACATGAAAGATTCACCTGCCGACCCGACGCGATTGACGAGGGTTTTAAACTCTTAAGATAAAAAGGAAAAGGAAATGAAGACAGCATAGCGAGACACAAGCAAATTGACTTATGAACCTCCCAGCGCGAACCCATCACCCGCGGGACAGGTACATCCGACTGGACTTTTCTTAAAATATGTTTACGGCAGACAAAATTAGGTGGGTGAGGGAAATCAGCCAACTGCTGCTTCTCCAAGAGGAAGGTTTCCCCTGGACCTGGTGCAAGGATATGGCGATCCACTTGCTACAAACTGTGGCCCGACGGAATCAGCAAAATTATGTGGATATTTATAGATAATGGCACTGTTCAGGAATTTCCCTCTAGAATAATGAAGATTTCGGCCCAAAAGCAAAAGATACACGACTACCTGGTTACCAGGTTTTCCAGACGAGACCCCTACAGATGAAGCAATGCACTTCCTGGTGTTTTTTTAAGCTTGAAGAATTTACAAGGGCGGACAACCCCTGAAAGGATCATGACCCGTATGGAGCCGAGAACAGCCACCCCCACTGAATACCGTTTTTGGGAAGTACATAGAGCCGAGCTCTATTTGGTGGCGGAGCTCAAAGATTGTGGCCTGCTACAAGTGCCAGGGTTATGACCACGTATCCAATATTGCGGAAAAAACAGTTTGTGCTCTCCATGCAGCAGCTCACTAGACAAATGATTGCCTTGCAAAAAACAATGAGAACGCGACAACAAAGACAGATGCGGAGCGCTAGATTTTTAGACCTATAAGCCGTCACTCACACATTCGCACCCCTGCCCCAACTGTATCCATCAAAGGGGCGATGCCCAGCCCAGCTACACCCCACTCAGTACCGTGTGATTACCAACCTATAGGAATTCCAGCAAAAAATCAAGGAAATAACCGAGGAAATAAAAAGCCTCGGGCAAGATGTTGATGAATTGTAAAGAAATGTCATTAGGAGAAAATGATAGACTATATCCTTTTTATGATTTCAGTGATATTGAAAATACGGATGATAGCTCTAGTACTACTACTAATATTACACACGACACCATCAACAAATCATCTGAAAAGGGTGATGACAGTGAAAATAACGCAGATGAAGATATGCAGGAAATAGCAAATCATAGGAGAACACTTATAAGATGATATCAAGTACGAATTATATGTATAATATCGATATAAGAAAAATAAGCAGAACTTTTGCAAATAAAGAAGAAGCAACAGAATTTTGTAATGCCATGCAAAACAAACGCAAATTAAAGAGCTTCATTAAACAGATGTAACCAATCAGCTCATAATTGGGTGTGATGGGAAAAAAATTATAAAAACTTCAGTCACAGAATATACGTGGTGTCAATTGTAAATTTAATGACCTGCTTTACTATATGCATAATAATATATGTTTAAATGAGCCACTAAAATAAAACCCACCCCTAGAATTAGAGGGTACCACTCCTATACAAATACAGGAATGACTTATGTTGGTGACACCACAGCGGTCTGATGACAACAATGTGCAGTATTAGCACTTACAAGGTATTTAGCAGGGTGTAAAGTTTCAAACTGATTCTTTGCTGTTTTTTCAGAATCACAATTTTAATTTTAGAACATTCCCATTTGGAGATAGTTAATAAAATGAAAATGGAGTTGAGACATTTTGTGAACAATAGATCTATGACTGTATAGATTCCAGCAGGGAAGGCTAGATTATGCAATAAGCAAGGACCTTGTGCATGGTAATGTCGGAGCATGCATGCGACAGAGCTAAACCAGTGACCACTTTGAAATAAATTTGCTGTTGATAACAGTCAATCTGCAGAACCAAATAGACTCAAAATTTCTATTCTTCCACACCTCGAGCACAGCTTTAAATTCTTTATGGATATGGCAAAAGTGGTCAACACCTGGGTCTGTCCAAAGAAAACTTAAGATGCAACCAGTGCTGAGCAATGTTCTAACAGCCATTATAATTTACATACAGTCATTGATTGTTTTGGTATTAATAATGATCTGCCTGGCCAACAGCTAAGCAACAAATACTTTATTGTATTGAAATAGAATATTCAAACCTATAAAAAAACAATCAATAAATGTCTTATAAATAGATATTTAAAACAGTTAATATTATATTGAAAACCAGAATATTATGCTCTACTATAAAAAAAATGCATAAACATGATGCATAAATAAAATTTTATAAAAAAAAAAATTAGTCTCCCTTAGGAAACTAAAAAGGGACCCATGTCACAATCCCCCCTCAATATATTTTCAGGTGTTTGTGGGGGAGACAAGTACATACGACTTTGGTCTGAGAATGTTTTCACATATTTCCACTACATGTGGGAACCATTAATGGATCTTGGCATCCCTCCAGTGTGCTTAACTTTTGGCCATCATCGGCCCATGAGTCAGTCTTTTTTGTGCCTGATTCTTGTTGGTTGGGATATATCTGGTCACCCATCTGCCAAAGGGCCATTTTCTAATCTCTCGCAGTTTGTTTTAGAGATATGCCTCCATTGTTCCAACCACTTAAAGATGAGGGCAACTTCTGATGTTGAGTTTTTAAGTCGGTGTTGTTGGAAAGGAAAAAGACATCACAGGCTGAATGGCAAAAGTTATTTTTTTTTATGTGCTGACATCAGTGCAAGCCAATCTTGAA
Organism: Penaeus monodon; assembly: GCF_015228065.2. Taxonomy (NCBI): domain Eukaryota; kingdom Metazoa; phylum Arthropoda; class Malacostraca; order Decapoda; family Penaeidae; genus Penaeus; species Penaeus monodon. Next base: position 40,008,638 of record NC_051387.1, read on the forward strand.
CCTCCCTTACCACTTTATGTGATGAGGTTAAGCTCTTGATTGCTTACAAAGCACTACAAGAGGCTGCAGCAGAAACTACTAAATGCAATCTTCCTTCTGCTCACTGCTACAACACCCACACCATTTTTAGAATCTGATCTATATATATATATATATATATATATATATATATATATATATATATATATAAAATATATTGCTCGATCCTTGGCGCTTAGGAGTTGGGTTGAGAAATCTCTCCCTAACTTCTGCTTCAAATCTCCCTCCCTTCCTTATTCCCACCAAATCCAGGGCGGGTTGGCCAAGGGGGAATTGGGGGGGGTCCAGGTAGAGAAATAGGTGAGATTAAATTGAGAGCTTCACAAGATTCCTTATTCTTCTATCAAGGAGGGTATCCTCAAGGGTTGGAAAATTTGATTGTAGATCCTGGAAAACCTTTGGTCTCGTGGGTTTTAAATCAGGTTCATGGAGTCCGGGGGGGTTTATTTCCCCCAAACGGGAAAAAAAACCCAAACCGAAGTTTGGGTAATTTGAACTGAGAAAGTAAACAGTGGGATTTTCCGGTAAATAAGCCGCACTCCCTTTCTTTTTTCCACAAAAAGTGTTTGGGTAAAAAGGTTTGCTTTTTGCACCCAAAATTTTGGGAAAGACGAAAAAATTAAACTTTTGTAGCTTTCACCTTTGCTGTTTGATTTAGGTCCCATGTTTGCCCCGAGTAAAAATTAGACCCAATTTCACCTCTGGTAAAAATGCGTTTCTTGCTCCTAAAAAAGGGAAGGATGGAACCCTTTTTCTTCTGTGGAAATAATAACCCGGTCTTGCTTGGGAAATTTCAAACCCCTGGGATGTTCCCACTGCACCCGGGTTTTTGCCATTGCATGGTCCTTTGGGTCCTGTAACTTCCTCCCAGAGCAAACCGTTAAAGTTCCACAACAACTACCAATACATACTTCCTTTGACCTTTCTTGGAAAAACAGGGTCCTTTAGGACCTCCTTTGGGGCCCCCCTCCAGCGATCTTCCAGGTTAGAGAAACTTTTTCCCCTACACTCTAACTTCCTATCAAAGGAACTTTTTAAAATGGTAATGCTCTTTTTAAACCGCTATATAAGCTTCTGAATATGCCTGTTTCCAAGTAGTATCATAAGTCTTTGAACGGTTTTGCTGTCAAGGAAATTCTGTAGTAGTCTTCATCCTCAAAAGTGCATCTTTGGTTGATCTCAATTTTCTAAACCTATATTGAGATGGTGTCAGCATGTTTTTTTTTCTTTTCTAGTATCCATGTTAACCTTAGGTTTACCATTTTCTTCATCATCTTACATATGCAGCTTGTGTCTGTAATTCTTATCTTTAGGGATAAGAATGGGTATAGTTCCTTTCCATGTGGATGACATTGTGCCCTAAGGATCCTATTGAATAGGTCCACCAGGAACTTTTGGGAGCTCTCTGATAAGTGTGATATCATATGGTATGGAATACCCTCACTTTCTGGGGCTGTCTTATGGCAGAGCTGCAGAGTCCATTTCCTTGCACAAAAATGTTGCAGTTCTACTGAGGACAAGCATTACCCGGGTTATTCAAACTTGTCCCGCCCATGCTAAAGGGTCCCCCGAGTTAATTGAGGAGACACTGTCTCCACAATGTCCATCTAGCCTCCTTTAGCACTCGCCTGACCTTGTCTCAGGCCACATCACTGGGGCATTTTTTTCAGTTGCCTTAAAAGCAGCTTTTCTTTCTCTGACAAAATTTTTGGCATTTTTCAGATCACCATGGTACCAAGGGGCGACAATACTGCCCACTCTTTGGGAATGGATGCTTCGCACAAGGGAATTTTTATGTGAGGTGATTAACAGCATCTTTAACACATTTAAAAACTTTCACAGACCTGCATCATGCTGTTTAAATTTAACATTTCCCGTTTTTATGTTCAAGTGCCTATCTGCACTCATTTTCTTGGGAAAACCATTCTCTTCCCCAAAAGTATTAAAAGTCATTTCCTTGTAATCTTAACCTGCCTATGAAACCAAATGTCACCAAAAATGAACCAAATTAAATTTATAAAATGTCCAGTTTGAATTCGGAAAAAATATGGGTGTGTCACGGTTCAGTAAAACTGCATTTACTTTGGAACAAGGACTCCAAAGGCCCTTTTCCAGGGTACACAAAATGTCTCTGTGTGCACCATTGAAATCTCCCCAAAGTAAATGGAAGGGGGAAATGCTCAGTAGATCTTCCCAAAACATCTAGTTGAGTTATGTGGAGGAAGGTAGATGGATGCAACGTTTAGGTTTTTCCCAACCTATCCTCACAGCCTTCCCCTGTAGTGTCTCTGCAGGTGGATGGCCCGGGAAGGGAATACCCTGATATATATCACTGCTATTCTCCATGGGGTCCATTATAAAAGGCCCAAAAGGGGTTTTAAATTTGGAATCCCCCAAATTTCCCCTGATCAAAATTTTGTAACATAAAAACGGGGTTTTTACTGAAGCTATTGATTTTGATAGAAAAAAAACTCTTCCTGTTGAGACAGGGGAAAAAAACCCACAATACAATAAATCTATTTTTTTGTTTTTTTTTTTTTCCCTATTAGATTTACAATTCCTCCCATTTTTCCCGGATCCCCAAAAATTTCATTGGATTAGGGTATCCAGTTCTTCAGGGTTACAAACTACCTTTTTATAAGATGTTTGGACACCCTTTGGGAATCTTAGGGGTCGTTTTGAAGGGTTTTTTCGTGGAACTATTTTCCACAGGCTTCCTTTGGACAGGCTGGTTTCTTTTCCTGGGCAAAAAACAGACCTTAGCCCTTTTGGTTTGAAGTATTTGTTTCGGTGGAGGGCCCTTGTGGTGTGGTGGCAGCTGCAGCTGTCACCATGAGGGCCCCTGATCTTGACTAATGGTTCCAAAGATCTTACTTTGGAGGGGAGTATCCTCGCGACCCCTTTACTCCTCCTTTCTGGTGGAAAACCATCAACTCAGTTTTTATTATTTGAGGTGAAATCGAACTGTGGGGGAGGGTGTTAGTGCAAGAATTTGGTAAAGGATGGCAGGAAGGAGGCAAGGACATACCTCGCTATGGGAAATAGCACATGGGCACTGCATGCTCTGAAAAAATAACTTTTTCTTGTTTCTTATTTCTTTTTTTTTTTTGTACCTTTTACCTGTTTGGGGAAGCTTCATGAACTTCTTTGCGGTAAAAGCAACTGAACCCGGGCAGTTGGTATTTCCTTGATAATCTGTTGTAGACACTTTACAATTCTTGGGTTTTCCCTTTTCCTCAAGACTTTACCTTACGGTGGTACCATGCCAACCTAACTGATTCAGAAGGATTCATTCAAAAATTTTGAAGAAAAGCTGGTGTCGATTTTCGAACCATCAACCACGATTAAATGTTTTGTGGAGCAAAAGACTTGAGCCCGGAAAAGGGATATGATGCAGACGGGCTTTCGTTGGGGACGAAAATTTAAATATGAGGCTGGGGGTGTTGATCATGTTGCACACCTCACTACCCTTTCCCTTTAATATCAAAACCATGTTTAAAAGGCCATCAAAGCTTTTTATACAAGGGATTTCTTATGGGATACATATTTACCAGGTAAGATTTCCTTTAAAAGTTGAGAAGGACTTTCTCCTTTTTCCCCTGGTCGGGAGCCCGGAAACATTCGATTCCCATTTTTGCCCTTTGGAAGCGGGAAAGGTTCCAATGTTTGGGCCCAGGGGATTCATAGTTCGAAAGGGAGAGAGGATTTTTTTGTAATTTGAGAAATCATAAAAATTAGAATTCTTCTTTTCCCTCGGTCTGAGGAAAAAACTAAAACATCTTATAGCTATCCTGCATGGCTGTTTTTTCTTTTTCTAAAGCTATAGATATCAAAGCCTTTTTTTTTGGGGGGAGCTTATATCATGTATATGTTTTTTTATTTTTGGAAAAATTATCGGTCTACCCTTTTTTATAATCATACCCTTATACATATTTTGGGTTTTGATAATAAATTTATGTACCAAAATACATAAATTGCGCGGGCCCAACCCACACACCACACACACACACGCACGCGTATGCTAGTATTATTTTAAAAAAATAAATAAATAAATACATATATAAAAATATAATATTAATATATATAATATATATAAAATATTTATATTTTATATATGTGGTTGTGTAAATATTATATATATTAATAAAATTTTATATATATATATATATATATATTATATTGTGTATATATATATATATATATTATATTATATATAATATAATATTTATGTATAATTTTTTAAAAAATAATATTATATATATATATATATATAATATATATTAATATGTAACACACACACACACCCAACACACACCCACCACACACACACCACACACACACACACACACAAGCACACACACAACACACAACACACCCCACATATATATTTTATTATAAGGGGTATAGGCCCCCAATTACATTGGCTTGAGGGGTATTGATACGGGTATTGGCTTGACTCTTTATTTTGAGAGTTGATCCCACGCAGTATAAAACCACAAGACATGTCAGTATAATCGGGGCCCCGCGGGGGTCCCCGGGCAGCTGCCGGAAAGAGGGCGGAGCTGACCTTAGGCGGGGGTAGCTAGCACGAAACCCCCTCAAACGAGGTCAGATATAAAAGGACCCCCGCCCTCGCTGAGGGGTGGTTCTTTTTTGGGACATTTGGTCACGTGGAAAAAAAGCCACGTGGGGCCACTGGTAATAGAAATAGAATTTTCCACTCCTGTAACAGAAATAGAATTTTTCCAATCTTATATTGTCGGCCCCCTACTCGCGCCTCGCCCCGGGCGCTTTAAGGGTGACCCAACTTGGCGGTCTCTCGTTCTCGTGCGTCGTCCTGGTTCATTCGTGCTGCTCGCCATGTTTTCCTCATCCTCCTGGTCCCCGTGAATCTGCTCATCCTCGTTACCAACGTCCCCGAAAGTTCGCACAGGTCCTCCTTGGAAAAACCCCCCTTTTCCCC
>NC_051387.1:40013739-40020568 GCF_015228065.2 Penaeus monodon
GTACGTGAGAAGCGCCTGGACGAGATCGTACCAGGACCGTGCGCAGACGCGCCGAGATGCCCCCCCTGCCCGACCGTAGATTCCGGACGAATTACGAGGACGTGGACGCAGGACCTGACGAGATCGTGAGACGTTGACGAGGACGCCGCGAGTTGCCTGGCCAGGACTACGGGAGGTTAAGCCGAATTGAAGTCAAGGAGGACCTGTGCGAGACTTTCGAGGACGTGTGGATAATCGAGGATGAGCAGATTACACCAGGACCAGGAGGATGAGGACAACATGGACGAAGCAGCCACGAAGTTGAACCAGGACGAACGCACGAGAACGAGACGACCAGCCAAGTTAGGTCACCCTTGAAGGCGCCTCGAGGGCGAGGCGCGAGTAGGTGGCCGAGCAATATAAGATGTGGATAATTCTATTTCTGTTACAGGATGTGGATAATTCTATTTCTATTACCAGTGGACCACGTGGCTGTTTTCCACGTGGATCCAAATGTCCCAAATAAGAACCACCCGCTCAGCGAGGGCGGAGGTCACATTTTATATCTGACCTCGTTTGACCGGAGTTCGTGCTAAGCTACCACCGCACTAAGGTCAGCTCCGCCCTCTCTCCGGGAGCAGCTGACCGTGACCTCCGCGCGGCCGATTATAACTAGACATGTCTTGTGTGTTTTATACTGCGTGGTATCAACTCTCAGAAATAAAGAGTCAAGCCGAATACCAGTATCAATACCCCTGCAAGCCAATGTAATTGGGTCCTATACCCGTTATAATAATACATATATATGTGTGTGTGTGTGTGTGTGTGTGTTGTGTGTGTGTGTGTGTGTGTGTGTGTGTGTGTGTGTGTGTGTGTGTGTGTGTGTGTGTGTGTACATATATATATATATCTATATATATATAAAACTATATATATAATATATATATATATATATATATATATATATATATATATTATATATAGATATATACACACCATATATATATATATATATATATATATATATATATATAATATATATATATATATATGTATAATATGTATTTATTTATTTTTTATTTATTTATAAATATATACATATGCATACGCGTGCGTGTGTGTGGTGTGTGTGTGTGGTGTGCGCGCCCGCGCATATATATGTATGTGTGTGTACATAAATCTTATTTATCAACCAAACGTATGTCTATAAGGATATGACATTATAAAAGTGATATGTACCGATAATTTTGCACAAAATATAAAATACATATACATGATACTAAGCTCCCCCCAAAAAAAATTGGCTTGTGCATATCTATAGCTTTAGAAAAGAAACACAGCCATGGCATGGATAGCTATACGATGTTCATAGTTGTTTCCTCAGACACGAGGAAATGAAGAATTCTAATTTGTATGATTTCTACAAATTTACAAAGAACTACCTCTCTCCCTTACGAACTATGCAATCCCCTGGCCAATCACTCTGGAACCTTTCCAGCTTCCAAAGGGCAAAAATGGGAATCGGAATGATTTCCGGGCTCCCAGACCAGGTAAAAAGGAGAAAAGTCCTTCTCAATCTATTAAGGAAATCTTACCTGGTAAATATGTATCCCATATAGTAAATACCTTGTAGTAAAAAGCTTTGATGGCCTGTTAAACATGGATCTTGATATTACATCGGAAGGTAGTTGAGGTGTGTCAACATGATCAGATCACCCCACAGCCTCATAGTTAAAGTTTCGTCACCAGACGAGAATGACCGTCTGCATGCAATATGCCATTCCTGGGCTCAAGTCTCTTGCTCTCACAAAACACTTAATCAGTGAGTTGATGGTTCGAACAATCGACACCAGCTCTTCTTCTAACTTTTGAAATGTAAGTCCTTCTGGAATCAGTTAGGTTGGCATGGTACCACCGTAAGGTAAAGTCTTGAAGGAAAAGGACAACCAAGAGTATGTGTAAAGTGTACTACAACAGATTATCAAGGAAATACCAACTGCCCAGGTTCAGTATGCTGTTAGCACTGCAAAGAAGTTCATGAAGCTTCTCCAAAGCAGTGTAAAAGGTACAAATAAAAAAAGTAATAAGAAACAAGCAGAAAGTTAGTTTTTCAGATGCAATGCATGTGCCCATGTGCTATTCCCATAGCGAGGTATGTCCTTTGCCTCCTTCCTGCCATCCTTTACCCTACTTCTTGCACTACACACCCTGCCACTACAGTTCGACTTCAGTCCTCAAATAATGAAACTGAGTCTGATGAGTTCTTCCACCAGAAACGGAGGAGTGAAGGGTCTGCTGAGGATACTCCTCCTCCCAAAGTAAGATCTTTGGAACCATTAGTCAAGACTCCAGAGGCCTCATGGTGACAGCTGCAGCTGCCACCACATCCACAATGGCCTCCACCGCTAGACAAAATACTTCTGAACCAAAGGCTCAGGTCTGTTCTTTGTCCAGGCAAAGAAATCCAGCCTGTCCAAAGGAAGCCTGTGGAAAATAGTTCCACAGTTAAACCCTTCAAAACGTACTCCTAAGATTCACCACAGGTGCTGCCAAACATCTTATAAAAAGGTAGTTTGTCAACCTGAAGAACTGGATACCCTAATCCAATGAAAATGTTGGGGATCCAGGGGAAAATGGAGGAATTGTAACATCTATGGAGAAAACCCACATACAAAAAACTAGATTTATTTATTGTGGGTTTTCTTCCGCTGTTCAACACGGAAGAGTTTTTTCTATTCAACATCTAATAGCTTCATGTAACCCAGTTTGTGTATGTCTACAAGAGATTATGATCAGGGAAAATTGAGAGGATTCCAAATTCAAACCCATTATGGGGCCTTTGGTAATGGACCTCATGGAGAACTAGCAGTGATAGTACATCAGGATATTTCCTTCCAGGCCATCCACCTGCAGATGACACTACAGGTGAAGGCTGTGAGGATAGGCTTGGCACAAACCCTTAAAAAAGTTGCATCCATCTACCTTCCTCCACATAATCTCAACATAGATTTATTTGGAAGATCTACTTGAGCAGTTGCCCTATCCATTTCTACTCTTGGGAGATTTCAATGGTTGCATCAAGAGACACTTTGTGTAGCTGTGAGAATGCCTTGGGGTCCTTGTTCTCAAGAGTAAATGCAGTTTTACTGAACCGTGACACACCCATATATTTCCGAATTCAAACTGGGACATTCTTATATTAACTGTAACTTGGTTCACTTGGTTGACAGTTGGATTTCACTAGGCAGGACATGTAAGACTTACAAGGAAATGACTTTCTAATACTTTTGGAGGAAGAGAATGGTATTCCAAGCAAATGAGTGCAGATATTGGCGACTTGAAAAATACAAAAAATGGAAACGTTATAAGTTAACAGCAGTGATGCATGGATCTGTGAAAAGATTTTCAATGTGTTCAAGATGCTGTTAATCACCTCACATCACAAATTCACCTTGTAGCAGAAGCATCCATTCCCAAAGTAGTGGGCAGTATTGTCGACCTCTGGTACCATGGTGATCTGACAAATGCCAACAAGTTGTCAGAGCAAGAAAAGCTGCATTAAGGCAACTGAAAAAAATGCCCCAGTGATGTGGCCTGAGACAAGGTCAGGCGAGTGCTAAAGGAGGCTAGATGGACATTGTGGAGACAGTGTCTCCTCAATTAACTGGGCCCCTTAGATGGCAGGGACAAGATTGTTATATCCAGGGTAAGACTTTGTCCTCATAGAACGAAATTTTTGTGAAAAAATGGACTCTGCAGCTCTGCCATAAGAACCCCCAAAAAGTGGGGATTTTCCAACCCATATGATATCCACTTATCAGAGTCCCAAAAATTCCTGGTGGACCTATTTAATAGGGTCCTTAGGGACAATGTCATCCCCTGGGAAAAGGAACTTTCCATTTTTTCCCTAAAAATAAGAAAAACAGACACAAGTGATAGAAAGGAGAAGAAATGGGAACCTAAGGTTTTCATGGATACTAAAAAAAAAAAAAACTGCCCACACCTCTCAATATAGGTTTAGAAAATTGAGATCAACCAAAGATGCACTTTTGAGGATGAAGACTACTACAGAATTCCTTTGCACAGCAACCACAGTTCAAAGATTATGATATACTTTTAAGCAGGGTTTCGAAGCTTTTGATACGGGTTTTTAAAAAGCATTACCTATTCATCAAGTTTTCCTTTCGAAGGGGAAATTTAGGGTGGTGGGGGAAAAAGTTTTTTCTAACCCGGAAGATCAGTGGATGGGGTCCCCCAAAGGGTGTCTAAATGTGACCCTGTTCCAAAGATAAGGCAATGGAATATTGATTGTTAGTCTGTATGTGGTGACTTCACACGGTATTGTTTGGGGAAGTTACAGGATGCGCAAGGGGCCATAGATGTAAAACCCGGTGCGGGGGGGCAACTACCAGGGGTTTAAATTTTTTCCCCCAGCAAACCTGGTTTTGTTTTTCACAAAAGAGAAAGGTTCCTTTCCCTCTATTAGGAGCAACCCAAAACGCTTTTTTCCCAGAGGGGAATATTGGGTTAATTTTTGATCGAGGCAAACATGGGACCTCCAAAAACAAAAAGGGTAAAAAGCTAAAAATGCTTTTTTTTTGCGGGATCTTTCACACTTATCTTGGGGTGCAAACTGCACAATGCTTCTTTACCAAGCACTTTTTCGTGGCAAACTTGACTGGGGATGTGCGGCTTATTTCCCGGGAAACCCACTTTTTCATTTTTCCAGTTTCAAATGAAGCTCTCAAATCTTAAAAGGATTTTGGGTTTTCCCCGTAAAGTCCTGTATGCTAAGAGTGGAAAATGCCTTTTTATTACACCAGGACTCCTGAACCTATTTACAAAACGAACTCAAAGGATTCCGGATTACACCCAAATTTTCCAACCCCTTGAGGATACCGTCCTGTGATGAAGAATAAAAAATTTTGGGGAAAGCTTAAATTTAAATCTACCGGGTTTTCTAGCTACGGAACCCCCCAATTCCCCCTTTGGCCCAATCAGCCTGGATTTGGGGGAAAATAGGAGGGAGGGGATTTGAAGCAAAAGTTAGGGAGAGATTCTTAAACCCTTCCCCAAAGGCCCAATGCAATAATATAAATATATAATATATAAATTATTATATATTTTTAAAATTAATATATAGACAGATTCAAAAAAATGGTGTGGGTTTTGTGCAGTGAGCAAAGGAAGATTTTATTTAGGTTTTCTGCTGCAGCCTCTTGTAGTGGGTTTTTAACAATCAAAAACTTAAACCCCATACAAAGGGGTAAGGGGGGTTTAGATTGGCTTTCACTGATGTCAGCACAAAAATAACTCTGCCCTTTTAGCCTGGATGTCTGTTTTCCTTCAAACACCACTTAAAATCACTCAGAAGTTTTCCCCCACATAAGGGGTGGAACAATGGGGATATTTAAAACAAAATGGGGGGAGAGATTTTGAAAAAGGCCTTGGCAGATGGGGGCCCGTTTTCCCACCACAAGAATCAGGACCAAGACTGACTCTGGGCCGATGTGGGCCCAAAAATTAGCACACTGTGAGGGATCCAAGACCATTAAGGTTGACAGTGTGGAAATATGTGCAACATTTCAGACCAATGTAGTTTTTTCCCCCCAACACTGAAAAAATTTAGGGAGGGTTGGGCAGGGTCTTAAGTTTCCTAAGGGGACTAAAATTTTTTTTTTTTAAAATTTTTTTTATCTCATGTTTTTGCTATTTTTTATATATGTAGAGCTATATTCTGTTTCAATATAAATTAAAAAGTTTTAAATATTTTTAAAGAATTTATTGATTGTTTTTTTTTTTGGTTTAATACTATTTTAATACAATAAAGTTTTTTGCTTAGCTGTTTTGGGCCGGGGATCATTTTTAATACCAATCAATCAATAGACTGTATGTAGTTATATGGCTGTTAGAACATTGCTAAGCACTGGTTGCATCTTAAGTTTTCTTTGGACAGACCCAGGTGTTGACCACTTTTGCCATATCCATAAAGAATTTAAAGCTGTGCTCGAGGTGTGGAAGAATAGAAATTTTGAGTCAAATTTTGGTTCTGCAGTTGAACTGTTATCAACAGCAAATTTATTGCAAAGTGGTCACTGGTTTAGCCTGTCGCATGCATGCTTCCGACATTACCATGCACAAAATCCTTGCTTATTGCATATCTAGCCTTCCCTGCTGGAATCCTTACAGTCATAGATCTATTTGTTCACAAAATGTCTCAACTCCATTTTTCATTTCATTAACTATCTCCAATGGGAATGTCTAAAATTAAAAACTGTGATTCTGAAATACCCGCAATGAATCAGTTTGAAACTTTACACCCTGCTAATACATTGTAAGTGCTAATACTGCACATTGTTTTTCATTTAGAACCGCTGTGGTGTCACCAACATAATCATTCCTGTATTTGTATAGGAGTGGTACCCTCTAATTCTAGGGGTGGGTTTTATTTTAGTGGCTCATTTAAACATATATTATTATGCATATAGTAAAGCAGGTCATTAAATTTACAATTGACACCACGTATATTCTGTGACTGAAGTTTTTATAATTTTTTTCCCATCACACCCAATTATGAGCTGATTGGGTTTCATCTGTTTAATGAAACTCTTTAATTTGCGTTTGTTTGCATGGCATTACAAAATTCTGTTGCTTCTTCTTTTTTTGCAAAAGTTCTGCTTATTTTTCCTTATATGATATTATACATATAATTCGTACTTGATATCACTTATAAGGGGTTCTCCTATGATTCTGCTATTTCCTCATATCTTCATCTGCGTATTTTCACTGTCATCCCCCCAAAAAGTTTCAGAAAGATTTTAAAAGTTGGATTGTCTAATTTTTTTTGTTA
>NC_051387.1:40020668-40028168 GCF_015228065.2 Penaeus monodon
GGGGAACCCCATCACCCGCGGGACAGGTACATCTGACGGACTTTTCTTAGAAATGTTTAGGGCAGACAAATTAGGGGGGTGGGGGAAAGTCACCCAAACGCTGCTTCTCCAAAGGGGAAGGTCCACTGGACATGGGCAAGGATAGGGCGCCCCTTTGCTACATCTGTGCCGACGGAATCAGAAAAAATTATTGGATAGTAGAAAAAGCACTGTTCGGGAATTTCCCTCTGAATAATGAAGATTATGGCCCAAAGAAAAGATACACGATACCTGGTTACCGGTTACCAGACGAGACCCCTAAGATAAAGCAAGCACTTTCGGGTTTTTTTTGAAAGCTTGAAGAATTTAAAAGGGACGGAAAACCCCTAAAAAGGGATCATGCGTATGGAGCCGAACCCACCCCCTATGAATACCGTTTCTTTGAAGTACATAGAGCCAGCTCTTTTTGGTGGCGGAGCTCAAAGATTGTCCCCTGCTACAAGTGCCAGGGTTATGACCCTTTCCAAATATTGCAGGAAAAAACATTTTGTGCTCTCCATGCCGCTCACTAGACAAATGTTTGCCTTGCAAAAAAAAGGGAAACAGCGACAAAAAGCCAGATGCGGACGCTAGATGTTAGACCTAAAAGCCGTCACTCAAATTTGGGGCCCCCCCTCCCCAACTGACCCTGACGGCATGCCCAGCCCAGTACACCCCCTCATACCGTGTGTTTCCCAACCTATGGGAAAATTCCGAAAAAAATCAAGGAAATAACCGAGGAAAAAAAAAAGCCTGGGGCAAGATTTTGATGAATTGTAAAGAATGTCTTTGGGAAAAATGATAGACTAACCCTTTTTATGATTTCAGTGTATTGAAAATCGGATATAGCTCAGTACTCACTAATATTACAACGACACCATAAACAAACATCTAAAATGGTGGACAGTGAAAAAAGAGATGAGATATGCAGGAAATAGCAAATCAAAGGGAACACTTTTAAAATGATATCAAGTACGAAATTTTATGTATAATATCGATATAAGAAAAATAAACAAACTTTTTTAAATAAAGAAGAAACAACAGAATTTTGTAAAGCCATGCAAAACAAACGCAAATTAAAAACTTCATTAAACAAATGTAACCAATCACTCATAATTGGGTGTGATGGGAAAAAAATTTTAAAACCCCTTTAGCACAGAATTACGTGGTGTCAATTTTAAATTTAATGACCTGCTTTATATTCATAAAAATATATGTTTAAAATGAGCCACTAAAAAAAAACCCACCCCTGAATTAGAGGGTACCACCCCCTATCAAAACAGGAAATGACTTATGTTGGTGACACCACAGCGGTCTGATGACAAAAATGTGCATATTAGCACTTACAATTTTAGGGGGGTTAAAGTTTCAAACTGATTCTTGCTGTATTTCAGAATCACAATTTTAATTTTAGCTTTCCCTTTGGAAAATTTAATAAAATGAAAAGGATTGAGCTTTTTTGTGAACAATAGATCTATGACTGTATGGATTCCAGCAGGAAGGCTGATTATGCAATAAGCAAGGATCTTGTGCAGGTAATGTCGGAAGCATGCTGCGACGGGCTAAACCAGGGGACCATTTGCAAAAATTTGCTGTTATAAACAGCAATCTGCAGAACCAAATAGACTCAAAATTTCTATTTCCACACCTCGGCACAGCTTTAAATTCTTTATGGTAGGAAAAGTGGTCAACACCGGGGTTTTCCCAAAAGAAAACTTAAGATAAACCCAGTCTTGCAATGTTCTAACACCCATAAAAATCATACAGTCTATTGTTTGATTGTATTAAAAATGTCTGCCGGCCAACGCTAAGCAAAAAATACTTTATTGTTTGAAATAGAATTTAAAACCTAAAAAAAAAACAATCAAAAAATGTTTTAAAAATAAAAATTTTAAAAACTTAATATTATATTAAAAACCGAATATTATGCTCTACATATTAAAAATATGCTAAACATGAGCAAAAAAAAAATTTAAAAAAAAATATTTGTCTCCCTTAGGAAAATAAAAGACCCATGTCACAACTCCCTAAAATTTTTTTCAGTGTTTGTGGGGGAGGGAAAATACATACGACTTTTTGGGCTGAGAATGTTTCACTATTTCCAACATGTGCAACCCTTAATGGGTCTTGGCACCCCACCTTCTTAACTTTTGGCCATCATCGGGCCCCCGAGCAGTCTTGTGTGCCTGATTTTGTTGGTTGGGTATATGCTGGTCACCCATCTGCCAAAGGGCCTTTTAATCCTCGCGTTTGTTTAGAGATATGCCTCCATTGTTCCTCCACTTTTGATGAGGGGGAACTTTTGTGTTGAGTTTAAGTCGGTGTGTTTGGGAAAAAAAAAAGACATCACGGCTGAATGGCAGAGTTTCTTTTTATGTCTGACATCTGCAAGCCAATCTTGAACCCCCTTACCACTTTATGGATGAGTTGTCTTGATTTCTTTTAAAACACTACAAGAGGGGCAGCAGAAAATCTAAAAGCAATCTTCCTTCTGCTCCTGCTACAACACCAACCATTTTTAGAACTGATCTATATATATATAATTATATAATATATAATATATATTATAATTTATATATATATTGCATCTGATCCTTGGCGCTTAGAAGTGTGTTGAAGAAATCTCTCCCTAACTTCTGCTTCAAATCTCCCTCCCTTCCTTATTCCCACCAAATCCAGGGCTGATTGGTCCAAGGGGGGGAATTGGGGAGTTCCAGTAGCTAGAACCTAGGTGAGATTTAAATTGAGAGCTTCCACAAGATTCCTTATTCTTCTATCACAGGATCGGCTATCCTCAAGGGGGTTTGGAATTTTTAGTAGACCTGGAATCCTTTTTAGTCTCTGTTGTAAAACAGGTTTGGGGTCCTGGTGTAAAGAAAGAGGGGGTTCTCCACTCTTAGATACAGGACTTACAGGTGAAGACCCAAAGTCTTGTACAGATTGAGACTTCATTATGAACTGAAACAGTAACAGGGATTTTGGGGTAATAAGCCGCACATCCACAGTCAATTTCCCACGAAAAAGTGCTTGGGAAAAAAGCATTGTGCAGTTTGCACCCCAAGATAAGTGTGAAAGATCCCGCAAAATATTAAGCACTTTTGTAGCTTTCACCTTTAAGCTTTTTGTGGAGTCCCATTTTCCCTGAGCAAAAATTAGCCCAAGTATTTCACCTTTTGGAAAAAATGCATTTGGGCTTCTCCTAAATGGGGGAAAGGGAGGGAACCTTTCTTTTCTGGGGAAAATACAAACCATGGTCTTGCTTGGAAAAAATTTTCAACCCAGGGTTGTTCCCCTGCCCCGGGTTTACCCCTTGCATGTGTCCTTGCGCACCTGTAAGTTTCCCCCAAGCAATACCGTTGAAGTACCCACATAAGACTACCAATACAAACTTCCATTACCTGTACATTGGAAAACGGGGTCACTTTTTGGACACCCCTTTGTGGGACCCCTCCGCTGATCTTCCAGTTAGAAAAACTGTTTCCCCCCTACACTCTAACTTCCTATCGCGGGAAAACTTTGTATGAAGATAGGTAATGCTCTTTTTAAACCGCTATCATACAGCTTCATGAATATGCCATGCTTCCAAGTAGTATCATAAGTCTTTGAACATGTGATGTTGCTGTGCAAAGGAATTCTGTAGTAGTCTTCATCCTCAAAAGTGCATCTTTGGTTGATCTCAATTTTCTAAACCTATATTGAGATGGTGTCAGCATGTTTTTTTTTCTTTTCTAGTATCCTTTAACCTTGGGTTTTTACCATTTTTCTTCAATCTTACTATGCAGCTTGTGTTTTTCGGGGAATTTTTTTTTTTAAAATGGGTATATTTTCCCTTTTCCCTTGGATCCCTTTTGGCCCAAGGGTCCTATTGAATAGGGCCACCAGGAACTTTTTGGGAGCTCTCTGATAAGTGTGATATCATATGGGATGGAATATCCTCACTTTCTGGGGCTGTCTTATGGCAGAGCTGCAGAGTCCATTTCCTTGCACAAAAATGTTGCAGTTCTACTGAGGACAATGTCATCTACCATGGATATATTACAATCTTGTCCCATCCCCCTCTAAGGGTCCCAGAGTTAATTGAGGAGGGCACTGTCTCCACAATGTTCCCACTAGCCCCTTTAGCCACTCGCCGACTTGTCTCAGGGCCCCATCCTGGGGCTTTTTTTCAGTTGCCTTAATGCAGCTTTTCTTGCTCTGACAAATTGTTGGGATTTGTCAGATCACCCTGGTACCAAGGTCGCAATACTCCCACTCTTTGGGAAAGGATGCTTCGGTACAAGGTGAATTTTTATGTGAGGGGATTAAAAGCATCTTGAACCCAATTGAAAATTTTTCCCGATCCATGCTCCTGCTGTTAACTTATACGATTCCCGTTTGTATGTTCAAACGCCATATCTGCCTCATTTGCTTGGAATCCATTCTCTTCCTCCAAAAATTTAGAAAGTCTTTCCTTGTAATTTTTACATGTCCTGCCAGTGAAATCCAACTGTCAACCAAGGAAACCCAAATTTACAGTTAATATAAAAATGTCCAGTTTGAATTTGGGAAAATATGGGTGTGTCACGTTCAGTAAAACTGCTTTTTACTTTTGAGAAAAAGGACCCCAAAGGGCCCTTTTCTCACGGGACAAAAAGTGTCTCTGTGAGCAAACCATTGAAATCTCCCAAATAGAAATGGACGGGGCAACTCTAAATTTAAAAATTTTCCCAAAATCATTATTGAGTTATGTGGGGGAAGGGTAGTGGTGCAACAGTTTGGGGTTGGGCCAGCCTACCCTCAAGCCTTCACCTGTGTGTCATCTGCAGTGGAGGCCCGGGGAAGGGAAACCTGATATACTATCACTGCTAGTTCCCCATGGGGTCCATTTAAAAGGGGCCCCAAAAGGGTTTTTGAATTTGGAAAATCCTCTCTTTTTTCCCTGATCAAAATCCTTTAGACATACACAAACTGGGTTTAATGAAGCTATTAGATGTTGAATAAAAAAAAAAACTCTTCCGTGTTGAGACGCGGAAGAAAAACCCACAATAAAAATAAATTAGTTTTTGTTTGGGGGTTTTTTTCCTATTAGAGTTACAATTCCTCCCATTTTCCATGGATTCCCCAACATTTTCTTGGATTGGGGTATCCGTTCTTCAGGTTGACAAACTCCCTTTTTTATAAGATGTTGGCGCACCTGTGGTAAATTTTAGGAGTATTTTTAAAGGGTTTTTACTGGGAAACTATTTTCCACAGGTTTCCCTTTGGGGACAGCTGGTTTCTTTGCCGGGACAAAGAACAACCTGACCTTTGGGTTTCAAAGTTTTTTGTCTACGGTGGGGGCCTTTTGGGATGGTGGAGCTACTGTCCCAGAGGCCTCTGGAGTCTTGACTAAGGTTTCCCAAGACTTATTTTGGGGAGGGGGATTCCTCCCAGCCCCTTCCCCCTCCGTTTTGGTGAAAACTCATCAGACTCAGTTTCTTTATTTGAGGACTGAAGTCAAACTGTAGTGGCAGGGTGTGTAGTGCAAAATAGGGAAAAGGAGGGCAGGAAGGAGGCAAAGGACATACTCGCTATGGAATAGCACATGGGCCATGATTGCATCTGAAAAACTAACTTTCTGCTTTTTTCTTATTACTTTTTTTATTTGTCCCTTTTTACACTGCTTTGGAAAACTTCATGAACTTCTTTGCAGTGCTAACGCATACTAACCTGGGGGTTGGTATTTCCTTTATAATCTGTTGTATACACTTTACACATACTCTTGGTTTTCCCTTTTCTTCAAAACTTTACCTCGGGGGGAATCCCAAACCCTAATATTCCGGGTTCCCCAAAAATTTAAAGAAGGCTGGTGTGATTGTTCGAACCATAACTCCGATTAAGTGTTTTTGGGGACAAAGCTTACCCAAAGGATATTCATGAACGTATTTCCGGTAAAATTTCTATAGGTTGGGGATTTTGTCTTTTAACCCCTTACCCCGGAATATCGATCCATTTTTCCCTTTTTTTTTTTTTTGGGGGGTCTTGTCCGGTTTTTTCCTTTTTTTTTTTTTTTTTTTTTTTTTTTTTTTATTTTTTTTTTGGGAAGCGGGAAAAGGTTTTCCAAGTGATTGCCAGGGGATTGCTAGTTTTAAGGGAGAGGGGTAGTTCTTTGTAAATTTGTAGAAATCATAAAAATTAGAATTCTTCTTTTCCTCGTGTCTGAGGAAAAAACAAAACAGAAGCTATCCATCCCCATGGCTGTTTTTCTTTTCTAAAGCTATAGTATGCACAACCCAAATTTTTTGGGGGGACTTGTATCATGTTATGTATTTTATATTTTGTGCAAATTTCGGTACATACCCCTTTTATATGTCTACCTTTGACATAGTTTGGTTGATAAAAAAGTTTAGTCACACACCTACATAATATGCGCGGGCGCGCACACACAAACACACACACAACACACGCACGCGTATCTATGTTTTAATTTTAAATAAAAAAAATAAATAAATACTTAATACATAATTATATTATATATTTTTTTAATAATATATATATATATATATATATATATCTAGTGTGTGTAAATATATATATTATTATATAATATATATATATATATATATATATATAATATTATATGTGTGTTATATTATATATATAATAATTAAAAATTTTATATATATATATATATAATGTATATATATATATATATATAAAATAATATATATATATATATATATTATATTATAATATGTACACAACAACACACACACACACAACACCCCACCACACACACCACACACACACACCCCAAAGCACACACACAACACACACACACAACACATATATATGTATTTTATAACGGTATGGACCAATTACTTTGGGTTGCGGGGTTTTTGATACTGGTATGGCTTGACTCTTTTTTTCTAAGTGATACCACGCAGTATAAAAACACAAAGACAGTTAGTATAATCGGCGCGCGGAGGTCCGGTCAGCTGCTCGGAGAGAGGGGGGAGCTGCCCTTTATGCGGGGGTAGCTTAGCACGAACCCCCGGTAAAACGAGGTCAGATTTTAAAAATGGGGGGCCCTCCGCCCCCTGGGGGGGGTTCTTATTTGGGCATTTGGATCCACGGGAAAACACCACGGGGTCCACTGGTAATAAAAAAGAATTATCACATCCGTAACAGAAATAGAATTTCCCATCTTATTGCTCGGCCCCCTACTCCGCCCGCCCTCGAGGCGCCTAAAGGGTGACCTAATTGGGCTGGTGTCTCGTTCTGGCGTCGTCCGGTTAAACTTCGGGGCTCTCGTCCTGTTGTCCCATCCTCCTGGCCCCGGTGAAATCTGCTCATCCTCGATTACCCACACGTCCTAAAAAGTCTCGCCAGGTCCTCCTTGACTTCAGATTCGGTTTAACCTCCTCGTAGTCCTGGCCCCCCCTAACTGGGGCGGCGTCCTCGTCCCCACGTCCTCACAGATCTCGTCCGGGCCCTTCCGCGCCACACGTCCTCGTAATTTTC
>NC_051387.1:40033168-40035668 GCF_015228065.2 Penaeus monodon
CTCGTTCTGGTGCTTTGTACGGGGTGCATCTTCATGGCGCTCGTCCCTGCCCTCCTCACCCTCCGGGCCCTCTGTGAACGTCCGCCCTCGGCCCCACGTCCTCGAAATCCGCACAGGTCCTCCTTACTTCGGATTTTAACCCCCTCGTACCCGGGCCGGGCCTAACTCGGTGGCGTCCTGGGCCAGTCCTCCAGATCTCGCCAGGCCTTTCGGGGGCAGCTGCCCTCGTCTCGTATCTTCACTGGTTTAAAACGGCGTCGGACGGGGTTTGGGGCATCTTGGGGGCTGATACCTTGCTACAGTCCTGGATTGAAGGGATCTGGGGCGTCTGGGGGGGGGGGGGGGGGGCAACCGGAGGTTCAGGGGCACGCCGTCCACAACATCATGGACGGTTTAAACCCCTGCTCTGATTAAAAAAACCGGGTCCACAGGCTTGTGATCTTCGTGACGTCCTTCCCACGGCATCCTGGTCCGGAACTGTAGCAGATTTCCTTCGGTCCCCGTGTCGGCCGACTGAAATATAAGTCGGGGAACCCGGATCATACACATAAGGGACAGAGTAAGAAAAAAGAAGGCAACACAGAAGAGGGGTTTAAACTGCCACTAGCCGGTGTTTAAAAAAATTTGCATTTTTAATGTTATTTTTTTCTCCTATTTTTTTTTTTTTCATTTTGTGTTTTTTTTTCAAAAAGAAAAAAAAAATAAAAGAGGGAAACGTCAGTATAAATCCCAGGGACCCCCTTGAACTCCCAACCCGTTTTGATGATATGAGATAGAAAAGGGGAAATGACCTCGCAATACGGGGTTTTACTTAAACCCACAGTCGTCACCGAGAAGAAATAAAAGTAACTTGTACATCATGTACAAGCCCCTCGACATTCAGAAAAAATTTGGGGGCTAAAGAGATACACCATAAATTTTACGCCGGTACTAAGACAAAACCAACCTTTTGAAAAGGGTAGGTTTTGCCCTGCTTTATGAGTGAGGTGAATGTGTGTGGTGTGGGTGTGGGTGCAGCGTGTGAATGAGAGGAAAGCGAGAGTGACCTCACACAGAGAAAATCACAAACACGAATATTAATGTTACTATAACTAAGTAAATTACATGCTAGCTATAAAAAATTATTTCAACCCACCTGAATTAACTTTTAAATGATATGCAAAGAATGTACGCAGAATAAAGGGTGACATGAAAAATATATTACAAACTATTTAAAAAGCAAATCTTCTCGGGGTCGAAATCTGAACTCCCGAGGTACATGTCTAGCTTTTGCATGCCGACCTCATTAAAAAATCTTAACGGGGGGGTCCTATACCTAAATGCTGTATTGCTAGGCGACTTAGCCAGGGAAAACATAAGATAACCTCTCTCTTCTGCGTACTGTGATGGGGGCTTACAAAATTCCTAAGGATATTTAAATATCACGAATCACACAAAAGTTTGGATGACCCAAAAACAGCAAGCGATTTAGGGGGGTGGAAAAGGGGTTTAAAAAGCGAATAATGATTCAGCTAAACCCCTAGTCCTACATTTTTTAAAGAACATAATCGCGGGGCACACCACTCAAAAAGGGGCTGAAAATTATTTTACCCACTTTTTGAACGATGGGGCGAATCTATTAGGCGTTTACCAACCCCGGGGGAATATGGGCAATCCTGTGCACTAGATAGGGGAAATCCTACCTATATTCAAATAATGTTTTTAAAAAATGCGTTACAAACTCCGTTCTAGCGCTGACAGAACGTGTCACCCAAAACAAGTAACAAGCTATGGTTTTTCCCAAAGGGGTCAACAAAAAAACAACCAAAAAACAGGAACCCCCGCGGTCATCAACCCCCTTCCCCCCTCGCCCCCCGACCGGGAAAAAAGAAAATAAGGGCGGTCAAAAACCAAAAAACCTTTTCTCTTCCAAATGACTGCAAGCGAAAGAAAAAGGGGCGGGCAGTAAGCCGAGGAGAGGAAAAATGAAATGATATTGTGATAAGTAAAAACACAAAAAACGTTAAATTCGTTGCGATGAAAAATAAAATCTCTAAAAACAAAAGAAATAAATTATTCTTAACTAACGAAGATATTCAGTTTATTGATTTATACTCGATCACAAAGGAAATGCATTGAGGGGAAGGAATAGTGTGAGAAAGTGCCTTTTCTGTCTTGACCCTTTTTCCATAAAAAAAAATACGTCTTAACACATGTATGGGGGAAGGAAGGGGAAAAAAAATAAAAAAGGGGGCCCAAAAGTTTACTTTCGTGATTTTTTCTTAGCCAGTCTTGAACGACGAGCGGTTTTCTTCGAAGGTTGCGTTCATGCTGCGAGCCAGAAAGGGCGCGCGCCACCCTGCCACCAGATATAACTGGGGACGAAAATCTAGAGGGCCCAGGTCATCCCCCGGGATAAATGTGACAGTTCCCGTGGAGGAACGATAGTGCAGCTGGAGAAGCAAAGGGGGGGGGGGGTGAGGTCACCGGGCCCCCTCGCTACACTTTTGCCCCTGTAAAC
>NC_051387.1:40040668-40062523 GCF_015228065.2 Penaeus monodon
AATTTTATTGTATAATATATAATATATAAATTTATATATATATATATATATTATATATAAATTAAAATTTTTGTGTGTGTGTGTGTGTGTGTGTGTTGGCGCACCATACGTATGTGTGTGTTATATATTTTTTATATATATAATATATATTATATAATATTAAAAATTAATATATATATATTATAATATAAATTTTACAAGTTCGAGGGCAACATTTTCTTTACGCGAATTTTGCCAATTTTTTTCAGACATATTTGACAAAAACTTTTACTTTTTACATGCGGAGCCCGCAAGTCTGTGTGGGGGAGCACTCAAAGTTTTCACCTCCCAAGTCAAAATTTTGGAACAAAAACTCCCCATTCATTTTTTTTGGAACGTACTCGTGGGGTTTTCCATGAATTGCGCCCAAAAGGGAAAAAAAAAATCAAATGTTTTGTAGTATATATAAAATATATATATAATAATTTAATATTATTAATTTTATTATGTTGTTATTGAACGTAGTATGTGTGTGAAATTAATTTTATATTATTATAAAATATATATTATTAAATTTTATTATAATTTTTATATATTATATATATATTATATATATATATAAAATATTTATATATATATAATATATTATATATATATATTTATATATATATTATATATATATATAAAATATAATATTTTATATATAATAATACTACAAATATACATATATATATATATATTAAAAATATATATATATACATAAAAAAACATTTGATTGTTTTTCTTTGGCGCAATACATGGGCAAGCGCCACGAGTACGTTTTACAAAAAAGAAACGGAGATTTTTTTTCCAAATTTTGACATCGGAGGGGACAACTTTGAGTGCTCTCCCCACCAGACTTGCAGGTGCTCCCCAGTTAAAAGTAAAGATTTGTCAAAATAGTCTGAAAAAAAATTGTGCAAAATTTCCCTAAAAAAAATGTTGACCTACGATACTTGTATATATATATTATAATATATATATATTATATATATATATATATATATATATAATAAAATTTTAAATACATACATATATATACACACACATACGTATGTGTGCGCACACACCCAACACACACAACCCCCACACACACATATATAATATATATATATAATATATATATATAAAAATTATATATATATATATATATACTATTAAAAATTATATATAATAATAATATAAATATATTTTATATATATATATAAAAAATACCAACACACCCACACCCACACCACACACCCCAAAACCACACAAAATATATATATAATATATATTATTATTTATATATATAATGTATATATAATACAATATATTATAATATATATATATATTTTAAAATAAAATATATATATATATATTAATATATATTGTGGTGTGTGTATGTGTGGTATGGTGTTTTTTGTGTGTGTGTGTGTGTGTGTTGTGTGTGGGGGGTGTGTGGGGTTTGTGGGGTGGTGTGGTTTTTTGTGGTGTGTATGTATGTGGTGGTAGTAGTAGTATGTATTGCTGCTTAATTAGTTTTTATGTTATGATGGACAAGAGAGTTTCCTACCAAAAGCTGACTCTAACGTTCATTTCAACCTAATGAATCCAAAATTTTTTTGTTGCTAATATCATAAAAACACGTTACTGGTGTGGATTTTTGTCATCTACAAAAATTATTCTATTATTTCACAAGAGAAAAAAATTATCTGGCCCACGTTTTTTGTACCTCTTTCAAACGATGTAAGTTTCCTTTTCTGGAGCAAAAATTAGTCTAATTACCTCGGGGAATGGTGGGGAACAGTTTTGCAGCAGCCTTTTTTGCTCCTCGTTTTCAGAAACATTTTTTTTCACATTTGGGGCCCCTTCTTTTATCTTTTTCTTTGTCCGTTTGGGAGCATGAATTATATTATTTTTGAGCCCTGCCCCCCCCGAAAATTATAAAAATGAATAAAAATACTAAATAAACAAGGTCTTTAACGGCGAATTCAACGCTAAAACACATGTAGCGCCGTACCTATAAACAACACAAAAAGCACACGCTTTTGTCCCCATTTTGTTATGTCCATGGGGTTTTAGAGAGCTGATGGCGGGAGCCAAAATCTCTGTCTTGGCCCAGCAAAAACCCGGAGAAGACGTTTTACTACTGAATCACTCCCGAGCCATTGGGCTGACAGACCAGCTCGATCACAGCCCATACCGCATTGGATTTTTCCGTACAATGTGAATATCTTGCCCGGGGAATTTCTCTGCCAAGATGCAATTTTTGGGGTAGACGCTTCTTTTTCACGTACAAACTTCGGGAGGAAAGATACAGCAAAAAGAGACACAAAACCAAAAACATGCTTCAATTTTTAGTGGAATAAAAGGGCCTCTTTGGCAAAGCCAACCCCGCTGTTAGTTAAGAAAAGGGTAAACAGCTGCCCAAATTTAGTTAAGCGTGACGTCATTCTTGGCTTCACCGTCTCTGTAATGCGCCCGTGCAGACAAATTTAAATTAAAAAAGTCGTTAGGGATTTCAAAAAACAATGTTATTAGGGCCCTCTGTCGTTAGTTTGAGTTAAAAATAAAAAGAATTTTATATATCTTTTTACAACTAATTATTAAGATATTGCGGAATAGAACAAAACATTTAGAAAACTAGGGAAAACAATTACTATTTTTGGTACTTTTCACTGGGGAATACTGTTTTTGAATGAATTCCTTTTGATTTCAATTACACTTTTTCCCGGTGTTTTTACATTAAAGTAAAAAATCTTATAATGAGCATTAAAATTTTTCACATAAAAAAAGTTAACCCAAATTTTTAATGATAAAATTTTTTCACAAAAAGTCTGTAAGGGGGATATTTCTCGAAGCGGGAAAATGCACAGGGCTGACAATATTCTTCCCACGGATTCGCTCTCCCCCAGCCTCTGGAAAGTTAATATTCACGGGGCAAAAAAAGCAAAAAGAGACGCGATTATTGCAGTATCAGAATAGTACGGGAAAAAGGAAACAATCATTTTGGATAGAATAATGTCAGGGTAAATTAATACAAAATAAGAAAAATTATTAAGAGGGTCTTACTTTTACATTTTCCTATTTAAAGTGAGCATTTTCAGAAGATATTGAAATAATTAAAGAAAAATAGATTTCGGAAGTGTGCAAAAGTTGGCTAATGTATTCCATGCAGAAAAGTTAATAATTTATCGGAAAAAAACATTATAACTTGAACAGAATAGTTTGTCATTTTTTATCTCCCCTTTTCCCTTTTTGAAGGAATGGCTACAATGTAAACCCCTCCTGTAACGCGGGGGATCCCGAATATCATTACCAAAAGTCTCTCTATTACTATCTGAAGTGTAAAGGACTCAAAACACGAAAAAAGCCCCCGCAATTTACTGTGCCATGAAAAAAGAAAAAATTTTTAGATGCTCAAAAGATGAGGCCCGTGTACCTAAATACCCCGCACGCCACGCACGCGCACGCCACACAACACACCAACAACACACACACACAACAACACACACCCACCAAACAAACCCCACACCCACACACCCCAAACACACCCCTATTTTACACCGCGCACAAACACGCACACACGGCCCGCGCCGCACACAACACACACATAACCAAAAAAATAAAAATTTTATATATATATATATATAAATATATATATATAATAATTTTAATCACGTGAAATAGCATATGTATATGGACAATATGCAATATATTTTTCTTAAAGATAATAATATTAATAAATATATTATAATAATATTAATATATAATATATTAATAATATATTTTATATATAAACGATATATAATATTATATTAATAATAATATAATATAATAAAATATCGTTTTATATTCAATATTATAGATATAAAATATAAATATAATATAATATATATTAATATATATATATATATATATTATATCGTTATATATATAATAATATATTATTATATATAATATAATATATATATATATATATATATTATTATATATAAAATATATTATATATTTTTTGTATGTAAGTTATCAATTTATTTTTCTTTTTGTAGACAAATTAAACGATATAATATATATATATAATATATATATATATAATTAATAATATATTATATATATATATATATATACTAATCACACACACAACCCTATATAATAATATAATATATATTATATAAATATTATAATATATATATATATATTATATATATATATATATATATATTATATATATGTGTTGTGTGTGTGTGTTTGTGTTGTGTGGTGTGTGTGGTGTGTGTGTGTGTGTGGTAGTGTGTATGTGTGTATGTGTGTGTGTGTGTGGGTGTGTGTGTGTGTGTGTTTGTGTGTGGTGTGTGTGTTTTGGTTGTGTGTGGGGTTTTGTAAAAACATATTTCTATCCATACATACAAACACACACACGCGTGTGTGTATACTCACCCCACACCACACACACACACAACACCAACACCACAAAACCACACACACCCACACACACACCACAACCCACACCAATATATATATATATATTATATATTATATATATATATATATATATAAATTTATTTGTTTATTCATTCATATATACCTAAATATTTTTCTATATATACATACACATACACATGCCTGTGTGTGTGTTTGAGTGTGTATGTGCGCGCGCGCGCGCGCGTGGTGTGTGTGTGTGTGTCTGTGTGTGTGTGTGTGTGGGGTGTGTGTGAAAAACAGAAACGCAGATGCTACGTTGTACCTGTTCTGGGAAAATTTCCGGGTCAATGTCCCGGGAAAACCGATCTGCACCTTCCAATACCAAAATTTTAACGGGTGGGAGTAAAAGGGTCAACCATGCATCGTACCCCGGGCATTAAGGGGTAGGGGCCCAAAGGGGGGGTGAACGGGGGAGTATAAGCGAGACGCCCCCGCAAGCCACCAAACTAGCCCCCGGGGCTAGTACAGTGATAACGTGTCGGCCTCTCATCCGAGGGGTCGGCTGTTCACGCTCCCCCCAGGTGCGAAAAGTTGCTATTGTCCCCCGGGAGGTTACTGCTGTGGCATCAGGGCGGAAAGGACAGGTTCACCCGATCAGCACCAGCTGCCCAATTCAGCGAGTGGGCAGTAGTGAAAAGGGCCGGGGCTCCCCTCAGGGCACAGCCCGGGCGAGGCTAAGCTTCGCATATGGGACTTACCTTAGCCTTAGCAAGCCACCAAAAGGGCAAAACCGAGAGGTGGGAGCTCGCTGTCCCCAAATTTGGAGCGGACGAAGATAGACTCGTAAAAGGTGTTTTAGCTTGGTTTATGTTGAAAGAAATGTGACCTCCGTACCCCCGGGTGGGGGGACGGGGTGGTGGAGGGGGACCCTGTGGGCTTGGTCGTCTGTGGTCTCTCCCCCCCCTCTTCTTAGGGAAGGCCCTTTTCTGGGGCGGTTTTCATCGAGGGGGGATTTTTTATTCCTGTGCGAAAACGGAAGCCGGGGCGACATCGCGTCCTGCTCGGGGGAAAGGGCAGCTGTTTGGAGGGAGATGTGAAGTGTCCCTCCTGCATTGCTAAGTATTTTACAGATTACCCAGGTCACGGCCTCGATACGAAATAAAAAAGTTCATTTAATTTTAATGAAAAAGGATTATTTTGAGCTATACTTATTTCTTGATTATACTGGACATACTAATTTCTTTTTTAATCAAAGGTACTTTTAAACTAATACTTTTCATTTAACTTTGTATCACTAATTGCCAGGGAAAAAAGGGACACCATACGCTGTTTGCCTGTTTATTTTTCTTAGTACCCAGCTACAATTTCATCTCTATTGTACCAGTACTAAGCTTCAACTTAAAAAAAGGGGAGTTCCAGGTAAAGTGGTAAGGGGCGAGACCCAGTCGCTCCCAAGTACCCCGGGGGACTACGCCATCTAGTCAGGGTATTGGCTACCGTCTCGACCCCACGGGCACCGAAGAGTGGCTTTTACAGTGGGGCAATCAGTGTGCAGCGGGGCCGGGGACCCCCCCGCTCCCCCCATGCTTCCTCCAGCTCTACATGCTTCCTCCAGCTGGAACTTCATACTTATCCGAGGATGACCTGCTATAGATTCGTCGCCAGTTATATCTGGGGGCAGGTGGCGCTGCTCTTCTGGCTCGCAGCATAAAACCAACCCTTCGAAAAAAATCCGCTCGTCGCTTCAAGACATGCAAAAAAAAAAAATCACGAAAGTCCCACTTTTGGGCCCCCCTTTCTTTTTTCTTTTCCCTTCCCTTCTCCCATACATTTGTTAAGACTTTTATTTTTTGTAGGGTTTAAAAAAGGTGCTAATGCCAGAAAATGGCCATTTCACACTTTCCCTTCACCTCAGATCGCTTCCGTGTGATCGATTATGAAACAAAAAACATGAATATGTTCGTTTTTTAAGTAATTTAAATTTTTTTCTCTTTTTTTTAGAGTTTTATATTTTTTTCATCTGCAACAAATTTAAAACTGTTTGTGATTTTATCTTATCACGATTCATTTCATTTTCCCTCCCTCGGCTTGACCTGACCGCCCCTTTTTCTTTCGCTTGCAGTCATTTTGGAAAGAAAAGGTTTTTTTTCCTGTCTCCCCCTGACCTTACTTCTTTTTTGGGTCGGTGGCGGGGGGGAAAGGGTCTGATGACCGCGGGGTTTCCCTGTTTTTGGTTGTTATTTTTTTTGCCCCTTTTGGGAATTTAACCATGCTTTGTTACATTGCTTTGGTGCACTTCTGTCAGCGCTAGAACGGGCTTGTACGAAATTTCATTAAAAATCATTTTTTAAAATATAGGTAGGATCTTCCCCTATCAAGTGCACGGTTGCCCGATTTTCCCCCGGGGGTTTGCGTAAAGCAATGATCTGCGCTCCATCGTTCGAAAGTAGGTAAAAAAATTTCGTTCGCCCCTTTTGAGTTGGTGGACCCGCGATTATTTTCGTTAATTATTAGGACTGGGGTTTAAGCTAGATCATTATTCCTTTTTAATCCCTTTTCTCACCCCCCTCAGTCGCGCATTTTTGGGTACATCCAAAGCGTTTGTGTGTTTCGTGATAATTTAAATATCCTTAGAATTTTGTAAGCGCCATCACAGATGCAGAAAGGCAGGTTTTCTTTAGATTCCCCCGGCTAAAGTGCCTCAGTCTTACAGCTTTTGGGATAGGACCCCCCCTTTAAGATTTTTAATGAGGTCTGGCATGCAATAGCTAACAGTCCTGGGGAGTTCAGATTTCTCCCCCAAAGAAGATTTGCTTTTTAAATAGCTTGTAATATTTTTTTTCTTCCCCCATTCATTCGGACATTTTTCCCCGCATATCATTAATGTTGAATTCATGTGGGAGTTGAAATAATTTTGATAGCTAGCTTGCAAATTTACTTCATTTAAGTAAAACAAAAATTTGTTTTTTGATTCTTTCTCTGTGTGAGGTCCCTCTCGCTTTCCTCTCATTCACACTAGCGGGCACCACACCCCACAAAAAACCACACATTCACCTAATCTAACGCAGGAAAAAAGACACTGACCCTTTTCATTAAATGGGGTTGGTTGCTGTCTTAGTACCGGCAAAAGATTTTGGTTACTCTTTGCCCCAATTTTTCTGACATGCGAGTGGTTGTACATGAGTACAAGTTACATCTATTTCTTTTCTGTGGACACTGGGTTCAAGTAAAACCCCGCTGATTGCCGAGGTCATTTCCCTATCTACCTCATATCTATCAAGACGGTTGGTAGTTCAAGGGAGGTCCATGTGGATTGATACACGTTTCCCCCTTTTATTTTTTTTTTTATCTTTTGAAAAAAAAACACAAAATGAAAAAAAAAAAAAGGAAAAAAAAAAAACTAACATTAAAAAAGCAAAAATTTTTTTAAAACCCGCTAGTGGGAGTTAACACCCCCCCTTTTGTGTTGCCTTTTTTTTTTCCTTTCTCCGTCCCTTTTGTGTATGACTGGTTTCCCCGATAAAAATATTGCAGTCGGACCGACACGGCACCCAAGGGATCCTTACATTCCGGGCACCTTAGGGGCCGTGGAAGGACGTCATCGAAATCACCTGGGCCCGTGGACCCCTTTTTTAACAGAGCAGGTTTTAAGCCGTCCATGATGTTGTGGCGGGCTTTCCGCTGAGACGCTCGGTTGCCCCCCCCCCCCCCGGACGCCCCAGATCCATTCAACTCCAGGAGCTCGTAGCAAAAGGGATCACCCCCAAGATGCCACATCCCCCGTCCCCACCCCGTTAAAACCAGATGAAGATTTCGAGGACGAGGACGGCATCCGCCCAAAAGGGCCTGGACGAGATCTGTGAGGCGTGTGGACAGGACGCCACCCAGTTTGGCCCGGCCCAGGGCACGAGGAGTCTAAAGAAACCGAAGTCAAGGAGGACCTCTGCGAGACTCTTGAGGACGTGTGGACATCGAGACGGGCAGATTACACAAGGCCCGGGGATGGGTGACGGGACGAGCAGCCATGAAGATGCACCAGTACAATGCACGCGAGAACGAGATGACCAGCAGGATAGGTCCCGGGGGGCAAATCTAAGACGCCCCGGAGGCGAGGGGTGGTAGGTGGCCAACAAATTTCAGGACCAAACGAGTAGCGACGGGGGCCCGGGGACCACACCTTTCTCCCCCAAAGCTTCCTCCGCTGCTGCTATCTCTTCCCCCACTGGAACGGTCACTACTTATCGAGGTGACCTAGGGCCCAGGAGTCGTCGCCAGCGACCACGCGGTAAGTCATAGCCCTGCCCCCCCTCCGGGCAAGCTGACCTGACCGCGCCCAGCATACACCCTATATAGCGTCTCGTTGTTCTTATACTGCGTTGTCACCTTTTAAAATAAAGAGTAAATGCTGTTAAAAATTAACTACCCTCTTTTCCCATTGATAAAGGATAAAGCCTTTTACGGGTGCCTTGTCAGGGTTTTGACTCAAAAGACGTCATGGCAACCCTGCATACTCATTAGCACGCCCCCAAAATTGTGTTGCTAAACTGGTCAAAAATTACAATTTATTAAACGTGGAAATATCATCCTGGTGGTAGTCCTCATAAAAATTACGGGACATGAGGGGCAAAAAAATTTTGCATGACATAGCAAAACCCCGTACGTGTCTTTAAAAACTTACGGGCGGCACCCCTTTCATCAGAGGAAATTAAAATTTCGTTTTGAAAAAAAATCATACATAAAAGGAGGGTAAAACCCCTAGTTCTCGATGCCATTTTCTTTGGGTTTCATATAATTTGAAACGTGCCACGGCTCGTCATGCCAAAGGGGAGGACAGGAGGGGCGAAAGCCCATACATTTTTTCTGGTTTTGGTGTGTGGTGTGTGTTTTTGTGTGTGTGTGTGTGGGGTTGTGGGTTGTGTTTGTTGTGCTTTTCCATATTTTGTATTTATTTTTTTTCTCTCTCTCAATATTTAATTCTTTTTTAATTATGTACGGGTTCTGTCCTCCCTATTTGTTTTTTTGCTTTCCTTTCTGTCAAAACTTTCTGACTATCTATCTATCTCTTTATCTACTTTCTGTCTATTTGTATCTTTTTTTTTTACCTCTACTTTCTGTCTATATTATACATATACTAAAATTTTAAGTCAAAAACTATTTTTTTCTTATTGCAATTCTTTCTCCCCTTTTTCCTTTTTTTTGTTCTTGCATTTTATCCCGTGCTCACACCCCCGTTTCGAGGGTCCTACAAATTTATGGCACAAAAGACCAAAGCGCGAGATTCTCCCGACAGTATCACGCTCTCTTTCTCTCCAAACCCACTGGAAATTGGGGAAAAGGTTCTAAAACTGCAGTTTTTCCTAGAATGGATAACATTAATGCAAGGGTTTTTTCGCAAAATGCGAACTCAAATTGCCATGGGCATGAAAACTTTCCCTGCATGAATTTTTGTATATATATTATATTATATATATATATATATAATTATATATAATTATAATATTATAAAATTATAAAATATTTTATGTTTGTGTGTGTGTGGTGTGTGTGTTGTGTGTGTGTGTTGTGGTTGTGCGTATACCTGTTTATTCTATAAAAACATTAAAAAATTATAGATATGTAAATAATTACATAAAACAAAAAATTTTATATATATCTATATATAAACATACATAATATACTTTTATATATAATGTATATATATATATATATATATATATATATATAAATATATATATATTTATATATAAATACTGTATCTTCTCTCTCTCTCTCTCTCTCTCTCTCTCTCTCTCTCTCTCTCTATATATATATATATATATATATATATTATATATATATATATATATATATGTTTACATATATACAGATAGTTACATCCGAACCAAGCCCACACACCCCACACACACACACAAAAACACCCCCAACACACACCACACACACAACCCACACATACACACCACATATATATATATATATATATATATATTATATAATATATAATATACATATACATACGTTGTATATGTACCTATATCATTTTAATATACATGATATATGTATATAAAACATAATATTATATATATATATTAATAATATATAATATTATATTACAAGGTAATAGAAAATCAAAAATAAATACATTTTTAAAAAATAGATGTACATACATATGTGTATATAAGTGGCTTTTTACATCCATACATGTGTGTGTGTGTTTGTGTATGTAATTATATATATACATATATATACTTACTTATAAAAAGTATATATTCATTAAATAAAAATTTAGAAGATAGGATATATTATATAATAAAATATATATATATTATATATATATATAATTTTATAATTACATACACATTAATATATAAAATAATATAAATAAAATTTTAATATATTTTATATATATATATATTATTATTATTATATTATATAAAAATTTTATTTTATAATATATATAATATATATATATATATATAATTATATATATTATTATATGTGGTGTGTGTGTGGGGGTGTGTTGTGTGTGTGTGTGTGTGTTGTGGTGTGTGGGTGTGGTTGCGGGGTGGCGGTGGTGGTTGTATATATGTATTATATATATAATATTATATATATATATTATATATTATATATATATATATATATTTATAAGATGTGGATAATTCTATTTCTGTTAAGGATGTGGAAATTCTATTTCTATTACCAGTGACCAGGGGCTGTTTTCCACGGGATCCAAATGCCCAATAAAAAACCACCCGCTCAGCGAGGGCGGAGGTCACTTTTTATATCTGACCTCGTTTGACCGGAGTCCGTCCCAAGTACCGACGCGTAGGGTCAGCTCTCGCCCCCCTCCGGGGGATTCGGTCAAGCAAACCCGCGGTGGTCGCCCCGCCCTCTCCCCGGGCAGCTGACCGGGGGCCCCCGGGGCGTTTTTTTCCCCTTTTAGACAACGTATGTCGCGTGCGTGTTTTCACCCCTTTACGTGTTTTTTGCGCCCCTGTCCACAAAACTAGAGTACGCATGCCTTTATATCGGGTGGCAGCGAGGGCCTTTGCATCTTTTGGCATGCAACAAACCACACCCCCGAAGAAAAATCCCTCGACCGCTAGAAGACATGTCGAAGAACAAAAAAAACATAATACACGTTTGGGCCCCCTTTTCTTTTTTCTTTTCCCTTCCTTCCCCCAACGGGTTTTTAAGCCGTTTTTTTTTTTTGGGTTAAAAGGTTGCTAATGACAGAAAATGGCACTTCTCCACATTTTTCCCAACCTCGATCGCATTTCCGTGCGATGGGGGGTAGTATCAAAAAACATAAATTCGTTCGTTAGTTAAGTAATTTAATTATTTTCTCTCTTTTTTAGAGATTTATATTTTTTCATCTACAACAATTTTAAAGCGTTCGTATTTTTCTACACAAATCCTTTCATTTTTTTTCTCGTTCCTAACCCTCCCCCCCGCCCTGCCCTGCCCTATTTTCCTTTTTTCCGGTGGGTGGCGGCGGGGGGAGGGCAATGCCGTTTGGTTCCCTTTTTTTTGGGGAGTTAACATAGCATTTTTACTTGTTTTTTTGGTGACACTTTCATGGGCGTAGAGCATGCTTTGAAACGAAATTTCATTAAATAGTATTATTTGAATATAGCGTAGGTTTCCCCCCCTTATCATAGTGCAAGGATTGCCCGATTTCCCCCGGGGGTTTGCGTAAACGCCTAATAATCTGCGCTCCGTCTTTCAAATAGGTGCAAAAAACCGAAGTTTTCGTTCGGCACCTTTTGAGTCAGTGTCCCCGCGTTTGTCCGTTAATTAATTTGGACTAGGGGTTTTTGCTAGATCTTATTCGCTATTATCCCCTTTCTCACCCCCCCAAGCGCTTCAGTTTTGGGGACCCCCCCAACGTTTTTGTGATTCGTAATTATTATCCTTCGGAATTTTTTCGAGCGCCATTACAGATACGCAGAAGAGAGCAGGGTTATAATTCCGGCTCAAATCGCTTCAGTCATTACGGCATTTGGGGATAGGATCCCCCGTTATTGAGTTTTATTGAATTTTGACGTGCAAAGCTAGACATGTACCTCGGGATTCAGATTTTTGACCCCGAAAGATTTGCTTGAAAAAAAAAAAAATTTGGGGAATATTTTTTTCATGTCACCATTCATTTATGGGGGTAATTCTGTCGCATTTCATTATATGTTGAATTCAAAGTGGTAGTTGAAATAAACTTAAATGCTAGCATTTTAATTTATTTCGTTTTGTTTTAAATGAACGCTAATATTCGGTTTGTGATTATTCTCTGTGTGAGGGCACTCTCGCCTTCCTCTCATTAACGCTAGCTGTCCTCACACACGATACACACACACCCTTTACCTCACTCAACACCCCAGGACAAAAACACTGACCCTTTTCTTAAAAAGGTGGTTTCTGTCTTTTGCCGGGGTAAAGATTTTTATGTATCTCTTTACCGCATTTTTTCCCTCGTGACGGTAGTTCGTACATAAATCAAGTTCATTATTTCTTATCTGTGTGACGACTGGGTTTAAAAAGATTTCCCCGGGTCGGATGTCGTTCCTTATCTATTCTCATATCTATCGAGTGGTTTGGGAGTTCAAATAGGTCTATCGGACCGTATGACATCCCTCTTCTATTTTCTTATTTACCTTTTTGAAAAAAAACACAAATGAAAAAAAAGAGAAAAAAAGTTAAAAAAACCCTAATTGTTATGAAAAACCGGGTATGGGAATTATCCCCCACTTCTCTGTTTTCCTTTTTTTTTTCTCTTACTTGGCCCTTATGTATGATCTGCTCCCCCACTTTATTTGCAGTGGGGCCAAAAAAAGGCAGGGAAAAGGGGGACCTTAGGATCCGTGGGAAGGGCTCATCGAAAATGCCATAGCCCGCAAAACCCGATTTTCGCGAAAAGGGTTAATCGTCCCATAAGTGGCGGGCTTGCCTGCCAGACTCCCCGTAATCCAGCGACCAGCACCTTTTCCGCGGTACCAGTCCCCCCGAATGCTGTGCTGGTGGCGCCGCAGATCGGTCAACCCCCAGGACTCGTAGCGCAGTTATCACCGCCCCAAGCCGCCCCCTGCCCCCAGCCCGTAGATTTGACGAAGATTACGAGGACGTGTGGGGCGAGAAGGACCCGGAGAGATCTGTGAGGGTGTGGACGAGGGCGCCCCCGAGTTAGGCCTGGGCCCCGGACTACGAGGGTTAAGCCCAATCTGAATCGGAGGACCTGTGCGAGACTTTCGAGGACGTGTGGATAACGAGGATGAGCGATTCCCAGGGGCCAGGAGGATGAGGACAACTGGCGGCAGCCAAAGTTAACCCGGGCGACGCACAGAACGAGACGACCCCCAAATTGGTCACCCTTGAAAAGGGGCCTCGGGGCGAGGGGCGAGTAGGTGGGCCGAGCAATATAAGATGTGGTAAATTTTATTTTTGTCAGGATG
Source organism: Penaeus monodon (assembly GCF_015228065.2). NCBI lineage: Eukaryota > Metazoa > Arthropoda > Malacostraca > Decapoda > Penaeidae > Penaeus > Penaeus monodon. Next base: position 40,054,537 of record NC_051387.1, read on the forward strand.
GTAATTTTTCTATTCCAGGGACCACGGGCTGTTTTCCACGTGGTCCAAATGTCCCAAAAAAGAACCACCCCTCAGCGGGGCGGAGGTCCATTTTATTCTGACCTTTTGACCGGAGTTGTGCTAAGCTACCCCCGCACTAAGGTAGCTCCGCCTCTCTCCGAGCAGCTGACCCTGACCTCCGCCGGCCCCATTATAACTAACATGTCTTGTTGTTTTATACTGCGTGGTACACTCTCGAAAAAAGAGTCAAGCCCAAAACCCGTATCAAACCCCTGCAAGCCCAAATTTAAATTTGGGGCCTATACCCCTTATAATATACATATATATGGTGTGTGTGTTGTGTGTGTTGTGTGCTTGTGTTGTGGTTGTGTGTGTGTGGTGTGTGTGTGTGTGTGTGTTGGTGTGTGGTGTGTACATATATATAATATATATATTATAATATATAAAATATATTATAATTATATATAACATATATATATATATATATATTATATAAAAATTATATAAATCACACACACAATATATATATAAAATATATATAAAAAATATATATATATATTTATATATTGTATATATGTTTTTATTTATTTATTTTTTTAAAATATATACATTGCATACGCGTGCGTGTGTGTGTGTGTGTGGGGGGTGTGTGCCCCCCGGCATATATATGATGTGGGTACAAAAAATCTTATTTATAAACCCAAAACGTATGTCTATAAGGATATGACTTTTATAAAAGTGATATGCCGAAAATTTTTGCACAAATATAAAAACATACATGATACAAGCTCCCCCAAAAAAAAATTTGGTTTTGTGCATATCTATAGCTTTAGAAAAGAAACACAGCCGGGGCATGGATCTATACGATTTATATTTGTTTCCTCAGACACGGGGAAAAAAGAATTCTAATTTGTATGATTTCTCAAATTACAAAGAACACCTCCCCCCCCTACGAATGCAACCCCCTGGCCAACACTCGGGAACCTTTCGCTTCCCAAAAGGGGCAAAAGGGGGAATCGGAATGATTTCCGGCTCCCAGCCCGGGGTAAAAAGAGAAATCCCCCAAATCTATTAAGAAATCTTACCGGGGAAAAATTTGTATCCCATATATAAATCCCTTGAAAAAAGCTTTGTGGCCTTTTAAACATGATCTTAATTTTCTGGGAAGTGTTGAGGGTGTCAACATGATCAGATCACCCCACACCCTCAAGTTAAATTTTTCGTCCCAGACGAGAATGCCCGTCTGCTCAATATGCCTTTCCCCTGGGCTCAAGTCTCTTGCCTCAAAAAACACTTAATCAGTGATTTGAGGTTCAACAATCGCCCCAGCTCTTTTTCTAATTTTGAAATTAAGTCCCTGGAATAGTTAGGTTGGCATGGCCCACCGAAGGAAAAGTCTTGAAGGAAAAGGACAACCAAGAGTATGGTAAGTGTATACAACAGATTATAAAGGAAAATCCAACTCCCCATTTCAGTATGTGTTAGCACGAAAAGAATTCATAAAAGCTTCTCCAAAGCAGGTAAAAGTAAAAATAAAAAAATTTAAAAAGAAAAAAGCAAAAAAGTTAGTTTTTCAGATGCAATGCATGGCCCATTCTTTTCCATAGGAGGTATGCCCTTTGCTCCTTCCTGCCCCCCTTTCCCCTATTCTTGCCTACACACCCTGCCACTACAGTTCGACTTCGTCCTCAAAAATGAAACTAGTCATGAGTTCTTCCCCCCAGAAACGGGGAGTAAGGGTCTGCTGAGGTACTCCTCCCCCCAAAGTAAGATTTTTGGGAACCATTAGTCAAGACTCCAAGGCTCATGGTGACACTGAGCTGCCCCCACATCCACAATGGCCTCCACCGCTGAAAAAATATTTCTGAACAAAGGGCTCGGTCGTTTTTTGTCCGGGAAAAGAATCCCTGCCCAAAAGGGAAGCCTGGGGAAAAATAGTTCCACAGTTAAACCCTTCAAAAGTACTCCAAAATTCCCACAGGTGTGCCAAACTCTTATAAAAAGGAGTTTGTAAACCTGAAGAATGGATACCCTTCCCAATGAAAATTTTGGGGGATCCATGGAAAGGGGGAAATTTGTAAATTAAAAAGGAAAAAAAAACCCACAAAACAAAACTGATTTTTTTGTATTGTGGGTTTTTCTTCCGCTTTTTCTCAACACGGGAAAAGTTTTTTTTTTTATTCAAATTAATAGCTTCATGTAACCCCGTTTGTTATGTTACAAGAGATTATGATCAGGGAAAAATTTAGAGGATTCCCAAAATTTAAACCCCTTTTTGGGGCCTTTGAAATGGACCTCATGGAGAAATGAGTGATGTATATCGGGTATTCCCCTTTCCCGGCCACCCCTGCAATGACACTACAGGTGAAGGGTGTGGGTAGGCTTGGCCAACCTTAACTGTTGATCCTCTACCCCTTTCCCCCAAAATCTAACTAGGATTTGGAAGTTTTACTTGAGCATTGCCCTGTCCTTTCTATTTGGGAGATTTCAATGGTTAGCATCACGAGACCTTTGTGAGCCTGTGAAAAGGGCCTTGGACCCCTTGGGTTCCAAGAGTAATCAGTTTTACTGAACCGTGACACACCAATTTTTTCCAAATTCAAACGGGACTTTCTTATTTAACTGTAACTTGGTTCATTTGGGTTGACAGTTGGATTTCACTGGGCAGGACAGTAAACTTAAAAGGAAAGTTTTTCAATACTTTTGGAGGAAGAGAATGGTTTTCAAGCAATGAGTGCAGATATGGCGACTTGAACTCAACGGGAATCGTTATAAGTTAACAGCATGATGCGGGATCGTGAAAGATTTTAAATGTGTTAAAGATGTTTTTAATCACCTAACATACAAATTCCCTTGTAGCAGAAGCATCCTTTCCCAAAAAGTAGGGGCAGTATTGTCGCCTCTGGTACCATGGTGATCTGACAAATCCCAACAAGTTGTCAAGCAAAAAAGCTGCTTAAGGCAACTGAAAAAATGCCCCAGTGATGGGGCCCTGAACAAGGTAGGCGAGTGCAAAAGGAGGCTAGTGGACATTGGGAGACAGTGTCTCCTCATTAAACCCGGGGACCCTTTTAGCATGGCATGGACAAGATTGTAAAAACCCTGGAGATGACATTGTCCTCAGTAGAACTGCAACATTTTTGTGCAAGGAAATGGACTCTGCAGCTCTGCCATAAGACAGCCCCAGAAAGTGAGGATATTCCATACCATATGATATCACACTTATCAGAGAGCTCCCAAAAGTTCCTGGTGGACCTATTCAATAGGATCCTTAGGGGCCCAAAGTATCCATGGAAAGGACTTAAACCCCTTTTTTCCCTAAAATAAGAATTACAGACCAAGCTGCATATGTAAAATGATGAAGAAAATGGTAAACCTAAGGTTAACATGGATACTAGAAAAGAAAAAAAAACATGCTGACACCATCTCAATATAGGTTTAGAAAATTGAGATCAACCAAAGATGATTTTTGGGATGAAGACACTACAAAAATTTTGCACGAAACATCAATGTTCAAAGATTTTGTACTACTTGGAAGCAGGGCATATTCAGAAGCTGAGATAGCGGTTTAAAAAAGAGCTTTACCTATCTTATAAAAAGTTTCCCCTTGCTGATAGGAATTTTTTAGAGTGTAGGTGGAAACAGTTTCTCTAACCGGAAGTCACGGGAGGGGGCCCCCCAAAAGGGGTGTCCAAAAAGTGACCCTTTTTTCCAAATGAAACGGTCAATGGAAGTATTGTATTGTGTATCGTTTTTGGGATGACTTCAAGGTATTCTCTGGGGGAAGTTCAGGATGCGAGGACCATGCAGATGGCAAAAACCAGGTGCAGGGGGGCAACATACCATGGGTTAAAATTTTTCCCCAAAGCAAACCATGGTTTATTATTTCCACAAAAGGGAAAAAGGGTTTCCCATCCTTCCCTCTATTTGGAGAAAACCCAAACTGCTTTTTTTCCCAAAGGGGTGAAGTACTTGGGTCTAATTTTTGACTCGAGGCAAACGGGGACTCACACAAACAGCTAAAGGTGAAAGCTACAAAAGTGCTTAATATTTTGCGGGATCTTTCACACTTATCTTGGGGTGCAAACTGCACAATGCTTCTTTACCAAGCACTTTTTCGTGGCAAACTTGACTGTGGATGTGCGGCTTATTTACCGGAAAATCCCACTGTTCACTGTTCTCAGTTCATAATGAAGCTCTCAGAATCTGTACAAGGACTTTTGGGTCTTCACCTGTCAAGTCCGTATGCTAAGGTGGAGAACTGCCTCTTTCATTTCCCCAGGCTCCAAAACCATTTTTCAAACGAGATACAAAAGGGTTCCAGGGTCTACATCCAAATTTCCCAAACCCCCCTTTAGGATAGCCGATCCTGGATAGAAGAAAAGGAATCTTGTGGGTTCAAATTTTAAAACTCACCAGGTTCTAGCTACTGGAACTCCCCCAAATTCCCCCCCTTGGACCAAACAGCCCTGGGATTTGGTGGGAATAAGGGAAGGGAGGGAGATTTGAAGCAGAATTAGGGGGGATTTCTTAAAACACTCCTAAACGCCAAAGGGTCAATGCATATATATATATATATATATATAATTATTAAAATAATATATATATATATAATATAATAATTCTAAAAAAAGGGGGGGTGTTTAAACAGTGAGCAGAAGGAAAATTGCATTTTGTAGTTTCTGCTGCAGCCTCTTGAGGCTTTGTAAGCAATCAAGACTTAACCCCATCAATAAAGTGGAAGGGGGTTTTCAGATTCTTGCATGAGTCACACTAAAAAGAAAACTCTGCCTTTCACCCTGTGTGTCTGTTTTTTTTTTCCCAAACCCCCGACTTAAAACTCAACTCAAAATTCCTATCATAAGTGGAGGAAAACAATGGAGGCAATCCTAAAAAAACTGCGAGAGATTAGAAATCCCTTGGCAATGGGTGACCCCTTTATCCCAACCACAAAAAATTCGGGCACCAAGACGACTGGGGGCCCGATGAGGGCCCCAAAATTTAAAGCACACTGTGAGGGATCCCAAAGATCCTTTTAATGGTTCACATGTAGGGGAAAATAGTGCCTTTCCAGCCCAAAAGTCGATGTTTTGTCTCCCCAAAAACTGAAAAATATTTGAGGGGGGTTTGACAGGGGTCTTATTATTTTCCAAGGGAGACTAATATTTTTTTTTTTTAAATTTTTTACTTGTTTATGCATATTTTTTATATATGTGAGCATAAAATTCTGGTTTTCAATATAAAATTAAATGTTTTTAAAAACTATTTATAAAACATTTATTTATTGTTTTTTTTAAGGTTTTTAATTTCTATTTCAAAACAATAAAAATATTTGTTGCTTAGCTTTGGCCCGGCAGATCATTATTATCCAAACAATCAATAGACTGTATGTAGTTATATGGGTGTTGAACATTTCTAAGCACTGGTTGCTCTTAATTTCTTTGGGCGACCCCGGTGTTGACCACTTTTGCCATATCCATAAAAAATTTAAAGCTGGCTCGAGGGGTGGAAGAATAAAATTTGAGTCTATTTTGGTTTTTGCATTGACTGTTTTTCAAAAGCAATTTTTTGCAAAGTGGTCACTGGTTTTTGCCTGTCGCATGCGCTTCCGACATTTCCCTGCACAAGATCCCTTTCTTATTGCATAATCTCCTTCCGCGGAATCCCATACAGTCTGATCTATTTTTCACAAAATGTCCCCAACTCCATTTTCATTTTATTAATATCTCCCAAAAGGGGAAAGTCTAAAATTAAAAACTGTGATTTGAATACAGCAATGAACTTGAAACTTTTTCACCCGCTAATACTTTTAGTGCTAAAACGCACATTTTGTCATCAGACCGCTGTGTTCCCCACATAAGTCATTCTGTTTTTTTATAGGAGTGGTACCCCCTAATTCTAGGGGTGGGTTTTATTTTAGTGGTCTTTAAAATAATATTTTTATGCATATAGAAGCAGGTCTTTAAATTTAAAATTTGACACCACGTATTTTTCTGTGACTGTTTTTTTATAATTTTTTCCCATCCCCCCCCAAATTATGGCTGTTGTCATCTGTTTAATAAAGCTTTTTAAATTTTGCGTTTGTTTTGCATGGCATTACAAAATTCTTTGCTTCTTCTTTTTTTTCAAAAGTTCTGCTTATTTTTTTATATCATATTTTACATATAATTCTACTTGTATCATCTTTTAAGTGTTCTCCCAGATTCTGCTATTTTCCCCAATTTTCATCGCGTTATTTTCACTGTATCACCATTTTCAATGATTTTTTGATGGGGTTTGTGTGTATATTAGTATAGTATAGAGTTCATCCGATTTTCAATATCCTGAAAACATAAAAAAAGGGTATAGTCTATCATTTTTTCCTAATGACATTTCTTTACAATTCCTCAAATCTTTCCCCAGGTTTTTTTTTCCTCGGTTATTTCCTTTATTTTTTGCTGAATTCCTATAGGTTGGTAAAACACGGGACATGGGGGGTAGCTGGGGTGGCATCGCCCTCGATGGATACAGTTGGGGCAGGGGTGCGAATGTGTAGTGACGGGTTTTTAGGTCTAAAATCTAGCCTCCGCTCTGTCTTTTTTGTCGCTGTTCCATTGTTTTTTGCAAGGCAATCTTTGTCTAGTGAGCTGCTGCATGGAGAGCACAAAATGTTTCTTTCCTCAATATTTGGATACGTGGTCAAACCCTGGCATTGTAGCAGGCCCCAATTTTGAGCTCCGCCACCAAATAGAGCTCGGCTCTATGTACCTTCAAAAAAACGGTATTCAGTAGGGGGTGGCTTTCTCGGCTCCATAAGTCATGTCCTTTTTAGGGGTTTCCGTCTTGTAATTCTTAAACTTTCAAAAAAACCCGGAAGGCTTTCTTTATCGTAGGGGTCTCGTCTGGTAACCTGGTAACCAGGGAGTCGTGTATCTTTGCTTTTTGGGCCCCATAATCTTTATTATTTAAGGAAATTCCTGTAACAGTGCCATTACTATCATATCCCATAATTTTTCTGATTCCGTCGGGCACAGATGTAGCAATGGATCGCCATATCCCTTGCACCTGTCCAGTGGACCTTCCTCTTGGAGAAGCAGAGTTGGCTGATTTCCTCACCCCCCAAATTTTGCGCCGTAAAAATATTTTAAGAAAAGTCCTCAGATGACCGTCCCGCGGGGGATGGGTTCGCGCTGGGAGGGTTTATAAGTCAATTTTTCTTGTGCCCCCGCTATGCTGTCTTCATTTCCTTCTCCTTTTTTTTTCTTAATGGTTTAAAAAACCCGCAAACGCGTCGGGGCGGCCCGGTGAATCTTTCATGTCTGTAAGCAGTAGAATCAATCCCCCCCAGGGGGAGGTTGAGGGGTAATTGGCAGCGGGTTTGGTCCGAAAGTCCCCTTTAATGGCGGACACGAGGGGTGCCTGACGCCAGGGTTAAGTGTGCCACCTACATCCCCAGGGGTTGCCAAAGGGCCCTTGACAATTTTTACTTTGTAGTCACTGATTCGTAATTATCATTAAACACAATTGGGTTTTGGCACACACCCTCGCACACTCAAAATTTTAAAAGGGCAAACCCGGTCAGGGGGTTTAAACCCCCAAATTTAACCAAAAAAAACCTGACGACCTCAGCCTTGGTGCTATAGTCTTAGAAAATGAAAAGCAGAGAAAAACCTCTGTCTTGGCATTTCCCCTTTTGCTTAAAGATACTTTTCACGATCCTTTTAAACCAAACTCAAGAATTTTGTCTTGCTGGCGAGGAAATAGGGAATTAGCTCTACATTTATTTTATGGTCCCTATATATTCTTATATCTTACCTAGGTATTAGAATCTATATTTTTAAAAAGGCGGGCTGTTTTACTTAGATTTAAAAAAAATATAGCGTATAATTGCCTTTTATATACCACGGATATCCAGTTCTGGCATTTTTTATTTTTCAAAACTTTAAAAAAAAAAAAAAAAACCCCCCAACCAAAAAAAATTTAAATTTTACCTTTTGAACCTCCCCCC